>NW_026652290.1:79933488-80420178 GCF_009828535.3 Hylobates moloch | reverse complement strand
ATAAGCTTTTTGATGTGCTGCTGGATTCGGTTTGCCAGTATTTTATTGAGGATTTTTGCATCAATGTTCATCAAGGATATTGGTCTAAAATTCTCTTTTTTGGTTGTGTCTCTGCCTGGCTTTGGTATCAGGATGATGCTGGCTTCATAAAATGTGTTAGGGAGGATTCCCTCTTTTTCTATCGATTGGAATAGTTTCAGAAGGAATGGTACCAGTTCCTCCTTGTACCTCTGGTAGAATTCAGCTGTGAATCCATCAGGTCCTGGACTCTTTTTGGTTGGTAAGCTATTGATTATGGCCACAATTTCAGAACCTGTTATTGGTCTATTCAGAGATTCAACTTCTTCCTGGTTTAGTCTTGGGAGGGTGTATTTGTCGAGGAATTTATCCATTTCTTCTAGATTTTCTAGCTTATTTGCATAGAGGTGTTTGTAGTATTCTCTGATGGTAGATTGTATTTCTGTGGGATCGGTGGTGATATCCCCTTTTTCGTTTTTTATTGCATCTATTTGATTCTTCTCTCTTTTCTTCTTTATTAGTCTTGCTAGCGGTCTATCAATTTTGTTGATCTTCTCAAAAAACCAGCTCCTGGATTCATTAATTTTTTGAAGGGTTTTTTGTGTCTCTATTTCCTTCAGTTCTGCTCTGATTTTAGTTATTTCTAACCTTCTGCTAGCTTTTGAATGTGTTTGCTCTTGCTTTTCTAGTTCTTTTAATTGTGATGTTAGGGTGTCAATTTTGGATCTTTCCTGTTTTCTCTTGTGGGCATTTAGTGCTATAAATTTCCCTCTACACACTGCTTTGAATGTGTCCCAGAGATTCTGGTAGGTTGTGTCTTTGTTCTCGTTGGTTTCAAAGAACATCTTTATTTCTGCCTTCATTTCATTATGTACCCAATAGTCATTCAGGAGCAGGTTGTTCAGTTTCCATGTAGTTGAGCGGTTTTGAGTGAGTTTCTTAATCCTGAGTTCTAGTTTGATTGCACTGTGGTCTGAGAGACAGTTTGTTATAATTTCTGTTCTTTTACATTTGCTGAGGAGAGCTTTACTTCCAACTATGTGGTCAATTTTGGAATAGGTGTGGTGTGGTGCTGAAAAAAATGTATATTCTGATGATTTGGGGTGGAGAGTTCTGTAGATGTCTATTAGGTCCACTTTGTTTAGAGCTGAGTTCAATTCCTGGATATCCTTGTTAACTTTTTGTCTAGATGATCTGTCTAATGTTGACAGTGGGGTGTTAAAATCTCCCATTATTATTGTGTGGGAGTTTAAGTCCCTTTGTAGGTCACTCAGGACTTGCTTTATGAATCTGGGTGCTCCTGTGTTGGGTGCATATATATTTAGGATAGTTAGCTCTTCTTGTTGAATTGATCCCTTTACCATTATGTAATGGCCTTCTTTGTCTCTTTTGATCTTTGTTGGTTTAAAGTCTATTTTGTCAGAGACTAGGATTGCAACCCCTGCCTTTTTTTGTTTTCCATTTGCTTGATAGATCTTCCTCCATCCCTTTATTTTGAGTCTATGTGTGTCTCTGCACATGAGATGGGTTTCCTGAATACAGCACACTGATGGGTCCTGACTCCTTATCCAGTTTGCCAGTCTGTGTCTTTTAATTGGAGCATTTAGCCCATTTACATTTAACGTTAATATTGTTATGTGTGAATCTGATCCTGTCATTATGATGTTAGTTGGTTATTTTGCTCATTAGTTGATGCAGTTTCTTCCTAGCCTCGATGGTCTTTACAATTTGGCATGTTTTTGCAGTGGCTGGTACCGGTTGTTCCTTTCCATGTTTAGTGCTTCCTTCAGGAGCTCTTTTAGGGCAGGCCTGGTGGTGACAAAATCACTCAGCGTTTGCTTGTCTGTAAAGTATTTTATTTCTCCTTCACTTATGAAGCTTAGTTTGGCTGGATAGGAAATTCTGGGTTGAAAATTCTTTTCTTTAAGAATGTTGAATATCGGCCCCCACTCTCTTCTGGCTTGTAGAGTTTCTGCTGAGAGATCAGCTGTTAGCCTGATGGGCTTCCCTTTGTGGGTAACCCGACCTTTCTCTCTGGCTGCCCTTAACATTTTTTCCTTCATTTCAACTTTGGTGAATCTGACAATTATGTGTCTTGGAGTTGCTCTTCTCGAGGAGTATCTTTGTGGCGTTCTCTGTATTTCCTGAATCTGAATGTTGGCCTGCCTTGCTAGATTGGGGAAGTTCTCCTGGATAATATCTTGCAGAGTGTTTTCCAACTTGGTTCCATTCTCCCCGTCATTTTCAGGTACACCAATCAGACGTAGGTTTGGTCGTTTCACGTAGTCCCAAATTTCTTGGAGGCTTTGTTCATTTCTTTTTATTCTTTTTTCTCTAGACTTCCCTTCTCTCTTCATTTCATTCATTTCATCTTCCATCTGCGATACCCTTTCTTCCAGTTGATCGCATCTGCTACTGAGGCTTCTGCAATCTTCACGTAGTTCTCGAAACTTGGCTTTCAGCTCCTCCATCTCCTTTAAGCCCTTCTCTCCATTGGTTATTCTAGTTATCCATTCTTCTAATTTTTTTTCAAAGTTTTTAACTTCTTTGCTATTGTTTTGAATTTCCTCCCGTAGCTCAGAGTAGTTTGATCGTCTGAAGCCTTCTTCTCTCAACTAGTCAAAGTCATCCTCCATCCAGCTTTGTTCCATTGCTGGTGAGGGACTGCGTTCCTTTGGAGGAGGAGAGGTGCTCTGCTTTTTAGAGTTTCCAGTTTTTCTGCTCTGTTTTTTCCCCATCTTTGCGGTTTTATCTACTTTTGGGCTTTAATGATGGTGATGTACAGATGGGTTTTTGGTGTGGATGTCCTTTCTGTTTGATAGTTTTCCTTCTACCAGACAGGACCCTCAGCTGCAGGTCTGTTGGAGTTTACTAGAGGTCCACTCCAGACCCTGTTTGGCTGGGTGTCAGCAGCGGTGGCTGCAGAACAGCGGATTTTCGTGAGACCACCAATTCAGCTGTCTGATAGTTCCTCTGGAAGTTTTGTCTCAGAGGAGTACCTGGCCCAGTGAGGTGTCGGTCTTTCCCTTCTGGGGGGGGTGCCTCCCAGTTAGGCTGCTCAGGGGTGAGGGACCCACTTTAGGAGGCAGTCTGTCCGTTCTCAGATCTCCAGCTGCGTGCTGGGAGAACCACTACTCTCTTCAAAGCTGTCAGTCAGACAGGGACGTTTAAGTCTCTGGAGATTCCTGCTGACTTTTTGTTTGTGTGTGCCCTGCCCCCAGAGGTGGAGCCTACAGAGGCAGGCAGGCCTCCTTGAGCTGTGGTGGGCTCCACCCAGTTCGAGCTTCCTGGCTGCTTTGTTTACCTAAGCAAGCCTGGGTAATGGCGGGCGCCCCTCCCCCAGCCTCGCTGCCGCCCTGCAGCTCGATCTCAGACTGCCGTGCTAGCAATCAGCGAGACTCCGTGGGCATAGGACCCTCCGAGCCAGGTGCGGGATACAATCTCCTAGTGTGCCGTTTTCCAGGCCCGTTGGGAAAGCGCAGTATGAGGGTGGGACTGACCCGATTTTCCAGGTGCCGTCTGTCACCCCTTTCTTTGACTAGGAAAGGGAACTCCCTGACCCCTTGTGCTTCCCGAGTGAGGCAGTGCCTCGCCCTGCTTCGGCTCGCGCACAGTGCGCTTCACCGACTGTCCTGCACCCACTGTTTGGCACTCCCTAGTGAGATGAAACAGGTACCTCAAGCAGAAATGCAGAAATCACCAGTCTTCTGTGTCGTTGGGGCTGGGAGCTGGAGACCGGAGCTGTTCCTATTCGGCCATCTTGGCTCCACCCCCCTAGTGCCCAGCTTTTTAAAAGGAGAGTAAATTATACCTCCTATAAGCCAGTCAAGTTAATTTTGATACCTTTAAAGATTCTGCGCTAGATGAAATCATTGAACAATCAATTAGTCACCACATAGGAGAGCATGAAGCACTGGGTAGTCACTGTCTTGGCTTTGCAAAGAGCAAATTGTACCAGATTGATTTAATTTCCTTCATGAAGAGATTGACAGTTTATACAGACATTTAGGAAGCAGGATATGTAATTCATCTGAACTTCAGAAAGGATTTTGATTCAGCCACACATGACATTTTAGCACTAACTCAAAGGATGTGGTGTAGTCCAGACCGTATTCCTGTAGGAAGTGGCCTGCTTCTCTGAGGGGTTATATTTGAAAAGTGTTATGAAGGGCTTAGTGTCAACCATGAATCTTCTTTTATAAATACATATCCAAATGCTGGAGTTATTCTAAGTTTCTGTGTCATGCATAAGTTGGCAAAGGAAAACCTTGATATGAGTACTCTGGAAGATTGTTATAGATTAAATGAAATGATCTTAAACCATAAAAGTGACAATTGTATATACTTTATGAAGGGCTGTAAGATCAAGTTCAAGTAACATGCTATGGTGATCCTAAGCTTTACCAAAGATAGATGCAAGATGGGAACAGCCAGGCCATAAATAAGACAAGAGACTTAGGAGTCTTAGTGGAATTCAATCCATATATTGCTGATCAATTCTGTGTTATTATTTATAAACAATGCATAATTTTAGAGTGTGTAAAGAGGAATATGATTTGCAAGCATGTGGAGCCCAAAGGTTGTTACTCTGCAATAGTCAATTTTAATCACAACTCTCAGACTGTTCTAATTTTACACTACAGGGAAGCTACAGGGTCCAGAGAAAAACATTCTAAATATGCAAGAAGATAAATAAATGTTTCTTTAAAGTTCAGACTAGAGAAGAGAGACCACTCTTCAAATTGTACACAGGAATCATTTCATTTCATAGTCATTTATTGTGCAGCCAGCTGTATCTCAGCTTGTCATGATAAGTTTATGGAGCAATTGTTTTTTGTTGTTTTAATTTTCATAGCGAAGAATATAGAGCAAACAAGCTTAAATGTAGCAAGACTTTAGTTAGGTAAAGGAGGAGCTCTTACTATTGAAGTCATTAAGCACCAGAACATATCATCAAAGAGTTTCTGAAATGCTTTTTCTTTTCTTTTCTTTTTTGTTTTAGTAGAGATAGGGTTTCACTATGTTGGCCAGGCTGGTGTTGAACTCCTGACCTCAGGTGATTCACCAGCCTCGGCCTCCCAAAGTGCTGGGATTACAGGCGTGAGACACTGCATCCAGCCCTGAAATGCTTTTTCTTGAAAGCTGTTTGGAAACAGAATAGGCAGCCTTCTGCCCAAGGTGGCATAGGTGTTAAAGGCTTGGTTTAGTTTAAGGGTTCCAAAATCTGATAGGATTTCAGGATCACTTGGATAGAATTTTTTGAAACACAGCTTTATTGAAGTGTAATTGATTTACTTACATTGCACGTATCTCAAGTGTACAATTTGATAAGTTTTAACATATGTATATATATGTTAAAAGGATTCCCTGTTTAATGAAACTATTACCACAATCAAAATAATGAACATATTTATCACCCCCAAAAGTTTTCCCCTACTCTTTTGTAGTCCTTCCTACCCTTCCCTAGGCAAATATTATCTGCTTTCTCTCACTATAGATTCATTTTCCTTTTCTAGCATTTATGTAAATAGAAGCAAACAAATTGTATTCTTTTTCATCTGGCTTCTTTCACTCAGCATAACTATTTTGAGCATACTTTCACTCAGCATAATTATTTATATTTGATTCATGTATATTGTAGTGTGTTTCAGTCTTCCATTCCTTTTTTATTGCTGAGTAGTATTCTGTTATGTGGATTTATATGCAGTGTATTTATCCATTTATCCATTGATGGACATTTGGGTTGTTTCCAGCTTTGGGTTATTATATATAAAGCTGTTGTGACATTTTTGTAGAATCTTTTATTTAGATATATGCTCTCATTTTTCTAGAGTAAATACATAGGAGTAGAAATGCTTTGATCATATGGTAGGTATATGTTTAACTTTTAAAGAAACTGCCAAACTGTTTTCCAGAGGGGTGGTTCTATTTTACATTCCCAGCAGCAGTGTGGGAAAGGTCTGTCAACACTTTGGTTGACGAGTCCTTTCCATTTTAGTCATTCTAGTAGATGTATTAGAATCTCATTGTGGTTTTAATTTAAACTTCTCAAATGATCATCTTTTCATTGCTTATTTGTCATCTATGTATCTTCTTTGGTGGAGTGTCTATTCAGGATTTTTTTTTGCCCACTTTTAAATTTGATAATTTGTTTTCTCGTTATTGAATTTTGAGAGTTCTTTATTCTGAATACAAGTCCTTTAGCAGATTCTGATGAGAATTGCATTGAATCAATAGCTTAATTTGGGAAGAAGTGACTTCTTAACAATACTGAGTCTTCTAATCAATGGACATGGCAGATTTTGCTGTTAATTTAAATTTTAAACTTCTTTCAGCAATATTTTGCAATTTTCAAAGTACAGGTTTTACATATCTTTTGTCAGATTTATCCCTAAGAATTGTATATTTTTTAATGCTATTGTAAATTTTATTTTAAAAAAATTTTAATTTCCAATAGTTTGTTGCTGGTATATAGAAATACAACTGTTATTTGTGTATTGACCTTGTGTCCTGCAACCTCACTCAACATACTTGTTAGTTCTAGTCTGTTTTCTGCACATTCCATCAAATTTTCCACATGGACGGTCATGTTGTCTGCTAATATTGACATTCCTTTCCCATCTAGATGCCTTTTATTTCTTTTCTTCCCATACTGCATTGGCTAGAACCTCTAGTATAGTGTTTAACAGAAGCAGTAACAGAGAATATCCATGTCTATGGGGGATATTGGTCTATAGTTTTCTCTGTCTTTGTCTGGTTTTTGTATTGGAGTAACGCTTTCTTCATTAAGTAAGTCGGAAAATATTCTTCCTTTTCAATTTTCTCAAAGAGTTTGAGAAAGAATTGGTGTTATTTCTCCTTCAATATTTGGTAGAATTCACCAGTGAAGCCAGGTAAGCCTAGAATTTTCTTTGTGGGAAAGTTTTTAAACTACAAATTCATTTTCTTTTATGGGTACTGCAATATTCAGGTTATTTCTTCTTGAATAATCTTTGATAGTTGGTGTCTTTCAAAGAAGTTGTGCCTTCCATTTCATCTAAGTTGTCAAACTTATTGGCATAATGTTATTTATAATTTTCCTTTATTATCTTTTTACCATCTATAGAATCTATAGTGATGCCATCCTTCTTATTCCTTATATTGGTCATTTTTGTCTTTTCTATAGCTGTCTTGGTTATCAGATTAATGGTCCTCAGTGCTTGGGTTCAAGTAACCCTTATTTTACTTAATAAGGGCTTCAAAGTGCAAGAGCAATGATGCTAGCATATTGTTATAATTGTTCTGTTTTATTAGGTTATTATTGTTAATCTCTTACTATGGCTAATTTATGAAGTAAACTTTATCATAGGTGTGTAAGTATAGGAAAAAACATAGTATATATAGGGTTTGGTCCTATCTGCAATTTCAGGCATCCACTAGGACCTTGGCATGTATCCCCCAAGGATAAGGGAGGACTACTGTACTTTGTGATCAGAGAACATATTTTGCATGGCTTAAACCTTTTTAAGTGTATTGTTTTGTGGCCTAGAATATGGTCTAGCTTGGTAAAGCTTCCACTGGCATTTCAGCATACTGTATTCAGCTCTACTGGGTGGTGTGTTCTATAAATGTCAATTAAGTTCGTTGGTAATGTTATTCAAGTCTTCTATGTCCTTATTGGTTTCTGTATACTTGTTATATCAATTACAACATGTTAAAATCTCTGACTATAATGATAAGTATTTATAAGAAATATTCTTGAGTTTTGTTTTGTGAAGCGGATATGTTACTGGGAAACAGCTTGATCCTTTCAGATCTTGCTTTTAAGATTTGTTAGGTGGGACCAGCAATATTTATGTAGGGCAAATTTTTCCACACCACTGAGGCAAAACTCTTTTGTGTGCTCAACTCAATGTTCAATGAATTAAGAAGTTTTTCTTGTCAGACTGGCAGAAACATGCACAATTTCCAGTTCTTTGTGAACACTGGATACTCTTTCCTTTAATCCTTTCTGATAGGTCTTTCCCTGGCCTCCTGTAGTTTTCTCAGATACATGTGCTTATCAATACTCTGATGAATACTCAAAGGGAGGCACTTTTCAGATCTGCTGGGTTCTATCTCTTTGCAGCTCTCTACTCTGGTACTCTGTCCTTTGAACGCTAGCCATATTGTTTTTTCTAGACTTTCAACTCTGGTACTCTGCAGGGCTCCACTTGGGTTCCCTGTCCCAAACCACAGCCTGGAATCTCTCTTAAACTTGAGATAATTGTTGGACTCACTCACCTCATTTGTATTCTGTCTCCCAGGGATAACTGTCCTTCATGCCTGCTGCCCACTGTCTTGAATACCATAGTTTCATTTATTATATTTGATTTGTAGTTGTTTTAGGTGAGGGAGTAAATCTGGTCCCTGTTGCTCTATGTTGAATAAAAGCAGAAGTCTCCCTGGGGAACTTTTTAAAAAGACAACTTCCTTTTTTTTTTGAGATGGAGTTTTGATGTTGTTGCCCAGGCTGGAGTGCAATGGCATGATCTCAGCTCACCACAACCTTTGCCAACTGGGTTCAAGCGATTCTCCTGCCTTAGCCTCCGGAGTAGCTGGGATTACAGGCATGTACCACCACACCTGGCTAATTTGGTATTTTTAGTAGAGATGGGGTTTCTCTGTGTTGGTCAGGCTGGTCTCGAACTCCTGACCTTAGGTGATCCGCCCACTTCAGCCTCCGAAAGTGCTGGGATTACAGACGTGAGCCACCATGCCTGGCAATTGCAACAAAGAGAATAAAATACCTAGGAACACAACTTACAAGGGATGTGAAGGACCTCTTCAAGGAGAACTACAAACCACTGCTCAAGGAAATAAGAGAGGACACAAACAAATGGAAAAACATTCCATGCTCATGGATAGGAAGAATCAATATTGTGAAAATGGCCATACTGCCCAAAGTAATTTATAAATTTGATGCTATCCGCATCAAGCTACCATTGACTTTCTTCACAGAATTGGAAAAAACTACTTTAAATTTCATATGGAACCAAAAAAGGGCCCGTATAGCCAAGACGACCCTAAGCAAAAAGAACAAAGCTGGAAGCATCACGCTACCTGACTTCAAACTATGCTACAAGGTTACAGTAACCAAAACAGCATGGTACTGGTACCAAAACAGATATTTAGACCAATGGAACAAAACAGAGGCCTCAGAAATAACACCACATGTCTAAAACCATCTGATCTTTGACAAACCTGACAGAAACAAGCAATGGGGAAAGGATTCCCTATTTAATAAATGGTGCTGGGAAAACTGGCTAGCCATATGCAGGAAGCTGAAACTGGATCCCTTCCTTACACCTTATACAAAAATTAACTCAAGATAGATTAAAGACTTCAACATAAGACCTAAAACCATAAAAACTCTAGAAGAAAACCTAGACAATACCATTCAGGACATAGGCATGGGCAAAGACTTTATGAAAACACCAAAAGCAATGGCAACAAAATCCAAAATTGACAAATGTGATCTAATTAAATGAAAGAGCTTCTGTACAGCAAAAGAAACTATTATCAGAGTGAACAGGCAACGTACAGAATGGGAGAAAACTTTTGCAGTCTATCCATCTGACAAAGGGGTGATATCCAGAATCTACAAATAACTTAAATTTACAAGAAAAAAACAACCCCATCAAAAAGTGGGTGCAGGATATGAACAGACACTTCTCAAAAGAAGACATTTATGCAGCCAGCAAACATGAAAAAAGTTCATCATCACTGGTCATTAGAGAAATGCAAATCAAAACCACAATGAGATACCATCTCATGCCAGTTAGAATGGTGATCATTAAAAAGTCAGGAAACAATAGATGCTGGAGAGGATGTGGAGAAATAGGAACACTTTTACACTGTTGATGGGAGGGTAAATTAGTTCAACCATTGTGGAAGACAGTGTGGCAATTCATCAAGGATCTGGAACTAGAAATACCCTTTGACCCAGCAATCCCATTACTGGGTATATACCCAAAGGATTATAAATGAACTCCCAACCGCAGGTGATCTGCCTGCCTCAGCATCCAAAGTGCTGGGATTACAGGCGTGAGCCACCATGTCTGGCAATTGCTACAAAGAAAATAAAATACCTAGGAATACAACTTATAAGGACCTCTTCAAGGAGAGCTACAAACCACTGCTTAGGGATATAAGGGAGGACACAAACAAATGGAAAAACATTCCATGCTCATGGATAGGAAGAATCAATATTGTGAAAATGACCATACTGCCCAAAGTAATTTATAGATTCAATGCTATCCCCATCAAGCTACCACTGACTTTCTTCACAGAATTGGAAAAAGCTACTTTAAAGTTTAAAAAACTACTATAAAGACACATGCACACATATGTTTATTGTGGCACTGTTCACAATAGCAAAGACTTGGAACCAACCTAAATGCCCATGAATGATAGACTGGATAAAGAAAATGTGGCACATATTTCTTTGGAAATATTCTTCTATGGAATACTATGCAGCCATAAAAAACGGATGAATTCATGTCCTTTGCAGGGACATGGATGCAGCTGGAAACCATCATTCTCAGCAAACTAACACAAGAAGAGAAAACCAAACACTGCATGTTCTCACTCATAAGTGGGAGCTGAACAATGAGAACACATGGACATGGGGCTGGGGGTGCATCACACACTGGGGCCTGTTGGGGGGTGGGGGACTGGGGGAGGGATAGCATTAGGAGAAATACCTAATGTAGATGATGGGTTGATGGGTGCAGCAAACCACCATGGCACGTGTATACCTATGTAACAAACCTGCATGTTCTGCACATGTACCCCAGAACTTATAATTTAAAAAAAAGAAAGAAAAAGACAAATTCTTGACTGGACACAGTGGCTCACACCTGTAGTCCCAGCACTTTGGGAGGCCGAGGTGGGTGGATCACTTCAGGTCAGGAGTTCGAGACCAGCCTGGCCAACATGGTGAAACCCTGTCTCTACCAAAAAATACAAAAATTAGCTGGTGTGGTGGTACGTGCCTGTAGTCCCAGCTACTTGAGAGGCTGAGATGGGAGAATTGCTTAAACCCTGGAGGCGGAGGTTGCAATGAACCAAAAATGTGCCACTGCACTCCAGGCTGGGTAACAGAGTGAGAAAAAAAAAAAAAAGAAAAAAAAGAAAGAAAAAGACAAATTCTTACATCCATCACAGACCTACTGAAACTCAGTCTGTGGATGAATCCAGAAATCTGTAACAAGCCCCCCATCTGATTCTGCAGTACACACATTTTAGAACCACTGATTTGATCAAATGTGATCTCTTAAAGTCCAGTCCAATTCATCAAGCAGCCAAGGCAGTGGCATTTCTCAAGAGACAATGAGGTCATGATGAGTTTCTCATTTTCAACTTTGAATTGTGCTTGCATCATCACAGACCTACACCAGTGAACCATGGAAATCTCACCGCGAGAAAATCCCAGGCAAAAAATTCTGTCAGGAGACTACTGGTTGTAAAAATTCTAAGGTTTACTCAGTCATTAAAATTATGCATATATAATAGATTCCTTTTTATTTTCATTGCCAACAGAAAATTGAACATTTGCTTCAACCTTCATGAAATCAAAACTTAGAGAAAAATGATCTTTTTAAAAGGAAAATGAGTTGTTCCATGTTACTAATTAGATCTTAGCTGTTAAATTTTGGAGTGATTAAAATCCTTTCCAATAATTGCAAAATTTCCTTTGATAAAGTCACCCTAGAAGTTGGTTATGCAGTGTAGTTTCAAGTTCATCATGTTCTCTTCTTGGGAATAGCTTTCTGTCTGGGGGTGTCAGTAGTGGCAATCCCCTAAGTGCATGTTGGTTGTTGGGTTGATGTAGCCACAAAAGATTTGATGAACTGTGATTTGACTGTTTTTATACAGGTCCAACTTCCACATAGACTAGTTAACTCTCTGTATAACTAAGTTCTGTCCTTGGCAGATGGATTAATTTGTGAATAATGAATTTCCCTTAGCTACCTCCATACCTCCATTTTGGTTTACTAAATATAGAATCATTTAAGAAATCTGTCCATAATTATTTGCAGTGAATCGATAATTAATAATAACATCAGCCAGTGATATACCAACTTACATAGGGAGCATGTCACCTTGCCAACTCTTTGTTAATCCTAATTTACATTCCAGTAAAAAGGGAAACATAATATTATGTGGTAGATGGTGTGTAAGTATGCATATTATAATCCCTTTAGCTCAGAGGTTCTTAACCCTTGCTGTGTCATGAGCCCCTTTGGTATCTTGTGATTCTGCTTATGGATCCTTTCTCAAAATAATGTTACAAATGTATAAAATCCAAAAAGCAATTACGTTGAAATACAGTTATCAAAATATGTTTAAAATACAGTTGTGGTATAGTAAGATATATGTTTCCTTATTATTTTTTGTTTGTTTGTTTGTTTTGAGATGGAGTCTCACTTTTCACCTGGGCTGGAGTGCAGTGGTGCGATCTCAGCTCACTGCAACCTTCACCTCCCTGGTTCAAGTGAGTCTCCTGCCTCAGCCTCCTGAGTAACTGGGATTACAGGCATGCACCACCACGCTGGGCTAATTTTTGTGTTTTTAATAGAGACGGGGTTTCACCATGTTGGTCAGGCTGGTCTCGAACTCCTGACCTTTTGATCTGCCTGCCTTGGCCTCCCAAAGTGCTGGGATTACAGGTGTGAGCCACCGCACCCAGCCTATGCTTCCTTATTAATGCCATAAAATAATAAGATCTAGTTGTAGCTCTAATAATGATTATAATTTTTCATTAAGAATGAGCTACTAAATATTATTTCCAAGCAAACAATGGCAAAAATTATAATGTTAGATGAAAATATTACTGTTCATAGCCTATACTTGTAATATAAGGAAATGCTAAATTTGGTTATTTAGTGAAAATAAGAATATTTTTTCCTTGCAAGTTCATGGACCCCCTGAATTCTTTCTATGAATCCTAAGAACCTCTGCCTGCCTTCTGTTAATTTTTAATGAAAATTTAGATTTTAGTCACAAAAACCAAGTTATACAAAAATAGATTATGAAGGAATATGGGAGAAAAAAATGAAGTTCCAGTTTTCTCGTGGAATTGGTTGAAAGGCTTTATTCAACATTAAGATATATACACTGTGCATTTTTTTTTACTTTCCACTACTTCCTGCTGGAATTAGCATTGTCCTCTTCAATGAGTCACTAATGAACAGCCTGACAAGTATGACTTAATCATACAGCACTTTTAATCTATGAAACCTACTTACAATGTTAGCACAAAGTAGAAATACAATGATTTAAGGAGAGACTTATATACTGTAATGAAATCTTAACTCAGAAGAATCTAATTTGCAGCAAGCTTAGGACCTTTAAAATCAGAAGTCCTTTGGGTCTTGTCTTAGCAACTTACTTGTTAAAGGCTCTGGGTGGGGAGGTGGTTGTGAGGAGATATAAGAAAATGGAAAGAAGGAATAAATAAAGTCATGGTTTCACAATGTGACGTTCAAAAAGGCTATATACCATCACAGGTGTTCAGTACATATACCAAACCTCATATTTACAAGTTGCTAACTGGAATTGCATGATTAGATTGAGTAATCGCATGTGTCAGTAAAAAGCTGTAATTACCTAAGAAAAACATAGCATTTTTGTCTATGCAGGGCTCACCTATTTCGTATGTCTTTAAACCTTTGACCAATTATAAATCTGTTAGCAAGGTAGAGAGTAAAATCCTATATTTTCTGTGGATCTTGACACATGTAAGTTCCTGATCATTATTTACTAAACAATTAGCTTTAACATGTAAGATGGAATGGGAAAAACATTTAAACCTAGTGTGAATTGCCTAGGTATGAGAAGCCTTAGAACTTTATTAGAAATTTCTGTTTTCCGTTTCTCAAATACTGTGACCATAACTCATAGTTTATTTATAAATGGAAAGTAACACTTCATAATACCTGGCAGCTTTCAAAACTAGATTATATCTGTCTTTGCCTGAAGGGCTCCAGTAACACTATTGTACAATATTTTCTTCTGACCATCTGGCAGTTCTTAGGAACCAACCTCTGTCAACATTTTATAGCTACTGCACTGGTTACAGCTAATCCTTTCAATGAATGAGCTGGAAAAAATATAGATACATCAATATCGTATTCCTTTAGAGCCCATTTAATACATGCCCTGTTATTATTTTGTTTAATAGGGCCATTATCTTCTGTGAGAATGAAAAGTAATTTGTCAGAAGCATTTTTTTAAATTTAAAGATCAATCTATGTAAATTTTTCTTCAATAAAAGAAACCATAGCTTTTTAAAAAAAGAACCTCAAACATAATCATTAAGAGTCTCAGAAATGGGAACTTAGGGCTTAGATTCCACAAACATTTTTAGGTATTATTTTCTGATCTGAGTTCTAACATGTTTAGTCTAATAACCAAGCCTGGATTGGGCTATTTCTGAGAGGATTTTATGTTAACAGTGGAGTTGACACCTTGGCAAGGTTAAAAAAAAAAAAAAAATTGTATGTTTCTCTTGTTGTTTGCTTTAAGAAACTAGGAAGCAATTCATTCCAATGTGGGGATTTTTATGAATTTTTCTTCAAAACAATTTGGTACTCTATGGACTTTGAATAATGATTTTAAAGTACTTTATTTTGTAATTTATGAATAAAAGTTGTGGAAAGTTTCCAGTGTTCTCATTCTAACCTGTCTTTACTTCATAAAAACCTGTTGGTTGAATAATTTTCTTCGAAAGGCTGTTAGTTATTTCTGTATTCTGAAATTTACATTTATCATTGAATTGAAATGGGAAAAGATATTGATCTTTTTTTTCAGATTCAGAGTTTAAAACTCTGCTCATAATACAGATGATAAAAGAGATTCTCCTCAGCTTCACCATTCTATTACACACCACCACTATCATGAGACCAAGATTTATTTTTTATTTTTTATTTTTGAGACAGGGTGTCGCTCTGTTGCCCAGTCTGGAGTCTAGTGGCACCATCATAACTCACTACACCCTCAAACTCCTGGGCTCAGGTGATCCTCCCACCTCAGCCTTCCGAGTAGCTGGGACTACAGGTGCACGCCAGCACATCCAGCTAATTTTTGTATTTTTGGTAGAGAGACAGGGTTTTGCCATGTTGCTAAGGCTGGTCTCAAACTCCTGGGCTCAAGTCATCCTCCGACCTCAGCCTCCCAAGCACTGGGATTACAGATGGAAGCCATGGTACCTGGCCAAGATCAAGTTTTTGACAGAAACCTTTTCTCTGTAAATGTTTTGAACTTTCATATTTAGGTACTTCAACTTGGGCAAGGTTGTTCAGTTAACATACACAGATACAGACACACACACATATGTGTCTGTGCACACAAACTGTCCCTAGGTTGTTGGATGAAATTGATTTGTTATTCCCATAGTTTTCTGGTATCAAAATTAATGTTTAAAATTTCTTTAGAGAGTTTTATGGTGACTTTTAGAAAATGTTTTCCCTTTCTTTTCTATCAGATGGAGATTAAAACTACTACAATTATAGTACAATGTTGAGTAGACTCGGGAATTTATGTAAGATGTGGCTAACAATTTTGATAACTGTACATTAGAATGTGTCAAGACAATGAGCCTTCTTTGATATTGTCTTTTCTTCTTCCAATTGCCAGGTTTCTGTCATATCCTCAATTTAGGGAGGGAATAATATTCATCTCCAAATTAAGTATAACATCTAGCTATATTTTGATACTTTTTAATTGATATATATAATATAACCAATATAAGTTAAAAAGTACCAAAATATAGCCAGATGTTTTACTTAATATATATAAAGATATGCCATTACTCTTTTAAAAAAAGTCATATGGTGGCTCGTGCCTGTAATCCCAGCACTTTGGGAGGCCAAGGTGGGCGGATCACCTGAGGTCAGGAGTTTGAGACCAGCCTGACCAACATGGAGAAACCCCATCTCTACTAAAAATACAAAATTAGCCAGGCATGGTGGCACATGCCTGTAATTCCAGCTACTCAGGGGGCTGAGGCAGGAGAATCACTTGAACCCTGGAGGCAGAGGTTGCGGTGAGCCAAGATCACACCATTGCACTCCAGCCTGGGCAACAAGAGTGAAACTCTGTCTCAAAATAATAATAATAATTAATAAATAAATAATAAATAACAAAATTTTAAAAAATCACAAAATTGGAAGAAACCTAAAGAGGTTGCTAGTATAATTTATTTTCTTGGAGATACTATGTTTCTGGAAAGAGGAAAGCTATAGCCTCTGTTCTAACATGTAGTGACTTTTGTTATCAAATAATTCCATATACGTAAATAAACTTTCTTACTATTCTCTAAATTCCATTCATTTATTTTATTTTTTTCTTGCTCTAAAACATTGAATACCTTTGTTTTTTTAAGTTGTTTTTAAAGCCAGAAGATTTAAACTTAATATTAAACATTTCCTCTCAATTCTCTTAATTACTTTTTAATTTTTCCTATTAAGAAGGACAGTTTGGAAAACACAAAGCTAAAAGGAAAAGTAATCATGATTCCATGTCTAGAGGTGATAGCTTAGCATATGTCCTTTCTTTTTTCTCTATATCTATACTTTTTAAGTTGTGTTTTACAAAAATGATACCATATTGCATATACTATATTGTAGTTTGCTTTTTAAAAATATATTTATTTATTTATTTATTTGAGACAGGGTCTCACTCTGTCACCCAGGCTGGAGTGTAGTGGTGCCATCTCAGTTCACTGCAACCTCCACCTTCCAGACTCAAGCGATCCCTCCCACCTCAGCCTCTCTAGTAGCTGGGACTACAGGTGCACACCCCCACACCTGGCTAATTTTTGTGTTTTTTGTAGAGATGGGGTTTCACCATGTTGCCCAGTCTCGAACTGCTGAGCTCAAGTGATCTGCCCACCTCAGCCGCCCAAAGTGCTGGTATTACAAGCGTGAGCCACCATGCCTGGCCCTGCTTTTAGAAAATGTATTAGCCAATTTTGATAATAAACATTCCTCCACCTATTATTTTTAATGACTACCTAGTATTCTATAGTGTGAATGCACCATAATTTACTCAACCTGTTTTCCAACATTTTTATTAGGAGAACAACAAAAATGTTAAAATAATTTTATAGTAAACACACATATATCCACCATTTGGATTTTACAACTAACATCTTATTATAGTTGCTATTAGTCTGTTCTCACACTGCTATAAAGAACTACCTGAGACTGGGTAATTTATGAAGAAAAGAGGTTTAATTGACTCACAGTTCCACAGGCTTAACAGGAAGTATGACTGGGAGGCTTCAGGAAACTTATAATCATGGCAGAAAGTGAAGGGGAAGCAAGCACGTCTTACTATGGCAGAGCCGGAGAGAAAGAGAACAAGGGAGGAAGTGCCACACTTTAAACTATCAGATCTCATGAGAACTCCCTCACTAACATGAGAATAGCATGAGGGAAATTCGCCTCCACAATCCAGTGACCTCCCACTAGGTCCCTCCCCTGACACCTGGGGATTACAATTCGACATGAGATTTGGGTGGGGACACAGAGCCAAATCATATCACCTGTTTTATCACATACCAGTCAAACTAGCTCTCTCTCCATTATTTTTTGTGCATTGCCAAGTAAGTTGTAATCATTAGTATACTCCCCTCACCCAAGTATTTAAGCATCATTAACCAGAGTTCAGTATGTGCTTTTGTACCCAACCTATATATACACACACACCTATATATACACATGTATATATATGTGTGTATATATATCTTTGTTTTTTGAGACAGAGACTTGCTTTGTCACCCAGGCTGGAGTGCAGCAGCATGATCTTGGCTCACTGCAGCCTCTGCCTCCTTGCTTCAAGCAATTCTCGTGTCTCAGCCTCCCAAGTAGCTGGGATTACAGACATGTGCCACCACACCTGGCTAATATTTTGTATATTTTTAGTAGAGACAGGGTTTTGCCATGTTGGCCAGGCTGGTCTTGAACTCCTGGCCTCAAGTGATCCACCCACCTCGGCCTCCCAAAGTGCTGAGATTACAGGCATGAGCCACCAACTGGACCCGCAACCTATATTTTAAAGGATTGTTTTACATTTATTAATTATATGTATTTATTAATATAACTGGATCAGCTATATATTGCCACACAACAAAATACCCCAAAATTTAGTGGCTTAAAACAAATACTTTATTTGCTTTTGATTCTGTGGGTCAGCAACATAGGCTAAGGTCAGCTGAGTGATTTTTCTGTTTGCTTCACTAGAGTTTTTCATGCAATAATAGTCATCTGGCCGTTCCACCAAGGCTGGATGGAGAAAGATGGTCTCACTTGATAAATTCCTGGAATTGGAGTTACTTAATAAAAAGGTATACATACACATAGTCAAATTGCCCTCTTAATTATTTAAAATGTTTTCCCCTGCCCCAGATTCTATTTGCATTCTTTCAATTCAAAGTCAGTAATTTTTTGAGATGCTGGCTGGATTCATTTTAATGAATATATTGAGTATCTCTTGGCTAGGTATTGAGAAGGATACAAGAAAAAGAAATACAAGATATTGTCTGTTCTTCAGGAATTTATAATCTAGTTGGGTAGATAACACCAACACTAATAAGATAGTCAAACTGAATTATAAGACCTGGTACAGTTGTCAAATTGCTTTCCTCTTTCTCCTCTTCTCACAGGACAGGCTATGTTAATTACTGGACATCTAATAAGTATTCAGTAAATAATTGTTTAGTGTTTATCACTGAATTTAAGAGAAGCTCTGAGTTAAAGTCCTCTAGATGAGGGGTTTTGTTAAAGAGGTGGGCCTTGATATGGCCCTTGAATTAGAGGTACAATTTAGAATTAGAACAAGGAAAGGAATATAGATTTAGTAATCATTTTCTTTAAATCTGTTTTATTTTGTATGTATGGCTAGAAATTATGTTTCTTGTTTGTTTACTATAAACACAAGACTATCTGCTAAATATTTCCCTACTGACTTCATAACTAAGATTGCCAAAGTGCTTGTTTCACTACTGTATTTTAATTTCTGACCATCCTTTATCATACAAGGTGTGACTAGAAGGGAAACAACCAATTTTCTCAAACAAATTCAGAAACCCTTATCTGAAAACCCCATGTAGTAGGGTAATTCAGAGTAGGAAGATTTTCAGCATATTGGAAGAAATAGTTAAGGGAGGGTTGTGGGTATAAGCAAACCTATGAAAGCCAATCTGGTTTTTTTTTCTTTTTTTTTTTTTTTACATTTTTAAAGTAAAATATCAATTTGGGCACTCTAAATATGCATAGTAAAATAGTTACAATGAGATTCTGAACCATTAATATACATTTAGTATTTTTTCACTGTAAACTTTCAGGATCTCCATCTTCCTTGATCTCCACTCTATGCTTAGAAGTTCAGGTTGCTTTGTTGCTGAGGGTGCTTATACTAAAGGTTTTTGCTTTTTTCCTGAATGTAATTGTCAATCGTCCAGGAAATTTTATGACACAGAGTTGTTGACTTCCATTATCTGATTCCCACTATGGTCTCAGAGTCAAAGAAAACTGAACAAATAAGCTATTTGTGGCTCACTTTCTTTAAACAACCCGAACAAGTATTTCTTTCTCCCTATTTCAATGTGTTATTTTCCCTTAGTTCCAAATGGAGTGCCATCAGTCCCTGATGAACTGAGCTAAAAAGTTGAGGACATGCATTTACAAGGCCCTCGTATACTTTTTCTCACCTTCTGTCTGTCTTCCAAAAATTCATGGTAATAATTCTATTCTCTTCTCCTTTATTTCCCTTTTCTTTTTCTTAATTATTTGTGTAATAGGGAGACAAAAACTCTTGAGGATGAAGAAGCCATAAATAAAAGTGAATTTCACTTAAGGGGAAATCAAGGTTGAGAAATTATTATTATATAGTGGCACTTATCCATAGAGATGAGTGTTGCCCTCTTCACATTTTTTATCTTAGCTCAACTGTGCTGCTGTTGCTCAAAGTATGTTTTTGTTATGGCCTTTACAAACTGTAGCACATTTTTTTGAACATACTTGGTGGTGGCATGTCTTTCTTGAGGGTGAGTTTTGTTTTGTAAACAAGTTATTTACAATCAAAGTTGGTGATTTCGGCAGATGGAATCACTGCATAATATGTCTACACATATACACGTCCATATACACACAGGTATATCATCACACATATATAAAGTAATGAGAATAACTTAGAGTTTGTCTATCATTGAAAAAGTGTAGTTTCCTAAGTGTTCGGGGACAACATTTCTTATTTTTAAGAATCAAAAAGAACTGAAAGAGCCTTGGAGGTCATGTATTTCAATACCTCAAGGAAACTAAGACACAGAACAGGAAAATGACTTGTCAAAGTCTCACAGGCAGTGATTGAGAACTCCTTAGATTTCAGTTTCTTTGTTGATGATCACATACCTTGCTTGTCCCAATTCCTTTGAGAGTGAGTGCTGAGGGAATACAGATTAGAGTCTTGCATGTAGAGATTCCTAAGAAATTATTATGTTGGCATAGAAGGAAAAAAACCACTCATACATAGAGCTTCTTTAAAATATTTTAAAAGCTCCAAATTCTATTGATAGAATTATAATAATCTATAGGCAAAATTTCCTTTTAATCAGAAAAATACTAAAGAAAGTAATAATTCTGTATAGTTCATGAACCATTTGAATAATTTGAGCCTGCACCTAATAATTCCTGAGTATTGTTCAAAATGAACTACTGCAGGAACGTCAGTTAAATATTTTTGTGTTTTGTGAGTGTTTGTATCTATGCTTTCAAGCATATTTCTTTTACAAAATCAGCTACTACTTTCCCCAATCTGGACTTCTAAAATAGCCACTAAAGTATTGGCCAAAAGCGATCCCCATTGCTGTCATAAACTATGTATCTAAAATACCTGTTTGTTTGGAAAAGAAAACAGCTCGTGGGTAAATTAAGTGATAATATATGATCATTCAGAGAAATGGATTGGCTGAAATGATTACCTCTCAAAATGACAAATACCTTTTTCCATTTAAATAACCTAGTCAATCTAACATTTAGAGAGTCAAAGGTCTTGTAGATCTTACGATTCCCACTCAATGTTGGAAGAGGCTGGAGTGATGGCATTCAAACACCAGGTCCACAGACTGGTACTAGCCTATGACAAGGAGTCTGTGACAGCATTTTAGCCTATCAGTAGTGAAATGAGGAAAAGAAGATGATATGGTGAGCTTATTATAAAACTAAATATATCCAGCTTTTTATTATTTAAATATCATTTTTGAAATGGTAGTGATAATAGATATTTTTTGTTGTTTGTTTTTATCATGTTCTTACCTTAGCAAAGGTGAATCCCCAAACTTAACAAGTCATCCAGTTCAATGTTCTACCCTTTCAGAATATAAACAAAGTGCCTGCTATAGAATTTGAGTTATTTTATAAAAGTAGAATAAATGACTTAGAAGTTTCTTAATGTGACCCCCCCCCACCAAGATTACTGTGAGAGTTCAGTTTATCTATAGTTTATCATTAAAAGTTTACTGCAGCTGGTTCTAAGCAGTGATTCCCTACCCCCCCTTCCATTTTCATGACCATCTTGAACCTTTCATTGAAGCTCAGGCTGCTTATATAGAGTCTGAATTGTTTTGTCAGTATTCGTAGCTCATAATTAACATTGTGATTTGTCACATAGCACCTCTAACTGCACTATTCTGTGGTTTCAAGAAGTGATTTTGGTAGCAGTTCCTTTATGATCAGAAGGAACATTTTGCTACAATAGGAAATGCATTCTGTGCAGACAGGCTGCAAATTCCCATGACAGGGCAGGCTCATCTGTCAAAGAATATTTTTTATTCCCATTTACCTCTTTGATTACATTCAGAATGCCCCAGTAATGCTGATGAGATCATTCTACTCTTAAGAACATTTTCCTCATGTTTTCTATCATCTCCAATAACATTAAAATGTTTATCACAGTGGAAATGGTAGAGAAATCTCTGTTTTTCTCTTTAGGAAGCTAATTTGGGGAAGGAAGGTTGGTATATGAATGTCTAAAAAGTATTTTTTAAATTATCAGTACTGGTGTTTATTATTTAACTGAACACTAAATTGCTCTTGCATGTATCACATTTGCATATACTATGGGTTCTAGTAGTGAACATAAAAGCACCAGTGATTTACTCAAAAAAAGATATTTTCTGTTTATTTTTAATTCTACCTATACTGTATTGAAAGACTAGAAATACTATGAATTTTTGATATTTTTTAGTGAAATATGGTGTTTTATGTACCATAATGAAAACCAAAATAGGTAAACACTTGGTTACAGTGATTTCAGTGCAGAATTGTGTAATTGATGCAATTAGGTGCTTCATTGGCGTTTTAAATGAAGTCTGTATTTGTGCATATGTAATTATAATTTGAATATATTCTGATTTTTTGTTCTCGAATTTTTTCCAAGTTATAGTCTTATATATGCGCAGTACTTTATTTTTAAAAAACTTTTTATTATGAAATGTAAACGATTCAAAAAAGTAAAGAAAATAGCATAGTGAGACCAATATACCCATCACCCAATATACCCATTAGCATAACTGATCTTATTCCACTTATATCTCCATTTACCACCCTTCTCCCATCACTAGATTATGTAAAATCACATACCAGGTATCATTTTATCCTTAAATACTTTCATACATAAACTGTATACCAATAGATATTTAAAATATATTTTCCTTTTTTTTTTTTTTTTCTTGAGACGGAGTCTCCCTCCGTCGCCCAGGCTGGAGTGCAGTGGTGCCATCTCGGCTCACTGCAAGCTCCACTTGCCGGGTTCACGCCATTCTCGTGCCTCAGCCTCCCAAGTAGCTGGGACTACAGGCGCCCACCACCGCACCTGGCTAATTTTTTGTATTTTTAGTAGAGACGGGGTTTCACCGTGTTAGCCAGGATGGTCTCGATCTCCTGACCTCCTGATCTGCCCACCTCGGCCTCCCAAAGTGCTGGGATTACAGGCGTGAGCCACTGCGCCCGGCCTATTTTCCTTTTTTTACTTTTAAGTTTTATTTTTTTAAAATTGAAAATAATAATTGTACTTGTTTATGGGGTACCTATTGACATTTCAATACATGTAATGTATAGTAATCAGATCAGGTATTAGCATATCCATCATCTCAAATATTTATCGTTTTCTTGCGTTGGGAACATTCAGTATCCCTTTCTAGCTATTTGAAACTATATAATGTATTATAAAATATATTTTCTTCATACCATCAAATATTCAAAGAGTTAAGTTTTCCTCCCTCTTGATTACCTCTCTCTCTTTCTCTTAACAATTTGTTTGAATCTGGATCCAATCAGAATCCACTGTATTTGGCTGATATTTCTCCTGAATCCTTAAACTTAGGTTTCCTCCTCCTCCCTCTTTTATTTTCTAACCAGTCAGTTTTGAAGAAAACAGGGTCATTTGTCCTGTAAAATTCCCATATTCTGGATTTTGCTGATTATATTCCCTTGTAGGTATTGCTAATAGGTGCCTCTAAGCTGTTAGTTTCAGTATTTTAAGATTATTTTCCAATTTTTACTTTGAATGTAAATCTCAACATGTCTTCATTTTTCTATTCAAGTAATTTAAATCTCTATTCAAATCCAATCCAAAATCTACCTTTTTCTTGCCATACCAGTCAATCACATTTGCAATATTTTAAAAGAAGATTACACATGAAAAGATTGCTTTTCCACGTGTTCCTAGACCTCAAAGAGAGATTAATTGAAAGACATATACCGTATGATCTCCCTCATATCCTAAGAAAGTTGATCTCACAGAAGTAGAGTGTAGAATGGGAATTGCCAGAGACTGGGATGGTTAATGTGGAGGGCGAATGGGAAGATGTTGGTCAAAGAACACATAATTACAGTTAAATAGGAGGAATAAGTTCAAGAGACATACTATACAGTGTGGTTACCATAGTTAATGATGATATATTGTATTCTTGAGAAATGCAGAGTGGATGTTAAGTGCTGTTATCACAAAAATGATAACCATGTGAGGTAATCCGTTTGTTAATTAGCTAATTATTCCATAAGGTGTATATACACAATTTTCTGTCAATTTAAAAAAAAAACACTTTTTAACAGAAAAAATAGATTAATCAATAAAAAATTTAGTTTATTAAGTTATGCCACATGTGAGTGGCATAGACTGCTACAAGGAATATAAAGGCCATTTTAATCCCTGTGGGTGAAAGTCTTCAAAAGTGACTCCTAATGTGGTCATAAATTCTTCATTACTAAGTGCTTCTTGACCATTGCAATTTTATAGGATTTGATTTCTGAAATTGCAAACTTTGTTCTGATGAACTTACTCTCTCCTATTCATAACTGTTCTAATTTAGTGTTTTTCTGCTTGCTATGGAGGGATGGAGGAGAAATGGCTCATTTCCAGAAGGGTGGATTGGAATCACTCATAGGGCTCTTAACGCCTCCTCCTGAATTGATGATTACTGCTGGAGTGACCCACTGCTACTGATGGAATTACAAAACATCTTTCAGATGTGCTGGCGTGGAAAAACAGTTGAAAACCGTTGTCAACAGTCTATGTAAGACTTTCATGAGAAAGTTGCTGTATAAAGTTGTAATACACATACTTGACTTTCAAAGGCATCTTAGCCTAAGGCATTGACTGTCCAGAAAATAAAAAGGTCACAGAACATAATGACCTCTTTTTCCCCACTAAGGTAGCAGGTTTATATTATATACCTAGATTATTAGGGAAGAGGCTACATTTCTGAATATAGAAATGTGTTCATTGAGAAGGGATTTATTGAGCATCTATTTAATTGCATTGTGTAAGTCTCTGAGGAAAAAAGGAAATAAAAGTGTAAAGTGTCTCTTGGTTCCATGAGAGCTTATAGTCTATTAATAGTTGAAGAGAAAGGCATATAGGGTTAAAAGAGTTAAATAAAAATGAAAGATACTATTAGATTAAGCATTAGAATTTGGGATGATAAAGTCTTAAGGAAACAGAATAAAGGGAAGAATAAGGACCAAAGAGGATTTCTGAAGAAGTCTGGGGTCTCTCCTATTTGGGAGGTGGAACTTGTATCATGTGAAGTGGAATGGATGACCCTCTCCAAAACCTCTAAGTTTCCTCCATATTTGTGATTCATACTAGATTATTATCAAAATCTAAAGTTTCGATGGACAAAAACTGTCAATATGACCAAAATAATGTAACCCTTTCAATTAAATTGACAAGCTACATTTGCAACATATTTGCCAAAAATAAATGAAATATCTCAAAGTAAAAATAAGTATCAGCAGTAAGCCCCAATTGTATCATTGTTTAAGTGAAATTAAAAATATATAAGAGTTCTTAAACTTTTTGTGTTGAGTCTGTAGAGAATTGATGAAAGATATAGAACTCTTCTCCTGAAAAATACTTATATTTACATACAGAATGTTGTACATATTTCAGGAATTCATGGACCCTTTAAAGCTGATCCATTGACTCAATTTTTGAGAATTTTGACATATAAGAATAAAACAGAACCAAACTTTCTAATCTCCCTCAAGTGGCGAGAACGGAAGGGCTTAAAGCTATAGACATTTAACAAATTGGGCCCAAGAAACAGTGTTAGTGGGCAGAATAAAGAGAAGTAGGTACAGAAGGGTTTATCAGAGCAAAAGCAGGAGTGGTCCAGGGAGGATAATAGTCTCAAGATAGTATCTGAGATTGAGTTTTCTTATTCCCAATATGTTCCTGAAGGCATATTCTATGGTTAGGCTGAGTCCATTTAAAGAGTATCTACTCAGGGCTGGGCATGGTGGCTCACGCCTGTAATCCCAGTACTTTGGGAGGCCGAGGTGGGTGGATCACCTGAGGTCAGGAGTTTGAGACCAGCCTGGCCAACATGGTGAAACCCCATCTCTACTTAAAATACAAAAAATTAGCTGGGTGTGGTGGTACATACCTATAATCCCAGCTACTCGGGAGGGTGAAGCAGGAGAATCACTTGAACCTGGGAGGCGGAGGTTGCAGTGAGCCGAGATCGCGCCATTGCACTCCAGACTGGGGGACAAGAGCAAGACTTTGTCCTAAAAAAAAAAAAAAAGATATCTACCCAGATACTTTAAGGAGAATACAGAACAATTTTGACTACAATTAATAGTGAAAAAATGAAGAAATTACAAAGTAAGTCACACCATTCCTAGCAGTTTTAATTTAAGAACTCATGTTCTGGAGCACCCACAAAAGGGAGTTTAAATAATATTTTCTTCAGCCCTTTAAACATGGTGTATTATGCCATTTTTGCACTTCTATAAAGAAATACCTAAGAGTGGGTAATTTATAAAGAAAAGAGGTTTAATTGGCTCATGGTTGTGCAGGCTTTACAGGAAGCATGGTGCTGGCATCTGCTTGGCTTCTAGAGAGGCCTCAGGAAGCTTCCAGTCATGGTGGAAGGTGAAGGGGAGCAGGCACATCACATGGTGAAAGCAGGAGCAAATGAGGTGGGGGGAGGTGCCACACACTTTTAAATGACCAGCTCTTGTGTGAACTCAGAGCAAGAGCTCACTTACCACCAAGGAGATGGTCCACACCACTTGTGAGGGATCTGCCCCCATGATTCAAACACCTCCCACCAGGCCCCGCCTCTAGTATTGTGGATCTCAACATGAGATTTCGTTGGGGAAATATCCAAACTATATCATCTGGGTAACTTTCTAATAAACTATGTATGCGATGTCATATGTAATTACCATATGTAATTTTAAATTTTAAAAGCCTTTTACTTAACTTTTATGCACTGGAATTGTGTTTTAAAGCTAACAGGAAGCCGTTATCATTAGAATGATCAAAATCTGATAATATTAAACAAAAGAGAAAGTTAATTTATGGGAATAATCACTCAGGCAATAGAATAACCAGCATATATTGCTGTCTTAAAGGGGAGTAGCTGTCAACATGTGTTACCAATAGTTAAAGGTTTCCAGAAACTTTTCAGTATCTCCCTGCCAATCAATAAAGATAGCATCACACTCATCACCATAGCTTTAGTTGTCAGAAATGGTGTATTTATTGACTAAATGCAGCACTTTGAAAAGGCAAAAAGGAGAGTTAACTTTGAGGAAGTAGTGATTACAGAATTTTAGTAGTAGTAATTTCCTCTCACTCTGAATAATATTACAGTTATGGATATTTCCCTACTCTTAGGACTAAATACTTATTTAGTAGTTACATAACTTTGGAAATATAGCACAATCCTTTATTAGTTCCTATCATTAAAAGGTCCATGAATAGAAAATGGCTTACTTGCATTTGGACCAGCCCACCGAAAAATCAACATTGGCCAAATGCAGATGAAAGGTTGATTCTGGAGTTTAAATGCAAAGTTTATTAAGTAACATGTTTATTAAATTATAACAGGGACTCAAAAGTGATATAAAAACTCATTGAACTGATAACTAGTAAGACTATTTTAATTATTGTTAAGCTTACTTTTCAATCCCCCTCCTTTCCTTCCTCTTTTTCTCTCTCACTCATTAACGTCATTGACTTTTAAAGCCTCAGTCAAGATTTTCTCTAGACTTGAATGAGTCTTTGCCAGTCTACAATTTCTGTTGTCTGCATACACATTTCTTCCAGATACATTGTCTGGCAATATGGGTAATGGTGAAAGGAAAAGGTGAATGGGTATAAGAATATAAAGAATCTATGGTATTCTCTTAAACTTACATGAGATTTCAATGAGTCTTTTGGGGAGCAGTAAAAGATTTCTGTATTTGACATTATTTTGGTAACATGGAAATGTCACTGACAGAAAATTTTAACTCTTATGTTTGTTTTTTATTTATGTAATTAGCATTTGCTTGTCTACTATATGCAGCAGTCAGCTGGTATACAGCAGAACAAGGATACCAGTTGTTAAAATACTGAAATATTTCTATACTGGTAGAGAAATGGCACTTTCTTGAATGCCATACCCCACCTCTCAGGCCCTGGAAGTCCTAGATCCTCCTCCAGAAACCTCCAGATCTCCCTATGACACAGAAAATAAAAGGAAAATGAATCGCACAGCAGCGGGACTTCATGACCCTCATCTAGTGCCAGGGCAACGTCATTCTGATTGGTCAGGACTGTATGCTATGCCGGTTGTTAAAATATTTAATATTTAATATTACCTTTGGCTATATGCAAAGCACTGTGCTTAACTCATCAGGGAATAAAAAGGTGAATAAGTCACATCCCCTGCTCTCAAGGAGCTCACAGATGAATCAGTAGTAATAATTATACCAACGGCTGACATTTACTGAGCACTTACTAGCAGCATTGTTCTAAGCACTTCTCATATATCATCTCATTAACCTTCATGATATCCTTAGGAGTTTATTTTCTCTTTTACAGAGTAGAAATCTTAGATATAGAGAGATTAAGTCCATATCAGCCAGTCTGACTCCTTAAAGAGTACTGGAGGAAGCACGTGGAGTTCTAATTTGTCACTAGTCATGTGATCCCCTTGATTTTCACGTCCATCCTCTATGGAATGAAGAGGTTCAATTACATGATGTCTAACAGTCTTAAAAACCTATGATTCCATAAGAGCGATAAGACAAATATTAATTAAAGGCAGAAATCATAAGCATAACTCAAGGCAGAATACGAAAAGCCCTATAAAATAGATAAATACAAATGTAGAAGGGGCTGTACATAATTTGTTTCCAGAAAACCTATAATGCTTTTCTTTCCCCCATTTCTCCTTTTCAACTAAAATAATTCTTAGAAAAAAAATCACATATCGTTTCTTTTAAAAGGTTGTATTTGGACTAGATATTGAAAGTGAAAAACAGAAGAGGGCATTTTGGGCAAAGAGGATAGCATGAACCAGTAAGTGTTTCACAGGGGAAGAGAGAGATGGGTTTATGGAAACTTGAGTGTCTTCCCTGTGCCAGGGACTGTGTTAAGTGCAAGGAACACAAAACTGACTGAAATACAGTTCCTGTCTGTTGAGAATGACGGAGAAGCAAACCAACAGTAATGATACTGTGACTGGGGAACAGTTGCATTGCATTCTTCATATTTGTCGAAGGCATATATTTATTGAATGTGCCTGTTTTCCAGGCACATGGAAGATGCTGGAGATATACCAGAGAGCAAAACAGACCAAAATCTCTGCCTTCATGAAGGCTATACTCTTATGAGCAAGATAAGCAGAACATAAATAAATAAAATATAGAGTATAACAGATGGTGATAAGTGCACTGGATAAAAACAAGGCAAGGAAGGGGATGAAATCTGCTGGAGTTGAGAGAAATGAGTTGCAATTTTAAATACAGAGGTCAAGAAAAGCCTCATTGAGGAGACATTTGAATAAAATGCTGAAAGCCACAAAGAGGTAGCAAGTCCTGTGACTCTAGAGTGAAACATAAACATGTTCCAGGCAGAAAGCTGTGTCCCCTCCAGAGTCTTGTCTCAGTATGCTTCACACACACCAGCAATTTGCTTCTTTTTCTTTTGCATCATCAGTCTGCTACTACTGTCCCATGCACCACCCAGTCTGCTACTACTGACCCTTATTCACTCTAACCAGCTCTTTGGTCTCCTTGCTATTTTTTTTTTTTGGTGGGGGGACAGGGTCTTGCTCTGTTGCCCAGGCTAGAGTGCAGTGGTGAGATCATAGCTCACCTGGGCTCAAGCAATCCTGCCGTCTCAGCCACCTGAGTAGTTGGGACTACAGGTGCACCACCACACCTGGCTAATTTTTAAAAATTATTTTAGAGATAGGGTCTTGCTATGTTGCCCAGGCTGGTGGCAAACTTCTGGCCTCAAGTGATCCCCCGACCTCAGCCTCCCAAAGCATTGGGATTACAGGTTTAATTACTGTGCCCTGCCTACTTTCCTTGCTATTCTATTAATATGCCAAATGACTTTCACATCAGGGGGTTTGCATTTGGCTGGTATATAGAGAATGAATTAGAAAGATGTAAGTCCAAAGTCAGAGAACCCATTTGGGGTCAGGGAAGAGCAATAATCAAGGTAAGAGATGATTAGCAACTGAATTATGGCTATGGCCAAGGGAATCAAGAAAAGTAAACAGATTGAGAGAGATTTAGAAGGAAAAAAATTACTAGAACTTGGTGACTGCTTGGATATGGTAACCAAAGGAGAATGGAAACACAAGGTAATTCCCAGGTTTCTGCCTTGGGTAGCTGGCTGGATGATGATGCAGTTCACTGAGAAGGGTACAATTTTGGAGGCATTTAGGTGAGATGATGGATGTGGTTTGGGGAATATTACATTTGAGGGGCATTGGGCATGATTTGAGTTGGTATACCATACAGATTAATTTCTTGTTAATATTTTTAAAGTATTGTAATGTGTTTTGTTAACCCACACCCTATAATTTAAGTAACAATAGGATCTCGAGAATGAGAATAATAGGGGGACCCATTCAGAGATGGCCTCTCAAAGGCAGTAGCCTTTTAGTGGGATCTGAAAGATGAGAGGTGCCAACTGTGCAGTTAGGGAAGACTCCAGGCAGGGGCACAGCAGCCATGCAGGCATTCATCCCATGTCACCAAATCATCTAGTATGTTTTCAGCAAATGCTGAAAACTGAATTTACAGCCTATTCTCTGTCCCTTGCTCTCCCTCTAGTTTCCCTAGATCAGGGTGGAAACCCTCCATCCAGCCAACCGTGCACTTCAAAAACCCAGAGGTCAGCCTGGACACCTCTTCTCCCCCGACCTCCAGTCATAAGTCCTGTGGATTGTCCTTGAAATCTGACTGTCACTCTGCCTCCATCCTGTCCTAGCTGCCATCTTCTGTCTCTTGAACTGTGCAGCAGCCCCCTGCTGGTGCCCTGCATTCATTCTTGTGCACTTCCAACCCAATCTCCATATTCAGCTGAGTGATCTTTGAAAAACACAAGTTTGCTCCTGTCATTCCCTGTTGCAATGTATTTTTACAAACACATCCTAAGATAGTTAGTCACGTACCAACTTTTAGACCTTTAAAAATTGCATTTATCTGCCAAGCAATTGTTCCCCATGGAAGAAGAGCTCTAGTGACTACTTTGTTCCTTTGTTGTCTCTAATTTTAATATTCCAAAACCCACATTTTTTTTTACAATTGTCATTTGATTTAGACGACTTAAAAGCTTTTTATTACAAGCCATATATATACTAATAGAACAACCTTTAACAATTTTTTTTTTGATTCACCAGGAAAGGTGATCATTTCTTGATCACAAGCAGTAAGGTTTCTTGTCCTGAGCTCAACCTCATTATAACTATATTTGAACAAACTAAGATATCCTCTGAAATGAGTCACCTCATCCCAGGGTTCAACTGACATGGGGAATTACCTTATTTTAGTCAGAAAGCCTTAATTAGATTAGGTTGGCCTTTCTGAACTTTATGTATTGCTACATACAGGAGTTAAAAACCTTGATCTACACGTATCACACAAATCAGGAGAAAACAAATGAAAGCAGAAATGAACTCATGTTTCTATATGCAGCTGCTTTGATGAAGACATTTCAAATAGAAACCAGAACACCAAAAGCACAAAACTGAGGAGATAATAGCCAATGAAGGGGAGAAGTGATTAATTCAGATCTGGAAAAAAAGCTGCAGAGTTCAAAGAGACTATGATGAAATTATTAGGGGCTGTTGGAGATGTAATCCATATCTCCTTGTCACATGTGTCCTATGTGATAGTGCCGTGAATGTCATGGGAGAAAATTAGTGCCTTACAAAATAAACATGTTTAAACTTTGTGAAAAATACCCACATAAGAGACTGATATACATACATTCAGAGGTGGACACATTTGTCTCTACAGGGAAATTCATCTGCTATGTGGTGAGAGCAGCTGATAATGAGGAAACTCAAAGTCACATTCTAGCAGAAACTTTTATTAATATTGACCCATAATTGTGGCTCTGCAGGCGTTTTAAATCTCATTGTATTTATATAGTGTCTTTTGTAATATGATAACACATTTCAAAATTATTATTGTTGAATTGCCAACAAAATGCATCCTAAACACACACTCCTTGGGTAAGGGAATAGACCCCATATACGCTGTCCTCTGCTATTGGAAACAAGTAGAAAAGAGTTATCCAGTAATCTTTTTCTTAAAAACAGTCACAACATCTTGATGATACTGATTCAATTGTAAATTATTTTGGAATAATTCAAACTATAAAAGCTCTAATCTTCAAGATGGGAGGCTTGAATGTGGGAATGTAAGCACAGATGTTTATCTAATTTTATCCAGTAGTACCTACTGCATGATGGGCTCACTGAGCCATATTTCCTCACTTTGAAGTTACCTGGAGTTCTACCTGGTCACAGCCTTGCCTGATGTATGTGAGTGAGCAAGGAAAACCACTTAAATGAAGAGTGTGGCTTTAAAGAATATAGTGCATTCTCTCTGAATGAGCATTCATGACTTTCTGCAGGAAGGTAGATGACATTGGACAACAGATTACTTTGTTTTGATTGAAGATTGAATTAATATTACAATACCAATGCTTTGTCTGTTCACAGGCAACAAATAAATGAGTGTTTGATACTGAAATGAAAAAAATAGGATATAGATGGCTTATATAAGAGGCAAATATAGTAGAAGCATACAACTATCAAACTTTATTCAGACATCAAGAAAGCATCATGTCTGAGCTATTCTTTTCATCTCCTTCCTGTTTCTTTATATACACTTCTAGTAGTTAAACTGATTTTAATGGATGAATTTTCATTTAAAAGTAAAAAAAGATGTTCTCTGCTTCAAGCAGCAGGTGTGTTTTTAATCTTTAATAGGTCACCTTCCCAAGTGCAAGCAGGCAAGCTGTTATTGATCAAAGAGGTTTTGTTGGGTAGCTCTCAGATTATTGAGTGACAAACTTTATTGAATTTGACTTAACAGAAGTCAGAAGACAGCTGAAGCATAAGAGCTTGCACTGCCATCAGAGTCATTTTACGACAGCCAGGGAGCAAAGCTCAGAGATGGATACTGAGCTCTTTGCTGGCCCTTGGAGATTAACTGAACAGCCTTCCTACCAATTCCCAAGCCTGTCAGCAGAACCAATTAGATTTTCAACCAGTAGACAAGAAGGGTGGCACTTGGGGACCTTTTTGCTTTAGGTCGAAGGCTTTTCAGACTGCGATGAGATGACATTGATGATGACACGTTGAGCATTGGTTGGTTTTAAGACAAGTTAAATTAGCAGTCTTGAAATGATTCCAACTGTCTCCTGACTTCTCACTGTTGCCATATTCAGTGGATCCTGTCAGGAGCAAGTTGATGACTTAATAGTCTTTCTTGAGTGGATTTGAGCACTTTGGCTGTGTGTTTATGTGTAGTTGTCATGCTTAAAATATTCATATGAAGGTTTGAAATATTTATTTGAAGGCGCCTTCTGCAGAGTTCAGCAGTAAGGCTCTCAGTGCTTCTACCTACTTTTTATTTTTTGCTTCTCTAAGCAGTTATTTTGTACAACTACCTTTTATTCTATTTCATGTATAATTGATGACAGTGTTTCATGTAATTATTGATAACTTCATTTATGATAAACTTAAAAAGCCTTTCTGACATCATGCATTTCTCCCAGACTACTGTAAATTCAGATCTACTCATAAATAGTTTGGGAATCACTGGGGATTAGGAAGGGCACTATTGTTTTTATTCTGTGACCTTTGGTCCAAGAAGACTGAGGCAGATTTTCATGGAAGGGATATAAACAGAAGGATGGAAACATAGATGTAGTACTAATACATGTAAGATTGTCTTAAATGATGGAAACAGGATATCTTTGAGAAGCTTCATTTTTGACCTTGAAAAAGTTCTGCAGGATACTTATTTGAGGTATTGAAAACACCATTACTCAAGTCTGCATTTGAACTTAGAGATTACTGAATAGTCTTAACATCTACTAATATCAGAAAATTGTTGTGAGTGTACTTCTGTGTTATATAGATAATTGAGATTTTAAATTCTCAAATTTAAAGTTTTTGGTATTTAGTAGGGTTACCTGGCAAATAACTTAACTATAATAATTTTTAATTCATTGTACCTACTCTTGTACATTTTTATAAATGAGAATAATTTTAGCTGATTATGTGTGTGTATATATATATGCATCTGCAAACACATATGTGTGTGTGTATATATAAATAATTCATGTTTTGTAACAAAGTTCTATATTTTCTACAGTTACATGCTGGTGTTATCACTTGGCAATTGCTGACCCTTCAAAAAGCATGAAAATGAAAATATTTTACAGTATAAATTCTTTCAGGCTACTAGAGAGTACTTTTTACTAAACTAGACTTGAAATTTTATAGCTAGCTCCTTGGCAACCTACAGTGGTTACATCCTTTTTGAAGAGCTTGATTTATAAACAGGGCATTCTTGGTGTATGCACTTAACATTGGATTTAGAATTCTGACCCTATGGTTTCATACCTATACAATGCTGTGGATAGCAATGATGATATGTAGGAAATAAATATTTCAACATTAGAATCATGTTTTCAAAGTGGATTCTTCTAGATGCTTTTTAAGATAGCCACATTTGGCCAGAGCCCCATGTAATCATCACCCAGTCCCAATAAGCGACAACCCATGCCCAATCTTGCCCACTGAAAATCCCATTCGGTACTTTAATATTATTTTGAAGCAAACCCAAGATAATCATATAATTTTTTCCATAAATATTTCAGTGTCTATCTCTAAAAGATAACATAACCACAATACCATTAACACATCTAAAAAGACTTAGCAATAATTTCTTAATATAATTAAGATAGAATTAGTATTCAGATGTTACTGTTATTCAGAATTACCAGTGATTAAGATTGTGATAGATTTTTTCTAAACACACCTATTTTTCTTCCCGAATCTGTTATCCTATTGTCCTTTGATACTTTTTTTTTTTAAACTCCTTTTCATCTTGCCCAGCCAGGATCCTACTGTTGGACATTTCAACCACCCTCTTATCACTACCTTTAATTCTTTCACCCCTTGACCCTCTTTTATGCTTACTCATCCTATCATTAACCCTACATAAAGCTAAAATTGGTTTTCTCTGTACCTGGGCTGTCAAAAGCTATTGAAGAAAAATGCATAACTGTTGATGGCACCATTACACATTTATGATTTTCAGCCTCAGGTGGCCCCTTTGTACCACCTGGTGGTCATTTTACCCATTCCCCACAGGAACTATTTCAAATCCATACCTCTTTCTTTAATTCCTCAACCTGGCATCTAGCCAATTTCATCAGGCATCATAGATGACTTGAACATCTATTCTCTGAGAAAGGACAATAGTTGTGAGTTATTTCAAATTTCTTCCTTCCTCTATATTTATTTATCTTTAATTCCTACTCTCTGTTTCAAAACAAACGTTCTTTCTTCCAAAAAAGTTAATGTTTAATACCATGGATTCTGGTGCCAGATTGCCTGTTTAGAATTCAGGCTCCACCCCTTCTTAGCTATGTGTCATTGGGCAAGTTATTCAACTCCTTTGTGCTTCAGTTTTCTTATCTGTAAAATTAGTTATTACAGTTCTTGTCTTTAGGATTGCTAAGAAGATAAAGGGACAATATATGTGAAGTTCTTAGAACAGAGCCTGGAGCAGGCCAGGCGCGGTGGCTCACGCCTGTAATCCCAGCACTTTGGGAGGCCGAGGCGGGCGGATCACGAGGTCCGGAGATCGAGACCATCCTGGCTAACACGGTGAAACCCCGTCTCTACTAAAAATACAAAAAATTAGCCAGGCGTGGTGGTGGGCGCCTGTAGTCCCAGCTATTCGGGAGGCTGAGGCAGGAGAATGGCGCGAACCCGGGAGGCGGAGCTTGCAGTGAGCCGAGATGGCACCACTGCACTCCAGCCTGGGCGACAGAGGAAGACTCTGTCTCAAAAACAAACAAACAAACAAAAAAAGGCATAAGAAAGCACAACCCATGTAACAGTTGTTGTTACAGTTATATTTCCAAAACTCTACTCATGTTCCTGACTCAGGGTCTTTCCAAGGCTCTACCTGTGTTCCTGATTGTGAAAAGTAGCATACAAGAAAGGGATGGGGGAGGCTGCTTTACATTAGATGGTCTGGCACGCTTCTCTGAGGAAGCGACATTTGAACTGAGATCTAAAGGATGAGAATAGACCAGTCAAGGGGAAAACTGGGAGAACATATTCTAGGCAGAGGAAACAAAGGCAAAGGCCCTGAAAGAAGGAATTTGTTCAGCATGTTTGAAGAAATGAAAGAAAACTAGTTATAGCTGAAGTGTAGCAGGAAGGGTGAGAATGGTTCAAGATGAAGTTGGGGAAATAAGCTGGGTCCAGATCATATATGGCCTTGTAGGGCAGGGTAAAGTGTATGCATTATATTCTTAGTTCAATGGAAAGCTATTGGGGGCTTTAACCAAAGGAATAGCATGATCTAATTGGTATCTTGTGAAGATTATTCTTTTTGCTCCATGGAGAATAGATTTTTAGGACAAGAGTAAAATGGGGAAAAGTTGATAAAAGACTATTGCATTATTCTAAGTGAGAGATGATAGTGATTTGGATTGTGGTGGTGGCAATAGTAATGCATTGAAATAGATGAATTCAAGATGTAATTTGGAGGTAAAAGGTGATGGATTAGATGTGAGGGATGTTGAAGGAAAGATAAGAATCAAGTATAACTTCTAAATTATTGGCTTGAACAATAAGGCAGATAGTGGTTTAGTTTACATAAATCATTCTCTAGGAGAGTCAACAATCTCCAGGCACCCAAAGGTAGTGGTAAAGAATAATACAAGGTCAACTACAAAGTTACTCATTTTGGTTTCAAAAATGGCCTTGGCTTCTCATTCCTCATAGATTGGTAAATCTTGAGGAAAACTTCCACTTATTTATGTGTAGTGTCTTTTTAGCTTTAAAAAATCAACTCCATAGAGGTAAAATTTGCATATAATCAATGCACCCATTTTATTTTTTTTATTTTTTATTAACTTTTTCTTTTTAAAAACATTTATTTTAGATTCTGGGGAGTATATGTGCAGGTTTGTTACAAAGGTATATTGCATGATGCTGAGGTTTGAAGTATACTTGAACCCATCACCCAGAAAGTGAGCATAGTACCTAATAGGCAGTTTTTCAACCCCTGTCATCCTCCTTCCCTCCTTCCTCTTATATTCCCCAATGTCTGTTGTTCCCATCTTTGAATCTGTGTGTATTTAATGTTTGGCTCCCACTTATAAGTGAGAACATGCAGTATTTGGTTGTCTGTTCCTGCATTAATTTGCTTAGGATAATGGCCTCCAGCCACATCCATATTGCTGCAAAGGATATGATTTATTTTTTATGGTTGCATAGTATTCTGTGGTATATATGTACCGTATTTTCTTTATCCAGTCCACTGTTGATGGGCTGGTTTGATTCCATGTCTTTGCCACTGTGGATAGTGCTGCGATGAACGTAGAAGTACATGTGTCTTTTTGGTAGAATGATTATATTCCTTTGAGTATATATCCAGTAACGGGATTGCTGGGTCAAATGGTAGTTCAATTTTCAGTTCTTTTCAGAAATCTCCAAACTGCTGTCCATGATGGTTGAACTAATATGCATTCCCACCAACAGTGTATAAGCATTCCCTTTTCTCTGCAGCCCTCACCAACATCTGTTATTTATTGACTTTTTAACAAAAGCTGTTCTGACCAGTGTGAGATGCTATGTCAGTGATTTGCATTTCTCTGTTGATTTGTGGTGATGAGCATTTTTTCATGTGTTTATTGGCCATTTGTATGTCTTCTTTTGAGAAGTGTCTGTTCATGTCCTTTGCCTACTTCTTAATGGGGTTGTTTTTTGCTTGTTGAATTAAGCTCCTTGTAGATTCTAGATATTAGGCCTTTGTTGGTATAGTTTAAAGATATTTTTCTCCATTCTGTAGGCTGTCTGTTTACTCTGTTGATGGTGTTTCTCTTGCTGTGCAGAAGCTCTTTAGTTTACTTAGGTCCCATTTGCCAATTTTTGGTTTTGGTGCAATTGCTTTTGAGGACTTAGCCATACATTATTTGCCAAGGCTGACATAGAGGAGGGTATTTCCTAGCTTTTCTTCTAAGATTTTTACAGATTGAGATCTTCTGTTTAAGTCTTTAATCCATCTTGAGTTAATTTTTTTATATGGTGATAGCTAGGGGGCCAGTTTCATTCTTCAGCATATGATTAGCCTGTTACCCCAGCACCATTTATTGAATAGGGAGTCTTTTCCTTCTTGCTTATTTTTGTCAACTTTGTTGAAAATCAGATGGTTGTAGATGTGTGGCTGTATCTCTGTGTTCTTTATTCTGTTCCATCAGTCTTAAGTGTGCATTTTAATGAGTTTTAATAAATGTATATACCAGTGTAAACACTATTCCAATCAAGTTATTGTTTCTGCTGTATTACTCTGAGAAGTTCCCTCATGTCCCTTTTCAGGCAATCCCCTACTCCACCCCCAGGAAGCTACAGATCCATGTATTATCACTATAGTTTAGACTGTTGTAGAATTATATATAAATGGAATTATACAGTATGTAATATTTTATGGATGCCTTTTTTCCCTCAAATCATTATTTTTTGAGATTCATTCATGTTGTTTGTTTTCTGTTAGTAGTTTAGTCTTTTTGAATTTTGGAGTAGTATTCCATTGTATGAATTTACTACCACAGATTTGTTCATCCATTCAACCCAACTGTTGATAAAACAAAAATTGGCAAGTGGGACCTAAGTAAACTAAAGAGCTAAGTAAACACCATCAACAGAGTAAGCAGCCTACAGAATGGGAGAAAAATGAATACTACTGTTGATAAAGAGTTGGGTTGTTTCCAGCTGGAAGCTATTGTGAATAAAGCTGTTAGGGACATTTGTGCACAAGATTTTCTGTGAATATAAATTTTCATTCTTCTTGGGTAAGTATCTAGGAATGGAATGGCTGGGTTTTTTTTTTCTTTTTTTCTTTTTCAAGTTTGATTTGTCTTTGTTATTATTATTATTATTATACTTCAAGTTTTAGGGTATATGTGCACAATGTGCAAGTTTGTTACATATGTATACATGTGCCATGTTGGTGTGCTGCACCCATTAACTCGTCATTTAGCATTAGGTATATCTCCTAATGCTATCGCTCCCCCCTCCACCTACCCCACAACAGTCCCCGGTGTGTGATGTTGCCCTTCCTGTGTCCATGAGTTCTCATTGTTCAATTCCCACCTATGAGTGAGAACATGCAGTGTTTGGTTTTTTGTCCTTGCAATAGTTTGCTGAGAATGATGGTCTCCAGCTTCATCCATGTCCCTAAAAAGGACATGAACTCATCATTTTTTATGGCTGCATAGTATTCCATGGTGTATATGTGCCACATTTTCTTAATCCAGTCTATCATTGTTGGACATTTGGGTTGGTTCCAAGTCTTTGCTATTGTGAATAGTGCCGCAATAAACCTACGTGTGCATGTGTCTTTATAGCAGCATGATTTATAATCCTTTGGGTATATACCCAGTAATGGGATGGCTGGGTCAAATGGTATTTCTAGTTCTAGATCCCTGAGGAATCGCCACATTGACTTCCACAATGGTTGAACTAGTTTACAGTCCCACCAACAGTGTAAAAGTGTTCCTATTTCTCCACATCCTCTCCAGCACCTGTTGTTTCCTGACTTTTTAATGATCGCTGGAATGGCTGGGTTTTATGGTAGGTATGGTATATGTTTAACTTTGTAAGAAACTACCAGACTGTTCTCTAATATGATTGTACCATTTTACATACCCCCAGCAGTGTATGAGAGTTTCAGTTGCTTCACATCCTTACTAACGCTTGGTATGGTTAGTCTTTTTAAATTTAGCCATTCCAAAGGCTATGTAATAGTATCTTATTGTGATTTTAATTTGCATTTCCCTAATGATTGCCGATGTTGAATTTTTTTCATGTGTTTATTGACCATTTGTATATATTTTTTGGGACATGTTCAAATCTTTTGTACAGTTTTTAGTTGAATTGGATGCCTTCTTTTTATTAAATTGCAATAATTCTGTATATAACCTGTACAAATACATTTAATAAATATGTATATTTAACAAATCAGTTGTTAAATGTATGTATTGCAGATTTTTTCCCAGTCTTTGGCTTGCCTTTTTAGTTTATTAATACTGTCTTTTTAAGAGCAGAAGATTTTAGTTTTTATAAAATCTAAGTAATCTTTTTTTTCTTTTATGGCTAGTGCATTTTGTGTTCTAAAAATTTTTGCTCACAAAAACATCATGAAGATTTTTCTCCTATGTTTTAATTTGGATATTTTAAAGCTTTAGCATTTATGTTTAGGAATGTGATATATTTGAATATTATTTTTAATATAGTGTGAGGTAAGGGTTGAGGTTCATTTTTTTCCACACCAATATCCAGTTGTTCTAGCATTATTTGGTGAAAAGACCATCTTTTCCCCCATTGAATTACTTTTACATATTGTTGAAAATTAATTGATATAAATTTCCAGATCTCTCACTGGACTGTCTTTTCTATTCCCTTAATCTATATGTCTACCATTATATCAATACCATACTGTTTTGATTACTGTAGATTTACAAGTCTTGAAATCGGTACTGTAAGTCATCTAATTTTGTTCTATTTTTTCCACATTGATTTTGGGTATTTTAGGTCCTTTGTATTTCATATAAATGTTAGAATCAGCTTGGCAATTCTAAAAAATCAAAAGAAGAAGGCTGTTGTGATTTTAATTGGGATTGCACTGAATTCATAGATGAATTTAAAGAAAAGATAATTCACATCTTAATAATATTGAGTCTTTTGATCCATAATAATGATATCTCACTCCATTTATTTAAGTCTTCTTTAATTTCTATTAGTAGTGTTTTGTAGTTTTCAGTGAACAGATCTTGTACACCCACTCCGATGTGCATAATTATTCCTATTATTTTGTTTTCTTTTTAAATGCTATTGTTAATGGTATTGTATTTTTATTTCATTTTCTAATTGTTTAGTGCTAGCATATAGAAATATGATTGATTTTTATACTGACCTTTAATGCTGTGACATTGCTAAATTCACTTATTAATTCTAATAGCTTTTTAAAGGATTTTATAGAGTATTTTATGTATAACAGTGATTTAGTCCATTTGGGCTATTGTGTCAAGATACCATAAACTGGGTAGCTTATAAACAACAGAAATTTATTTCTCAGTTTTGGAAGCTGGGAAGTCCTCAAGGCACCAGCAGATTAGGTGTCTGATGAAGGCCCATTCCTTCTTGACTGTATCCTCACATGGTAGAAGGGGCTAGCTAGCTCTTTGGAGTGCACTTTGGAAGTGCACTAATTCCATTCATGAGAGCTTCACTCTCATGACTTGATCACCCCTAAAGGTCATACCTCCTAAACTCATCATTTTGGGGGTTAGGATTTCAATATATAAATTTTGGGGGGACACAACATTCAGAACATTGCACGAGACCATGTCCTGTATGAATAAAGACAATTTTACTTCACCCTTTCTAGTCTGTATATCTTGATTTCCTTTTCTTGCTCTATGGCACTGGCTGGGAGGTCCAGTGCAGCACTGAATAGAAGTGTTTACAGTGGATATCCTTGCCTCGTTTCTGATCTTAGGAAAGGGATTTAGTGTTTCACCATTAATTTAGATGTTAAGTGTAGATTTTTTTGGTAAATGTCCTTTATGAGAGAATGTCCTTCTATTTCTAGTTTGTTGAGAAATTTTTTTCATAAATGTATGTTAAATTTTGTGAAATTATTTTCCTGCCTCTTTTGAGATGATTGTATAGCTTTTCTCCTTTACTTCGTTAATGTGGTAAATTACTTGATTTTCTAATGTTAATTCAACCTTACAGAATAGGGATTAAATACTGTTTTATCATAAGGTATTATCCTTTATAGATATTACTGGATTTGATTTGCTATTTTGTTTAGGATTATATTATTTTGTTAAGGATGATGTCATCTATGTTCATACTAGTTACAATCTTTTTAAATAAGTTTTATTATAGTTTCTTTTTGTCTGGTTTTGGTATCAGGGTATTGCTGGACTCATAAAATACACTGGCAAATGTTCTTCCTTCTTATGTTTTCCAAAAAAATTTACAGAAGATTGCTAGTAATTCTTCCCTAAATGCTTGATAGAATTAATCAGTGAATCCATCTGAACCTGGAGTGTGTTTGGGAAAAAAGTTTCATTGACAGATTCAATTAAATAGACATAGGGCTCTTCAGATTTTTTACTTCTTCTTGTGTCAGTTTTGACAATTTGTATCTTTCAAGGAATTTGTCTATTTCGTGTAATTTTCCAAACTTATTAGCATAAACTTATCTATAATGTTCCCTTTTTATCCTTTTTTTTTTTTTTGAGATGGAGTCTCACTCTGTCACCTAGGCTGGAGTGCAGTAGTGCAATCTCAGACTCTGCCTCCCAGATTCAAGCTGTTCTCATTCCTCAGCCTCCCGAGTAGCTGGGACTACAGATGCATGCCTCCACAACTGGCTAATTTTTGTATTTTTAGTAGAGACAGAGTTTCACCATGTTGGCCAGGCTGGTCTCTAGCTCCTGACCTCAGGTGATCCACCCACCTTCTCGGCCTCCCAAAGTGCTGGGATTATAGGCATGAGCCACCACGCCTAGCCCCTTTTTATTCTTTCAATGTCTATAGGAACTGTAGCAATCAGTGTTCCCTATTTCAGTCCCAACAGTGCAAATAGCTGGGACTACAGACACATTCCACCATGCATGGCTAATTTTTAAATTTTTTTGTAGAGGTGGTGTCTCAGTATGTCACCCAGGCTAGTCTCAAACTCTTGAGTTCAAGCAATCCTCCCACCTTGGGGTCCCAAAGTGCTGAGATTACAGGCGTGAGCCACCGTGCCCATCATTAATTTGTATTTCATCTCTCTTTTTCTTCTTGAGCAGTCTAGCTTCTAGTTTAAGGTTTATCAATTTTATTAATTTCTTCAGAGAACTGGCTTTTTATTTCATTGTTTTTCTCTATTGTTTGTTTTCTATATCTTTTCTTTCTCTTATCTTTTTCAATTCCTTATTTCTAATTACTTGGGGTTTAATGTAGACTTTTCTAGCTTCCAAAAGCTAATTATTTGGGGCTTAATGTAAATTTTTCTAGCTTCTGAAAGTGAAAGCTTAGGTCATTATTTCAAACCTTTTTTTCTAAGTTTTTTTTTTTTTAGATACAAAGTCTCACTATGTTGTCCAGGCTGGTCTTGAGCTCCTAGGTTCAAGTGATCCACCTGCCTCAGTGAAATCTTTTTTCTTATGTAAGCATTCAAAGCTGCAAATCGACCCTGTAAGCCCTACTCTTCCAACAAATTTTGATATGCTATATTTTAATTTGGTTCAACATATTTTTAATGTTTCTTATGATTTATTCTTTGACCTATACATTTTTTAATCAGTATGTTGTTTAATTGCCAAATATTTGAGAGTTTTCAAGATATCTTTTTTGTTATTGATTTTCAACTTAATTTTAGTTTGGTCAGAGAATAGAGTCTGGATAATTTCAATCTTTAAGTTATTGGAGAATTGTTATATAGCCCATCATATGGTTTATCTGGGTAAATGTTTCATGTACACTTGAAAAAACATATATTATGCCCTTGTTTGAGGTACTGTTTTGTAAATATCAGTTAAAACAAGTTGGTTAGTAGTGTTATTGTCATATTCTACACCCTTACTCATTTTATGTCTACTTGCTCTGCCAATTACTGAGAGAAGAGTGGTGAAATCTCCTATATAATATATATGTATGTGTCTATATTTCTGTTTATTTCTATCAGCTTCTGCTTCATGTATTTTGAAGCTCATATTTGTTGCATACGTATTTATGATTGTTATGTTGTCTTTTTGATGATTTGACTCCTATGTCTTTATGAAATGTCTCTCTTTATCCTTGGTAATATTCATTCTTTGAAGTCTGCTGTGTCTGATATCAATACAGCTACACTAATCTGATGATTAGACATGGCATATCTCTTACCATTCATTTATGTTTTACCTACCTGTCTCATCATATTGTGTATGCATTTCTTTGGTTGTTTTTTTTTTTTTTTTTTTTTTGAGACAGGGTCTCACTCTGTCACCCAGATTGTAGTGCAGTGGCCTAATCTTGGCTCACTGCAACCTCCACCTCTACAATCTTGGCTCAAGCAATCCTCCCACCTTGAACTCCCAGGTAGCGGGGACTACAGGTGCACACCACCATGCCCGGCTAATTAATAATTTTTTTATTTTTTTTGTAGAGATGATGTCTCACTTTATTGCCCAAGCTGGTCTTGACCTCCTGGACTCAAGAAATCCTCTTGCCTCAGCCTCCCAAAGTGTGATTGGTGGCGTGAGCCACTGCTCCCAGCTGTGTATGCATTTCTTGTGGACAGTTGTATAGTTGGGTCTTGGATTTTGAGCCCATCTGACAAGTTTTTCTTTTTAATTGTACTGTTTAATTGAACTGAACTTAATTATTGATATGGTTATGTTTAAGTTTACTATCTTGCTATTTGTTTCCTGTCTTATTTGTTCGTTATTCTTTTTACCTCTTTCCTATCTTCTTTTGTATTATTTTTTATTATTTCAGTTTTCTCTTGGTTTAGTGGCTATGCCTCTTTGTTTAGAATTTAAGTGTTCCCTAAGGTTCAAACTATATAACTTTAATTTATATTCACTTTCACTTAATATTATACTATTTCACATATAATGTTAGAAGCTTTAAGAATATACTTCCACTTCCCCACCCTCTCCTTTATGCTGTTATCATACATTTTACTTCTACAGATGTCATAAACCTCACAGTACACTGGCATTATTTTTTCTTTAAATGGTTAATTTTTCTTGAAAGCAACTTAAAAAAAGAAAAATGTTTGTATTTACCCATGTACTTACCATTTTCAGCGCTCTTCATTGATTTTTATATATACTTGAGTTTCTATGTAGTATTAATATCATTTTCCTTTCACTTGAAGACCTTCTTTAATTATTTCTCACTGTGCAAGTCTGCTAGTAATATCATCTTTTGTTTGTCAGGAAAATTTTTATTTTTTCCTTCATCATTGTAGTATCTTTTCAATGAACATAGAATACTGAGTTGATGTCATTTTTTAAACACTTTTCTCTGGATAAATTATTTTTTTATTTTTTAAGGTGTTAGTAAGTTTACTTTTCAAAATAAATTTCATCATATGTATTTGAGGTTTACAACATGATATTATAGGTACACATAGATAGTAAAGTGGTGACAACAGTGAAACAGATTAACATGTCTATAATTTCACATAGTCACTGTTTTTGTGTGACAAGAGCAACTAAAATCCTACATATCTAACAAAAATCCCTAATACAGTACAGTGATGGTTAATACTGAGTATCAACGTGGTTGGATTGAAAGATGCAAAGTATTGATCCTGGGTGCGTCTGTAAGGGTGTTGCCAAAGGAGATTAACATCTGAATCAGTGAGTTGGGAAAGGCAGACTCCCTTTAATCTGGGTAGGCACCATCTAATCAGCTCCCAGTGTGGCTAGAATATAAGGCTGGCAGAAAAACATGAAAAGACTAGACTGGCCTAGCCTCCCAGCCTACATCTTTCTCCTATGCCGAATGCATCCTGCCCTCGAACATCAGACTCCAAGTTCCTTAGTTTTAGGTCTCAGGCTGGCTCTCCTTGCTCCTCAGCTTGCAGATGGCCTATTGTGGAACCTTGTGATCATGTGAGTTAATACTTAATAAACTCCCCTTTCTATATATATATATCTATCCTATTAGTTCTTTCCCTCTAGAGAACCCTGACTAATACAAGTACAATTTTATTAACTGGATAAAGAATTTACTTTGATTTTTTTTCTTTAATACTTGAAAATTTTCATTCCATTGTCCCCTGGCTTCTATTATTTCTGACGAGAAGTCAAAAGTACACTCATTTTTGTTATTTTGAATGTACTGTCTTTGGGGAGTGGTGATTGTAAAATTTTCTCTTTATCACTGGTTTTCAGTAATTTGATTATGATGTGCCTTAATGCTATTTTCTTTGTATTTACTCTGCTTTGGGTTTGCTGGCCTTATGTATCTTTGGTTTTATGATTTTCATCAAGTTTTGGGCTTATTCCTTTGAATATATTTCTGTGCCATTTCTTTCCCCATTCCTGTGGGGCATCAATTATGTATATGTTAGGCAGATGTTATTCAATATGTCACTGAGGCTCTGTTGTTTTTCGTTTTTTACCCTTTTCTCATTCTCTCTCTTTCAGTTTGGTTAGTTTCTATCACTCTTACCAATGTTTTCATCTGCACTGACTAATCTGATGTTAAGCCTATCCAACAAAATTTTAATTTCAGATATTATATATTTTTTACTCTAAGAGTTCATTTGTTTTCTTTCTTTTTGGTTTTCATTTCTCTTTTCATTATGTTTCTATTTTCCTTTAATCTCTGAATACGTTTGTATTATCCTTTTATATACTTGTTGTTCTGCTAAATCCATCATCTTTGTCACTTCTGAGTCCACTTCTGTGGTTACATTTTCTTGAGTTTCTTTTGTCATACTTTTTTTCTTCTTTAAACATCTAGTAAGTTTTTGAGGATGCAGGATACTGTGAACATTACATTGTTGAGGGTCTGAATTTATTTTTTGTTTTGGTAGTCAGTTAAGCTACTTGTGGATCAGTTTGGTTCTTTCAACGCTCATTTTTGGTTTTGGGTTTTGGGTTTTTTTTTAAGCTTTTGGAGGACATGTCTAGTGTGACCTTTACTTTATGCTAGTTTAACCCTACTATTAAAGCCTTACCTTTTGGTGTTTTCACTGAATGCCTCTGTTATTTAGTAATATCTCTCCACTATGGCTAGAAGTAACTAGAACATCTTACAGACTATTGTTTTTTTGCCTAGCCTCTTGGAGTCTCACACTGCAACACACAGCTTAGTGCTCAGGCAAAGATTCAAGGAGGACTCTGCATCAGTTTCTGAAACTCTACTTATACATAGCTCCCTCTTCTCTGGTATTGTGCCCTGAAAATTCCAGCCACCTCAGCCTCCCCTAATTTCATCTCTACCTCCTCAACTTAATGAGTCATCCGCTTTCTGTTTGTAGTAATCTTAAGGCTCACTTCACTTGTTTCCCTTTTCTCAGAGATCACAGTCCTTTGCTGCCTGTTGTCCAATAGCTGAAAACAATGGTTCCATACATTTTGTCCAGTTTTCTAATTGTTTATAATTGGAGGTCAACTCTAGTACCAGCTTTCAGTCATCACTAGAAGCAGAAGCATTTTAATGCCTTTTAAATATAATAGTTTATTGCTTAGAAATTTGCTTATACATCATACCACAGTGATTTATTGAGTACCTATGATGTGCTAGGTAACATGCCAGGATTTGGGGATACAAAGGAATAACTCTTTCTATCTTCAAGGAAGCTCACAGTCTATTAAAGAGGACAAACATGTAATATAAATAGTTAGAAAGGTGTTTGGGAGCTCAAATGAGGTCATAAGTAACTATATCATGTGGGGTAGAAGTATTTATGAAGGAATTAGTCTGGTTTTATAGGTATTCTCCAGGTTGAGGGCTGGCCAAAAAAAAAAAAAAGGCATTCCAGTCAGACAGAGCAATAAACGGAAAGGTACAGAATTATAAAATAGCACAGTGTGTTTATAAAGCTAGTTTCATTAACTAATCATTCATTTAATAAATGTGTCTGTAGGGCTGGGTGCGGTGGCTCATGCCTATAATCCCAGTGCTTTGGGAAGCCAAGGTGGACCATCGCTTGAGCCTGGGAGTTTGAGGTTACAATGAACTATACTTGCACCATTGCATTCCAGTTTGGATGACAGAGTGGGACACTGTTTCAAAAACAATAAATAGAAGAAGAAATATTAGATGCTATGCAATGTGTTAAGTGTTGGGCATCCAAAGGGTGAGTAAGATGTTCATGACTTCTGCCTTCGTAGAGCATACAGTCTACTGTTTAGTGTGAATGGAGCATAAGGTGCCTAGATAAGGATAGTATTTATGGACAAGATGGCAGGAATGGCCAGTAGAAGGCAGATTGTAAGCTACCTTAAATGCTACCCTAAGGGGCTAGTTATTGTTATGAAAGCTACTGGCCTTCAAATGTTTCTGACTATATATCCAGCCTATAAAAATTTCACATATTTACCCCAACATATGTATACATTTATTAATAAACTCTATAATGTATACTACTGTACTGATATATACACTGTAAAATACACCAAAAAATATAAATGGGATAATTTAAATATAAATAGACAAGCTAGTATTCTCTTCCTGCATTCCATGCTCCATCTTGCATATCCTGGGTTCACGCACCTTACTTTGTAAACTAGCAGGAAATGGGAAGCATTCAAGCTTCTTCTGCAGCAAAAAGATTTGATCAGAATTCTGATTCATAAAGATTCTGAATGTGACTTTTATTTTAGTTGTGCTGAATAATGTTTTTAAAAGCATAGGAAAAGCTGGGCTCATATGATTCCTTCCGGTTCCAGGGTTTTATAGCTGGGGGTGCTCCTTAGAAGAGGTTAGCAATCTAACCTAGTGTTGTTGATTAGTTGTGTTATTAAGATACAATACACTAGACTAACCAAGTGACTTAAAATAGACTATCCAGTATGGAGCTGGTATTTCCTGCAGTGAAATTGACTTTGTTTCTTGCAAACCACCACTTTATAAATAAATGAGTCACAGCAAACAATCCAACTGGTTTCCTATATAGATATTTCAGTGGGCTAGGTCTCAGTTTTCATAGATAGGCTATGCTTTTTTATATTAAAAAAACCACAAAACCAAAGAAGTTGATTTGTATAAGGCAGTGCTTCTTAAATGAAAGTAATAAATCTGACAGGGATATTTTTTTTTCCTAAATAAACTTTGGCAAATTACTTTTTGATTCATCCATATTATACCTAGAAGTGGAGAAATAAAGGTGGGGCACACTATCCAAAAAGCTGGACTAAGGGAGCAGAACTGGGCAGTTTTAGAGGTCCCAGAAATGAGTGGTACAGGGTAGCAGAGACATAAGGCAGATGAGATACCAGGTTATTTAGAAGGCTAGTAACTGGGAAGACAGAATTAGGACCAGTTACTTCCAAATCAGGAAGACACGATTACCAGAGTTACGACCCAGATGTGCAAGAGTTTGGAGAATGCATGTAAAGAACCAGCCCCAAGGAAAACCTCAATGACTGAAGAGGCGGCTTGCTTCAGCTCAGCAGGTCTCTGTGCAAACACTAAGGCGGTTACCAGGGTAACTTAGGTGCAGCTGAGAACCTGACTGGAATGGGACACAAAAAGGCTAAAAGAAAGATGGTTTGCAAGAAGTCAGTGTGCCCCAAATTCATCTTCCTAATGAAACATTTATTTTACTTATTTCTGAACTTCCAACGGTTCTTTTATGGTTTTAAAAATATTCTCTCATAGAATAAAGGGAAGTGTTCTTCCTAAATTATATGAGAATGTATTAACTGTGTCTTTATATATACATTTCCTATGCAGTTTAAGAGCAACAATACATGAACTCATTTTACCGATTGGAAAACTATGACAAGAAAACTTAGGTAGGAGAGGGTTCGGTTTGTTTTTGTCGGTTTCCCCCCAACTTTGATTTTGTTCCCTGTCTAAATACTGTAATTGCTTTGTAGCAAATGCACCTTTCTCTTGCCCCACTTTACCTCTCTCAAACAACTGAGGTAACATCACATCACAAACCAAGAACATCCTCATTCTGAGTTCACTTAGCAGTAGATAGAACAGTATTCCAACTTGACAAGCATTATAGCAGGTAAGAGGGGAAAAAAAATGGGTTACCGATTTAACATACTGCTGTTGAAAGCTGTCCTAAGGCTAGTGGGTGTTCGCTAAAACCAAAATGGGCCATGGCTAGAGGCACCTGTAGAATAGTTAATGACAGTCATTTAGCTTTCATTCATTTTTCAGTTCAAATTATTTTAGAATACTTTGTTAGTTTGGAACATGTTTGCTTAAGTCATTTCAGTAGTAATGCTTTTCTACAGGAGGCAATTAGGTATTCTTCATTTTACAGCTCTTGAATAATAGCTGAGAAAACTGCAATTGCACAAGCAAAGTGCAGATAAACACCAGATTATCATATTAAAGTTCTTATTAGTCTGTCAGAAGAGTTTTTTGCACTGAATGCTTTTTAGTTTTTTTATTATCCATTTTTTAAAGTCAGACTTTTCCCCAATGTTAGTTTAGTTTTAAAGAAATTAATCAGTCTACATTTTTACTAGGAAACTAATCTTTACTTCACGTCCCTGCCACCATTAACTTCAGCCTAAAAAGCAAATTTCCCTTTAAAATTTTTTAAATATGTGTAATTTTTATTTTTTTTTCTGGGCTACCCAATGGCTTCTCTACTACAAGCTGTATTAGAAAAGGTGAACCTCTTCCTATGTCAGGTGTGACTGCATTGTTAAGAAGCCTATTAGTAATCCTAAACCCAGTATGACAGTGGTCCTTTAAAATAATAGTAAGTTTCTCATGTGTTTGCAGAGTTTCCTAGGTATTTGAAAAGCCACCAGCCAGGCATGGTGGCTCACGCCTGTAATCCCAACACTTTGGGAGGTTGAGGCAGGCAGATCACGAGGTCAAGAGATTGAGACCATCCTGGCCAACATGGTGAAACCCCATCTCTACTACAAATACAAAAATTAGCTGGGCATGGTGGCATGCGCCTGTAGTCCTGGCTACTTGGGAGGCTGAGGCAGGAGAATCGCTTGAACCCGGGAGCCAGAGGTTGCAGTGAGCCAAGATCATGCCACTGCACTCCAGCCTGGGCGACCGAGCGACACTCCATCTCAAAAAAAAGAGAGAGAGAGAGGAAAAAAAAAAAGAAAAGCCACCAAATTAAAGTGTTCTTAAATTTACATGAATATTTATGTTTTGCCTATGAAACTATATATACTCTCTTTTCAACTATGGTTTCATCTTCTGGAAGGGAGAAACCATGTCTTTGGCAACTATTTCTCTTGTTTCCTTCAACATTCAGGGGAGTGTTAAGAAAGTTAGACTATCAGTTAATGTTGCTCAGTTTCTATTTGAAATAGGGTGTTTTTTTCCCAAGATCTGAAGAGAATACACAGAGATTCCCCCTCGTAAAATCTAAAAGCTACCTTCCCTTTACTGCAAGCATTATTGCAGGTTAAAAACAGAAGGAAAGAAACTAAAGTTACCTTAGAGTGTCACAAAAAATTACCAAGAAGTCTAAAATCCTGCCATCTGCTTTACGTGAAAACTCTCCTAGTGAGAACCCAAGGCAAAAACTGTGTTTCTTCTATAATAATTCCTCAGAGTATCTATTGTCTTTCAAATGGGGCCAAGGCCTCTCAAGGGAAAGGAAATACTCTAAAATAAAATTGTAGGGTGCAACATAATTTGTGATTTGTTTTCTTTTATGAGTAAAATTACATGGTATTTTGGCCACCTGTTTATAACTGTATATAGGTCCTCCCATGAGGAATATTGTTGGGTCCAGAAGAAAAATAGACAGGTAGGAGGCATGCACCACTCTTTCAGATGCCATCTGATTAATTGCCTCTGACATTCCCTGACCTTTGTCTGCTCCAGCACGTGTGGTCAGTGACAGAGGCCTTCGACTGCCAGTTTTGCTATCTTTGCTGGCAGAGGGGTAGAACCGACACTTTTGTAGCCACTGGCAAGACTAAGCCTTCAAGTGGGGAAAAAGATTATTTCTGGGTTGTCTGAACTGCCAAGTTAGCTCCTCAAATGGTTTGTGCCACAGCAGGTTTGATCTTTTCATTACATCCTGAGTTACGTTGATTTCCTTTGGCTTTTTGACATGGAAAAAACAAGACACAAGAAAATGAACCAAGACCAGTTCTTTAGTATTTAAGAACTATTCCAATCAAAACGAAATAGCCTGGGTATATTGACAAAGCTAGCTTGGAATATTAACAAAGTTAATTCAGGTCAGGATATCTGACAGAAATGACTAGTCAGTGGGCAAGGAATTAATTTATTGTGTTCATCTGAACTTCCAATGAGCTTATATCAAGGTGGTGACTATAACCAGATTATGGTTTGCCTGTTGCACAAACAGCAAATGCCATCGTTCAGATTTCCTGGGGGGTTATAGTCAGTTCTTATGGACAGCTTAGCATAGCAGTTAAGAGCACAGATGCTGGAGTCAGACTGCATGGGATTCAATCGCAGCTCTGCCACTTTCTAGTAAATTTGGGTCTATGTGCTGCAGTTTCCTTATCTTTAACATGGGGATAATTATGGCACCTACTTCATAAGGTTGTAATGCGTTATAATCAGTGACTTGCTAGGTATGAAAGCACTTTAGCATAGTGCCTGATATTGGGAAAGCACTATACAAGTGTAGCGGTAGTGGTGGGTGGTTTATATATGACGTACATGTCATTGGAACAACTTTCAGCACCAGCTCCTATCTTTTGTGGTTGGATATTGGATATTTTGAGGACATTTGCGGAGTATGTCAAGCCTAGTTTCTTTTATTCTATTCAACCTATTTTTCAGGGTGCCTTATTTAATAAAAGTTGATTTGGTGCTTTGGAAATACAAGCTAATTTTATGAATTATATAAGGACATCAGGGTAACTTAAAAGCACATAATGCATTTGTAAATATTTGGGATTGGTTTATGTTTTGGATTGTTGGAACAGCTACCCTTGACCCCAACTTGGTTGACCCAGTGAATGCACGTGAATTTATAGCAGTCTTGGGTTTTTGCCCGGCAGGAAGCATCTATCAAGTACCCAGCAAATACCCATTTCCCTCCTGCTTGAATACTGAGCTTTTCTTGTGGAACACATATCCTTGCACTTAATACCTGGGTTCTGAATATTCACATTAAACAACAGACTATTTGAGTTATTTTACTATTGATGTGTCATCAAATAGGAAGACGACTATCAATAATATGGCTTTTGGTAAAATGGAATAGAAGGAGTACTTTAAATAGAAGCATCATTAGAAAAATGAACAGTGGTTCTTAATACTTAAAAAACACTGGTTTTAACAATACAATACAAAGAAATATCACCTATGATTTTGTTCCCCTTTTATGTAGAGTTTTATTTTGAAAGGTCCCATTTTGAGTATTTGAGAGACTGAGCTCCTCTGCCTGGATAACCTCCAGGTGCAAAACATAGGAATGTCTGTGAATACACACTGGGCTGCACATAATTTAACAGCATAGGCTTTGGAATTATGCTGCCTGTCCTCATATCCTGGCTTTGCCACTCTCTGGCTGTATGGTTTGGCCAAGTTACCTAACCTCTGTAGTCCTCAATTTCCTCATACATAACAGTGTTGTGAGAATGAAATGAATTAACAATATAAATGAAGCACACCACACACTGCCCAATTGTTAGTAAAAGTTAGTTGCTGCTACTGCTACTTACTATTACTATTATTGGTGCTTTGCTATTACTAGTACTACTAATAATAATGTCATTTTTCAACGAAGTTTCTTTCCCTAACAAACAAAATCACCAAAAAGTACTGTGTGGAGAGCATGCCCTCTGTACTGTTGCTATTGAAAAGATTAGAGATATTCTCAAGCTCCCTTTAATATCTCAGTGTTAATCCACCAGCCATGAATTATCCCAAAGCCTTTTTGAACATCTGAACATGTCCAGCTAGTGCTGCCTCTTGAAATCATGAGTTCCATGATCTTCCTGGGCTATATAGAAACTGACATAGAGTGATCAAGGCCACTTGGTTCCAGCGTCATGAAGTGGTGCCTCCCTCCTTTTTTGTGTTACAGACTTGGTGAACATATCACTTTTGATCTCCTTCAAACACACTGAGAGTGATTTTTTATAAATCCCTGTTGCCCCCCTTTTATCTCACACATTATCTTCTAAGCCTAAAGAATCTTTCGAGTAATAGTATAAATATATAAATATCTTCTTAAATGGCAGCTTTTCCCCAGTAAAAAGAGTAAGGCCGTGATTGTTTCTCTATCATCATTTCTAATTTTTCTAGATTCTAGGATCGATGACCCATGGTTGCCTATTCTTTTTCTAATGTACATCTTTTTAAGCTCCTTTCAAAGAATTATAGAGAAAGATGGTCTTATGCACCCATTCAGTCTGCCCCTGACTTGGGCAAACATCCCTTCTATGTATTAGGAACAGCAGTTTTCCCAGCTGAGATGATAACACAGCCCTAGTCTTGCAAAAACCCAACCCCAGACCTAAGGCAGTAGACTCAAACACATGCATGTGACAATCATTTGTTGTTGCTGTTATAGAGCCAAGTTCCATTGTTCAGAATTTTTATGATATTATATTTATATATATATATAATTTTGAGACAGGGTCTCACTCTGTCACCCAGGCTGGAGTACAGTGGTATAAACCTGGCTCACTGTAACCTCCATCTCTTGGCCCCAAGCAATCCTCCCACTTCAGCCTCCTGAGTAGCTGGGACTACAGGTGCATGTCACCAAACCAAAATAACTTTTGTATTTTTTGTAGAGATGGGGTTTTGCCTTGTTGCCCAGGCTGGTCTCGAACTCCTGGGCTCAAGTGATCTGCCCGGCTTAGCCTCCCAAAGTGCTGGGATTATAGGCATGAGCCACCACACCCAGCTGTGATATATTTTTATCTGATCCCCAACATGAACCAGGACTTTAGAAGTGAAATGCCATCCTTGCACCAATATTAACTATCACATTTCCCAGCATCCACTGAGCTGTCTTTACCCATCTTGCCACCTGACATCCTGAAATTTGGGTGAAAGTCTTCTCTGGCTTACTATTCTGAAAGGCTTGTGTTGTTTTCAGACCTCTTACCTTATTTGTTTGTATTTTATAATACAGACATAGTAAAATGGTAATGAATATGCTATTTTATATTTTTTCTGCCTCCTATATAAAAATAATTAGTGGAAACTATTTGTAAAGGAAGATACATTTACTTTTGTTGGCTAAAACTTATCTTGATTGCCAGTCTGAATAGCGCCATGGATGGTATAGGCAGGCCTGGGGCATAGATGGGAACAAACCTAAAAGATAAGCAAAGAATGGGCGTAGAGAAGATAAGGGTGCAGAGAAAACAGAGGCTCATCTGGTAGAAAGAAATAAAGTGCCCTCTGAAAGTGTCTCAAGTGCTTCCTAGTGGCACTGGTGCCATAAGGCAGCTGTGTTGAGTCTAAGCTGAGTATCTTCCTGATCTCCACTGCTTCCTGCGCCTGAAAGGGGCACAGGTCTTTCATACACATTTATTGTAATTTAGGGAGTGAACATGGTCCAGGTATTTGAAAAGAAGACTGGTTGTCAGGAAGCGTTCCTTCTGCTTCTCTGCATTGTGTGTCTGTGATTATGTGTGTGACCTTATGAGAAGTAGCTGACCTTCTCTCTACACAAATCCTCCTGCCTGTGAGATAAGGTGTGCCCTGGCTCGGGTGTCGGCAAGCCTGGTGAACATGTCTAAACTACTCTGGGGGAGAGAATTGTGAGGGTGGGGAGGGGGTGCCCTTGGGTCCAGCCTTCCCAGAGCATAAAAAGAAGTGACACCCTGGGACCCAGCCTCTCTGAGGCTCAGGGAGGGCTTGGTAAAGGACTTCATCCAAGGTATGAAACGGTTAATTTTTCTTTGTCTGAATAAAGATAGAACATACAATTACCCATGGATGATTCTCAGGTAAAAGCTCATATTGAGTGTCCGCTGTGTTTATGGCATGATTGTAAGCCTAATGGATAATTAAGAACACCTAATCCTCACTCTGAAGGCAAAGACAGTAAAATAGGGGAGCGGGGAGGCAGACTGACAGGAAACACATACATAGAACCCTATAAATCAGTATCATTATATCAGTCAGTGACATGTCTCTTTAGCATTCATTATACTTTTTTAAAAACTCCCAATTAAATTATTGTCTATGAGTATATTGAAAGCTCTTCTATTTTATTTGTAAAAGTTTGGCTATTTAATATTCCTTCAGAAACATTAATGAAAATAAGATTTTCCAATTAGTCAAGTAAATTCAGGAGCACTGTGTAAGGCATGGAGAGGGTGAGAGATGAGGGAACTCAAATTAATTTATTGAAACATTAAATAAACTGTATGGAACAACTAACAAATAACATGAAAAGATATAGAATTATTTGCAAGTATAATGAATGGAGTATATATTGAAGTTATCCAAATGAATGGAATATTGTGATAGGTTGGAAAAGTGAGAGAGGTCTAGATGGAGGAAAAAGAGCTTGAACAGTTCTTAAAAGACACATAGGAGCTAGATGGGTAATGATGAGATGAGTTTTCCAGCTAAGGGAAATAACTAACTTATAAAATTGTTTTTAAAATTTTAATAGTGAAAGCCATACTCATTCTTACTTATTACTTGTTGGGAAAGAATAAAATATTTCCAAAGGAATTTGGGTGTTTGAAAAAATTGTAGAAATACTCAGTATTTTTCTCAGAAAAAAATTAAATATTGTATTTAAAAGTGACCATTAGCCTTTCTGGTGTGACTCAGAAATGTTTCTGTATTTAAATATCATTGCAACTTTAGTTATATCTTTTCCCTGTGAGCCTGGAAAGATAAGATGCTGGTATCATACCTGAGATCAATTAACATTTTTATAGTGTGTAGATATAATTGATATTAATACATTATAATAAAATAGACTAATTAGAATTAGCAACAAACTGTTGAGATGGTGGTATTGATGAAATATCTCTGCCCATTGCAGGAGAGTTGCAGCAATCCACTCATATAGTGATTACACCTTGTGACAAAAGACAGTATCTTCATACTTCTTCATTTTAAGTCAAAGCATAAATGTAGGCAGAGATGTTTTTAACTAACATGACTATGATCATCTATGTGCCATTATCTAATTGCTCACAGAAATCAAATTGTGCAAGTGCCGAGGAATCTGAATCCAGTCTTGAGCTGTCAGTGGAGAATGTCAGTCATTTCAGTAAATTGCCCCCTTAGTGTCATCCTGTATAATTCTTTAATTTTAGGCCCAAAAAACTATGAAAGGAATTTCGTGTAAAATGTACCAAAAGAACTGTCCCATTTAAAACATTTTATGCCATGCTTGGAAATGAAAATGGACCCTACAACAAGTAAGTCTATAAGTTGTTTTATCAAAGTACTCAGATGGAATGGTAACAACTTGGCTTGTGTGTTCTCTAAAAAATTATCACGTTTTCAAGTTATGCATTTAACCTGTATTAACATATGGAAGTTTTGATGTAGTTTCCTTTCTCAATCAACTCCAAAGAGTCAAAAGTGATTATCAAAGCTGAAAAGGCTTTTTGTATTTTCTTCAACTGTTAAAGCCATGTATGTGAACAACAAGGCTGATGAATTTGCTGTTTTATTTCGTTGACATCTTAATTCAAAATGTAAACTGAAGTTTCTTTTCATTTCTTTGCACTGTTAATATTATTCTGTTTCTGGTTAGCTTGGGTAAAAACTGTTCACTGGTGTCATTTTTTATAATTAGCTTTTTATAGCTTGGGGTTTTTGGTAAGCAAATAAATATTTTAAATGTAATTGGTGCAATTACTGTATGTGCACTGAACAACTTTATATTGAGCTTCATGTCATGTCACATTTTTATGCTAGTGGTTTCTTATGATTTTTTTAATTGTATGTGGTATTCTTCTGAAATGTATAATTACCAACTCACCCTGAGTTGGAGAAGCAAGAGTTCTGCCGTTCTCTCAAACAGACTTGTATTGAAAGGTATAAAAAAGCTTGCTTTATTCTAACATTATTTCCCCATCGATAAAAGTGGCTCATGTCTATGTTATTTTTACATCGTGTACAATCCCAGCATCACATTGTTCTAGTAGGAGTACAAACAGATAACCCAAGCTTAGTCCAGATTTGATTTGGGAGAAACTAGAAGGCTGGGAAAGGAAGACGGAAGGTTGTGATGAGTAGGAGGCCGGGGTAAAAGCAGAAGGAAACAAGAATAATGTAACCATTAGCTAAACATGAAGTTTTACCCCTGGTCCTGCCTTCGTGGCATCACATAACATGGAGAGTTTTAAGATGGCATATTTGTTCTAGCTTCACCATTTCTCAGAATGCCACCCAGCAGCACATTCAGGCCACATACAAACCACAGCGGAAAGGCTAGGGCAAGGGTTAGTGTGAGGGTGAGCCCAAGGAGAAGGGGAAAGTAGCACAGCCCTGGGCTCTAGGAAGTTTTGGAGAGGTTTTACAATGGCAGGATGAAAAAGTAGTGTCAAACAAAACCAAAAGGTCCTTACTAAAATCCATTAGAACAAAGAATCCAGACCGGGCACAATGGCTCACACCTATAATCCCAGCACTTTGGGAGGCCGAGGCCGGCAGATCACTTGAGGTCAGGAGTTCAAGACCAGCCTGGCCAACATGGTGAAACCCCATCTCTACTAAAAATACAAAAATTAGCCAGTCATGGTGGCAGGTGCCTGTAATCCAAGCTACTCAGGAGGCTGAGGCAGGAGAATTGCTTAAACCTGGGAGGCAGAGGCTGCAGTGAGCTGAGATTGCACAACTGCACTCCAGCCTGGGCAACAGAGTGAGACTCCGTCTCAAAAAAAAAAAAAAAGAATCTAAGAGGAGTCAAAGTCTAAATCTAAGATAATCATTCCCAAATACTCTCTTCCAAAGGGTAGGAAGACTGACAGAGTCCTACTGAAGGGCCAGAAAAAGAAATTATCTTTGCTCAGTGTTGAACTCTTCTGTTATAAAGCATTGTAAACATTATAGCAACACTTATGACCGTTATAACCCTACATGTGTTCCCATTGCATGTTTAATAATTTCTCTACTTTAAAAAAATTGAGAACTAGATTGAGAAGAAAACTGATTGTAGAACAGTCAGAGAGCTTCGTGCTGGTGAACATTAATAGTGCTATAATAGTCTGCCAAAATTATGAAATCACTGGAGGCATCAAGGCAAAAAACAAATCAAGGGGAAGCTATTAACAGTTTAGCATTTCTAGTTTGTGTGAGAATATGGATTCCAGCTACCAGAAGAATACTTCAACTCAGATTGGCTGTTAGGCGTTGCTAGAAATCTTTTTTTTTTTTTTTTCAAAAACAATATTAAATTCTATACTGGTTCTGAAGGTCACCTTAGTAGGAGGGCTACTTCACCTGTCTCATAACGTTACAGAAAAATATGAGCCTGAGGGAAAGAAAGTTCAACAAACTTCTTACAATTCCATCCAGTGATTCTGAAGCTGAATTAGTACTGACTGCAATAAAACCTAGTAGATTATTTCAAATCTTCACTGCCTAGATGTGCGAAGTCCTGTCAGAATCTCTTCACCAAATCTGTGCACTTTATACTAAGGTGAACATTTGCCCAGCCTGTTCTTTAAGCTAGCCTGGAAAATCTTCCCACAAGAAACTTTCGACCTTTTTTTCCCAAAACCATGAATCTCAATAATCTTACATTGATTATAATTTGGAAACACTTTATTCAAATCGCTTCAAAGAAAACCACCACCAGGCCCCCAAGTTTCTTTAGTGAGGAGCCAAAGACTTTAGAGACACTAGATTCTCCAGGAAGGTATATTAGTGCTTTTTAAAGAGCTGCATGTTGTCTCTGGTTAGTAAACTATGGTTAATGTCCAAGATGAGAGAAGGATGAGAGCCAATGCATCTGTGCTCTTCTCCAGTTGGAAGGTCAAAGTGACATGAAAAGGCTATTAGGGAAAGTATATTTTTCTGCTTACTTTTCTTATCAATGGTATATTTTAAAAGTATTCCTTGGCCAGGCGCGGTGGCTTACGCCTGTAATCCCAGCACTTTGGGAGGCCGAGGCAGGCGGAACACGAGGTCAGGAGATCGAGACCATCGTGGCTAACATGGTGAAACCCTGTCTCTACTAAAAATATAAAAAATTAGCCGAGCATGGTGGCGGGCGCCTGTAGTCTCAGCTACTCAGGAGGCTGAGGCAGGAGAATGGCGTGAACCCGGGAGGTGGAGCTTGCAGTGAGCCGAGATTGCACCACTGAACTCCAGCCTGGGAGACAGTGAGACTCCATCTGAAAAAAAAAAAAAAAGTATTCTTCAAGTTATCTTATACTTAATTGCAATGAATAGCTCATCTATACATATCATATTACTGCTTCATGCCTCTTACTTTTGAAAGTAAATGATATCCACCATTGGATTCTGGTTCAGAAGGATTATCAGAGCTTTTGCCTCGATAGAACGAACCTGAGCTTTAGGGTCAGATAGACCTGAGTTTGAGTCTTAGTGCATTTTGTAAGCAAAATCTGACCTTGAGCACCTAATCCCTTAGAGCCTTGCATTCCTTATCCATCAAAAGGAGAAAGTAATACTAACTTAACACGGTTAGAGTTTAAAACTAAATGATATATATGTATACACCTAACACAGTGCCTGACTCGATAGTATTTTTTTCTTTTTTTTTCATTAATTTCACGGATATTATTAAGCATCTACTTAGCACAGGATACTACTGGATACCACACATAGGAAGGAGCACATAATCCAGCCCCTTAGGAACTCACAGTGTGAAAAGTGCTACAACTGAGCGGGATCCAAAAGGCCATGTGAACACAAAGGAGGACGCAGTTTCCTTGGCCTGGGAAAACTGGGAGAGACTATAAAGAGGTGACACTCAGGCCGTGGGTTTAAAGGGGTGAGTAGGTGGGAAAAGTTAGAAAGGCATTCCAGGCAAAGACGTAGACTTAGAAAGGGCCAGTTCAGTAGGAGTTAAAGCATACAGTTTGGGTAGAGGAGTAGCAAAAGAGAAGTCTGAGAAGTGATGTTTGGTCCTGGGATGTCATGGATTTTCAAACAGTGAAATGACTTCATCAAATCCGGACTTGGAAATCTCCCTCCATTGGACATATGGAGGACAAATGACAAGGAAGCCTAGCAGGAAGGAGTCTGGTGAGGAGGCTGTCTCCCCAGCCCAGAGCAGAGTCTGAGGCCTGACCTGAGGCAGGGCAAAGGGAATGAGATGAGAGGGTCTCAGAGGCAGAGCCTCTAGAGCTTGGTGGCTGGTTAGAAGGGGATGGGAGTCACAGATGATAGCAGCTTGGTGGATAGTGATGCCATTTGTTTATAAAGAGAATATGGGAGACTATAAAGGCAAGATGCATTCGTTCTGGACTAGTTAAATTTGAGGAGTTTAGGATACTTTGGTGGAGATGTCTTATAAGCACTTGGAAGCTTTTGTTCTGGACTAGAGATAAAGCTTTGGCCCTCACTGGTAAATAAATCATAGTCAGATGTGATTATTACACACTATATGCCTATATCAAAATATTTCATGTACTCCATAAATATATACAACTATATGCCCATAAAAATTTTTTAAAAAAGAAATCATAGTCAAATCTTTGGAAAGGATATCTTTATTCAGGGAACACGTACAGAGTGAGAAAGACAGGGTCCTGGGAAGCACACTTCCCAGCTGGAAGCCAGTAGAGCACAAAAAGACGACCTGGCCAAGACAAAAAAGAGAGAGAGAAGAGAGAATAAGAAGACTGAACGTGATAACAACCATGTGAAGAGGAGAAGCAGGAAAATTCTCTCAGAAATAAAGGAGGGAGAGAATTTTAAGCTACAAGGTGTATAGAACAACATCAGGTGCTGCAAATAATGTAGAAAGAAGACTGAAAAATGGCCATTAGATCTGGCCTTTGGGAGGTCATTGATGATCTTAGTGTTTAATGCAGAGGTGAAGGTAGAAAGCATTCCTTTGAGTGAACTAGGAAGTACAGGCAGCAATGTGATAACTGAGCCCACATGAATCGTCTTTTACAAAATCTTTACGAAATCACTGAGAATGGAAGAGGTGCCCTAACACTAAAAATGGGCAAACGTCTTCTCGATTTTTGACAGCTAATGGAAAGTTTAAGCTTCATCGCCTCTCCCAGGCTCTTAGAAGGGGCCCATGCATGTGAAGGTCCATGAAGCTCAAGCCTCAAGAACTTCACGAAGAGTCTAGTCTCTATCTGAGAGAATTAGATCCATAACTGCTTAGTACTGTGGCTCAAAGATGCAGTCCCAAAAGTGACCTCGGTTCAAATCTAAATTCAACCTCTTTCTTGCTCTAGGATTTTTATTTGATTGATTGATTGAGACAGGGTCTCATTCTGTCATCCAGGCTGGAGTGCAGTGGCTCAGTGTAACTTCTAACTCCTGGGCTCAAACAATCTTTCTGACTCAACCTCCCTGGTAACTAGGGCTATAGGCACGTACCATCATGTTTGACTAAATTTTTTTTTTTTTTTTAGAGACCAGGTCGCGCTGTGTTGCCCAGTTGGTCTTTAACTCCTGGCCTCAAGCAATTCTCCCACCTTAGCTTCCCAAAGTGCTGGGATTACAGGTGTGAGCCACTGGGCCTGGCTGTTGTAGGATTTTAATGAAGGTCACTTAATCTCTGTGAGCTTTAGTTTTCTCATTTGTAAAACAGAAATAGTAAAAGTATCTGTTTCATAGAATTGTTGTAAAGATTAAATCATACATAACCTGAAAACCATTAGCACAATACTTGGCATACATTTTAAGTGTTGGGAAATGGTACCCACAATGAATATTACATTATTAGTTATTTTTGTATTATCAACTAATTACTGTACCTGGGGGTGCTGAAGAGAGGATTCTTGCATTATGTTTTACTATATCTTCCATCCTGTTCTAACTTAACATTTTATTAATGATGATTTGAAAATATATAGGTCTTCTCATCTAATAAACAGATAATGAGAAAATGCATTGGTGGGCAGAACCTGAATCCTAGATTAGACAGTGGAGCAAAGGACTAAACATAGTAAGATTAAATTGTAAAAGCCATAAATGTGAGGCCTGAAACTAGGGCCCCTAGAACTGACTATTTTAGTACAAGACAAATATGTGGTTTTATAACAGCATGGGTAAAATATTGAAGGGTTTGAGGTAACGTGTCAAAAGATAACACCATTGTAGTTATATTAATCAAAGTATTAATCTCAGAATCTTTCTTTGTTATTTTGTCCTGGTTAGCTCATACGTAAGAGTATCATCTTCAGTTCTGAGGGCCACACCTTACAAGAGATATAGATAACCACTTTCAAAGTTTCTTGACTAGGGCAGTAAAGGAACTCAATTCCATGTCATTTGGCAAACAATATTAAATTCCTTGAGCTACAGTTTTTAATGATATGGACAAAAGGAGACTATGATACCCCCTTTATATAGTTTGGATCTGTGTGCCTTCCCATACCTCATGTAGAATTGTAATCCCTAGTGCTGGAGGTGGGGCCTGATGGGAGATGATTGGATCATGGAAGTGGTTTCTCATGGTTTAACACCATCTTCTTTGGTGGTGTCATTGCAACAGTGAGTTCTCATGAGATCTGCTTGTTTAAAAGTGTGTGGCACCTCCCTACTCTCTGTCTTCCTCCTGTTCCAGCCATGTGAAGTCCCTTGCTTCCCCTCTGCCTTCCGCCATGATTGGAAGCTTCCTGAAGCCTCCCTAGAAGCAGAAGCCACTATACTTCCCGTAAAGCCTGCAGAACTGTGAGCCAATTAAGCCTCTTTTCTTTTTTTTTTTTTGGTTTTGAGATGGAGTCTCACTCTGTCACCCAGGCTGGAGTGCAGTGGCGTTATCTTGGCTCACTATAGCCTCTGCCTCCTGAGTTCAAGCAATTCTCCTGCCTCAGCCTCCTGAGTAGCTGTGACTACAGGCACACGCCACGACTCTTGGCTAATTTTTGTATTTTTAGTAGAGACAGGGTTTCACTATGTCGTCTAGGCTTGAACTCCTGACCTCAAGTGATCCACCCACCTCAGCCTCCCAAATTGCTAGGATTACAGGTGTGAGCCACCACATCCAGTCAAGCCTCTTTTATTTATAAATTACCCAGTCTCTGGTATTACTTTATAGAAGTGTGAGAATGGACTAATACACCCCTGGATGAGAATACTACTTAGAAGACAATCTGACAGTACCTATCAAAATTAAAAATGCACACACCCTTTCACTTAACATTCCACTTCTAAGAATCTATCCAACAGAAATTTTCATATTAAATGTCCATGAATGTAAGTACAGGCCGTCCTCATTTTCCACAGTAGTGTGGGACTGTAAAAATGACAGTGCCAATTGAAACTGTGCAAAGCAATCTTAACAATCAGTGGAAAAAATTATGATTGTTTTATGATCTTTAAGAATTTTTGTCAAAAACACTTAAAAACTTTCTTACTGTTGGTTATAAATATATAGGAAAGTGGGGAAAATAGTGAAAGTAATATTTAGTTCACTGAAATTTAAAATGTTAGAAACATTGAAAATTAAAGTATTTTATCTCTTTGCAAAAAAGTTATCAAGAACAGTTTGAACAGGAAGGGAAAGGGGAAGCAGAAGGGTGAAGACAAGTTGGGTAATGGGTACAAAAATAATTAGATGGAATAAATTCTAGTATTTGAGAGTACAGTAGGGAAATTACAGTTGACAATAATTTATTATATGTTTCAAAATAGTCAGAAGAGAAGAATGGTAATGATCCTCACACAAAGATGAATGTTTGAGGTGATAATATCCCAATTACGCTGTTTTGATCATTATATATTGTATACATACCAAAATATCACATGTACCCCCAAAATATGTAAAACTATGATAGATCAATAAAGAATACAAAAAAAACTAAAAATTAAAAAAGAGTAGTTTGAGCAATGCTTGCCTTTATAGTCTCATCGTATAGCTTACCATATAAAGGAAGCATCTTTTCTGTGCCTTAATGAATTGTCATACTCCTGTCTAAATTTCTATCAGTTTCTAACATTTTATCCTTTGCACTTTCGATGTTGTATCTTCAAGAATTCTTTTAATGTGAAGTTTTTCGCTGGCGTTACTTCCTCTGGGACCTCTTCATCCTCTCTATCACCACGACTTTCCTCATTTATGTTAATAAGTTTGCCTTTACTAAGTTCCTCTAGCTACATAGCTAGCTAGAGTCTCCCCAGTGACAGCAATTGTCAACATTCCTGTGGTCGACTACAATAACTCCATTGACATTCAATTCAAATTTTAATTCTACTGTTACCACATTTAGTTTCTTTGTTGTACCTTCCTTTTTGTTGGTCAGTTTTCCTTTTTCAGTTACCCCTTTTTGTAAAGTGTCACACTGGTTTATCACTGGGAGACAGGGAAAAGCCATCTACATTCTTTGCTGTCTGTGCATGGACTGAATAACAGATGTGCAGTGAACAATCACCAACAGACTTTGAAAGAAGTGATGTGATTGGTCACTGATCATGATGTGCATGTGTTATTTACATAGCAATTTGTGGAGACCAAGCAGTGAAGTTTGTACTTTATGCAGTTACTCATAGTTAACATACTGTGGTAAGTGAAACTTGAACTGTGTTGCTGGGGGGACAACTGTGGTAACTGAAATTTGTGAATATTGAAACTATGGGCCGGGTGCGGTGGCTCACGCCTGTGATCCTTGCACTTTGGGAGGCCGAGGCGGGTGGATCACGAGGTCAGGAGATCAAGACCATCCTGGCTAACACGGTGAAACCCCATCTCTACTAAAAAAATACAAAAAAATTAGTTAGGCATGGTGGTGGGTGCCTGTAGTCCCAGCTACTTGGGAGGCCGAGGCAGGAGAATGGCGTGAACCTGGGAGGCGGAGCTTGCAGTGAGCAGAGATCGCACCACTGCACTCCAACCTGGGCAACAGAGCGAGACTTCGTCTCAAAAAAAAAGAAAAAAAGAAACTATGAACAGCAACAATTGCCTGTATAAGGATGTTATATTAGGAAAAAGTGGAGATTAAAAACCTGAATAAAGAAACAGTTAAGTAAAAGTTAGCACATCTACACTATGCAATTGTTAAAAAGAATGAGGTCAATCTTATATGTATTGACAGGGAAGGGTGTCCAACGATGTGTTATGAAATGAAAAAAGCTTGTTGTAGAACATTATGTATAGTATAATGCCACATATATAAAAAGAAATGTTTATGTATATTTGTTTATTTTTATATTTGGGTTTGATAGAAAAAGCTCTGGAAGGCTCACCTAATTGTCCGCAACAATTACTCCTGAAGAGTAGAAATTGAGGACTGGAGTTTGGTGGTGGGCAGACTTTCACATTGTATTCTCACACTTTTTAATAATTTTTTCCCCAATAAATTCATGATTATTTGTTAAATTTTCAAAAAAAGTACGAAAATTTAAAATCTCATATGAGGAACCATTTAAGATATGTTGCCTGTCATGGAGAGCATGATGGCATTCTTCAAACATTTGAAGGGCCCTCATTGGAAGAAAGATTACATTTGTTCTGAAAGGTATTGAACTGCTGAAATGAGACCAATGGATGCAATAAACTCATTTCTTAAACTATAAGAAATGTAAAATCCTTATAAAGACCATACACAGGGCTTTCAGTCAGAATGCCTAAGTCTTAACTCCTTCACCATCACTTACTAACCTTGGGTGTATTTCTTAACCTTTCTAGGTCTCAGCTTTTATATCTGTGAAACGAGTAATCAAACTAATGCTACCTTTGAGAGCAGTGATATCTTCAAGGTGAAGTTAGCATTGCTTCATAATCCTTCTATAATCTCCATCAGCTTTCTCCCCTAGACTACCCCAAATAAATATACAATCTAAGTAAAAACAAAAACATGGGCCAGCTAGGTGAACACAGCTTCCAGACAAGTACTATAGTCATCTACTTCTAACCAAATTACTACTATAAACCCTTTCTTTATAAAAAGTCATCTAGAGCTGCCACTGCCTCAGAAGATGTTGAAGGGATTAAATGAGATAATTAATATAAGACTTCTAGCGTGATGCCTAGCACATAGTAAATACTAATGAAACAAAAATCATACATACACATATCCCACTAAATCATATTATAAGTGAGATGACATTTTAAATGGGGGTATATTGAACAGGTTTTCCTTTCAGTAATGGGGGGAAAATGGCTTGATAATTAAAAGCCTAGCACACTCTTGTTGCTCTTGGATTCTGTTTCCTTTCAGTTTTCCTGCCCTTGAGGTTCAGTGACTTTTCTCATTCTTTTGTTAATTCAGCCACCATTTATTGAGTACCTACTGAGTTCCAGGTTCAGTCCTAGGTGCTGGCTGTACTAAGATGAAAAAACAGGGACTCTGTGCTCAGATCACTCTAGTCAGAAAGAGAAGGAAGTTGGATAATTGCAGTATGATGTGATCTGGGTTAAAAATAAAGGTCTGTAAATGACATTAATGGAGCCAGCAGGAAAACATACTGAGGTCAGTCTGAGGGAGCCAGAGAAAGCGTCCTAAAGGAAGAAACGTCTGAACTGGAGCTTGAAGGGAAGACAGGCATCTGCTGGGTAGAAATCCTCTGTCATAGGATGTAGGCAGACGCCGCTTCATGTGGATTGTGAAATTTTCCATGACTGTTCATAAAGCTGAAATTACAGTAAATTTGGGCTTCTCTTTTTCCCAACATTTGGCTGTAGCGATGGAAAACCGAACAAGTAATTATGCAAATATGTTAGAGATGTGATGGCACAAACTCACCCATTCCTGCTCTCTTGGCCTTACCCTGTGGCTTTCATTCTTAGTATCAAGCGGGTCACTGGACCTTTAGCCAAGGCCTTCTCCCTGTGAAGCTTTGTAATTTTATCAGGAAGGAAAGTCTTTCCCCCAAATCTTTCACTTACGTCTCATTAGACAGAATGGTGTCACGCAGCCACCATAAGTTGTGAGGGAGGCTGAAAATTAATCTAGCAAACTACAGTGCCTGCCAGAGCAAGAAATATAACTTCTCCATCATTCCTAGCTGGTTTGGTCTTATTTTTATAGTTGTAGCCATTTGTTTTAGTTCCCTGGGGTTTCTGTAACAAAATACCGCACACTAAGTTGCCTAAAACAACAAAACTATTCTTTCACAGTTCTGGAGGCTAGAAGTCCAAAATCAAGGTGCAGAGCCATGCTCCATCTGAAACCCCATAGGGGAGTCCGTCACTGCCTCCTTGTAGCTTCTGCTGTCAATCTTTGGCATCCCTGGGCTTGCACCTGCATCACTCCAGCCTCCACCTTTGTCATCACCTGGTGCTCTCCCTGGGTGTCTCTCTGTCTTCACATGGCCAGTCATATTGGACGAGGGGCCCACTGTACTCCAGTGTCACCTCATCTTAACTAATGATATCTGCAGTGACCCTGTTTCCAAATAAGATCATATTTTGAGGTATTGTGGGTTAGGTGGAGGGAAGGAGATCAATCCATAATATCATTGCTTTGTGCTTAGTGTATAAATAAGAAACGCTCTATTTCCAAGTGACTTTTCTTTATACCTAGGATTAGTAATGAACTTTTAAAAGCCTTATTTTTATTCCTAGTTTGAGAAACAATTATTTTAACTACAAAACTGTGGCAATATGAAAGATTACTTGATAAACCATTTTCAAATAACTGGTTACAAATTTAGAAAAAAGTTTAAAAATCCAGACTATACTATATGCCAAAAAAATGTACAAATATGTTAAAGAGTTAAATATTTTATAGAATTGTAGGAACTGGTCTTTTGAATATTTGTGTGGTTATAAGAATCAGTAAAGATTATAAAAGATTCATAAGTCCTAACTATATAAAGATGTAAAACTTATTGCACAAGAAAAAAGAAAAAAACAGTGGGGAAATGACAGACTAGAAACATTACAATGAATAATTCAGACAATAGACATGAACAATTCATACAACTATTAAGACCCCAATAGCTAGATGGTCAAAGGATGTGACCAATCTAAAAACACCATGTTTGTTAAGCAAGCGTATGGGAAAATGTTCAGTAATAGTTTAAAAGTGCAGTTTAAAGTGTAGTGTGACTGATAAATTATTATATTGCTGATGGTGTTATAAATTGATACAATCCTTCTGAAAAGCATTTGGCAAATACATTCAGAGCTATAAAATGTTCATTCAGTTGATGTTTCTGGGAACTTACCCTAACTAAATAGGCTAAAGAAGAAAAAAGCTGTGTTTACAAAGCTGTTAATTGCAGAATCATTTGTAATAAAGTGAAAACTTGGGAGCAATCTAGTTATCTGAAAGTAGAATAGTCAACTGACTTATGCATCCTTTTGTTGGAATATGCAGACATCAAAAGGTCTTGTAATGACCTTTGGCAACAAGAAGAAGTACCTGTTTTACAGTTGCATGTTTTTTAACCAGGTGCCATGGCGCATGCCTGTAATCCCAGCACTTTGCTAGGCCGAGGTAGGTGGATCACCTGACGCCAGGAGTTTAAGACCAGCCTGGCCAACGTGGTGAAACCCTGTCTCTACTAAAGATACAAAAAAAGGCACTCTAGCCTGGGCGACAGAGTAAAGCTTTGTCTTAAATAAATAAATAAAGTTGCATGTTTTTAAAAAGTGGCATCTATGATTGCAGTTATGGTAAATTTAAAAGTATGCATATGGAAAAAGTCAGCAACAATGAGATACTGAAGTGTGTAGAAGGTATTAGGGAGCCTGAAGTTGTGTTAAGGTGAATGATTACAAATCCGTTTCCCAACTTTTGTATAATTTAAAAAATATTTAAATGTATTCAACTTACAATGAGTTTGAAATCCTCCTGTACTTTTTGCATGTTAATGCAACCATTAGAAGGAAAGAAGAATTTAATGAGCTTTCTGGGAAAAAAAATAATTTTGCTCACAGTAGTACTGTAAATCACACCAGATGTTTTTCTGTCATAAAAAAAGTCTTGTACTAAGTAGTGGGATTATTCTAATGTGAAAAAGTGACATTTGAAGAAAGCTTTTTAATACAGTATATGTGCATTATATGATTAATGGTGATGTTTTTGACTGGTGAAGTAATTATTTTAATCCTGTCTCATCATTCGCTGTAGTTTTGGTTTTGTGGCTGAGATTTTAAAGCTATGTTTATAAAGAAAATAACTCTACCCACAGGCTGGAGAGAAATAGTTTTACTTTCACCATGACAAATGATCTCTTTTGACTTTCTAGTTATGACTTAATAGTGTGGATTTAATGGCAGGTGATCAACGTAGTTGATACTATTTTAGCAATCTCTTTTACTTGTGTTCTTATAAAGAGGACTTGCCCTTGCTTCTCAGAGTCAGAGTTTATAAGAACTGTAAAAACATGATCATTAGCCCTGTTCCTTGTTCCTAGCGGAGCATCCCTAGCATGTTTCCCAGGCTTGCTGAACTGCTCAGCATCCCCAAGGGAACACACGTGCTGACTCTCTTTGGGGGTGTGAGAAGTAACCAGGGATGACAGCCCCTCTGGGGTCTCCACTGGTAAGGTTTGATTTTGCCTCCATGGTTGACTAGGGTTTGAATTCACTGGTCTGAATTTACTACCTGAATATTAAGGTTGGGTGGTAGTGCATCTCACCACCACTGCCTCCCCCTCCACAAAGTAAAAAGCACATGCGCGCACGTGCGTACAGACACACGCTCCTGCACACAGGTTTAATGTGAAACAATCAACATATCCTTTAAGAGAAAAGGCGGGGTCTAGTGGGAGGAATGTGGGAGTGGGAGTGATGATAGAAAGGAGTTAATCCGTGTCTCCAAAATAAAGACTAGACAATGAGGAGCCCTGCAAAGCAGTGCTGGACAATTGACATCCACTGAGTCCCTAGTGAAATGCAGCCTGCCCTCGGTTATTCAGAGATCGATCATCTAAAGTGTGGATTATCCAGGCCATATGCTTCTCCTCCTTTGCCATCTGGCCCTTTGCCTGCTTCCCTTCTTATTAACATGGAAAATAGTCAAAATACCTCAGTCCGTTTCTGCCAAACCTTTTCTATTATGTCTGTCAGCCCTCCCTTTAAGCTTATTCTGTGCACGTCCTGGTCAAATCTGGTCACTTGGCATATTCTGATTCCTCCCAGGACACATTGGTTAGTTTCTAACGTACAGTCTTGTGCTTGTTGATCCTGGCTTAGTAAGAGTCTTTTTTTATTATTATTATTTATCACTTCACTAGCTAGTGAGCTCCTTTAAAGCAAGGGACATCTCCTCTGCTTTTAATATCCTCTTCAACTGGCCCAGAGAGCTCCTCTTCACAAGGCAGGTGTGGGACAAGTGTTTTGGCTAAGTACTATTCATTGTCATTTCAACCAGATAAGGAATAAGAAAGTCACAACAGAGAGGAGCAGTAAGCTGAAGTGCCATTTGCTGTAAAAATCAACCAAAAGAGAATCGCAGACTTTTAGAATTGGAAGGAACATTAGATATAGTTTTATCTCGTTGATAGAGAAACATGGGCCCTCAGGAGTGAAGTAACTTGTCCTTGGTCGCCCAGAGCATTTGTAGCAGAGCTAGGACTAGACTTCACCTCTTTAGAGCCCATTTCTCTTATACTCCAGTCATCCAAGGATTACAAAGAAATGGAGTTATGCAGAAGGTATGCAGAAAAGGAGTGGCTTAGGTTAGGTTCCCAGAAGGAGGAGTCTATATTAGTGACAGGTGACTAACCAAGATTAATGAAAAATTTTATCCCCCTTTTAAGTAAATTAATCTTTTGGGATTATAGATATGATAGCAATAATTTGGAGTTATTTTTATTCATTTTAATGACTGATCTAAAACAAGAATTGAAAAGATCTCATCGAGTGCGTAGAACAAAACTGACACATAGTAGACATCAATTGATATTTGTTGAGTGAAAGAATGAAACCAAAACTGTCACATTTTAGCCTAAGGACTAGGAGTATTTTTCAGTTCCAGTATAATCAAACCCATTTATGAAAACTGTTAGAGTCTTTCTTTGAATTAAAATTTTCTTAGTTTGCTATGTATTTTAATTGACTCTGGACAAATAATTCAGCCATGAATTACAATGAACTTATAAATACCTGTTTTTGGATGCTGTAAATTACCAGAGAAAGCTAGTGCCCTGTCACTTACCAATGAAATGTCCATTGAACATTTTATGATCTTAGCCTGAACATTTCAAATAGGATTCCTGTAAATTTCCAAGGTGAATCTCAAACATCAGATAACATTTCCAAATCCGGTTGTGGGGGAATGTAATTCTATGTAATTTACATAGAATTTAGGTTTAGAATTCTATAATTCATGAACCTTTACATGAAGGCAAAGTTGAATTCTATTGTTTTCTTTAAGTTTTTTACATTACTCAAATAATACATATTCATGGTAGAGAAAAATTAGAAAATATAGGTAATCATAAAGAAGAAAATAACTACTCTTAATCCTAGAAGCCAAAGATTAACTGTTAACAATTAGTTATATACCCTTTAGACCTTTTTACACATATTCATGGGATCATATGCTACAAACCATTTTCTGTTTTTGTTTTTTTGTGAAACAGAGTCTCACTCTGTCACCCAGGCTGGAGTACAATGGCACGATCTTGGCTTACTGCAACCTCCACCTCCTGGGTTCCAGCAGTTCTTGTGTCTCGGCCTCCCAAGTAGCTGGGACTACAGATGTGTGCCACCACGCCCAGCGAATTTTTTGTATTTTTTGGTAGAGACAGGGTTTCGCCATGTTGGCCAGATTAGTCTCAAATTCCTGGCCTCGAGTGATCCGCCTGCTTCGGCCTCCCAAAGTGCTGGGATTACAGGCGTGAGCCACTGCGCCTGGCCTACATGCCATTTTAAAACAACTTTTTTCATGTCTTAGGAATATTTCTCGGTGTCAATAAATATTTCTAGGAACCATTCTTAATGGTTGCAGAGTATCCTGTTATGTACATGTACCATAATTTGTCTAACTAACCCCTTGCTTTTGGATACTTAGGTTATTTTCCATTTTTTTGCCATTATAAATCATGCTGTGATGAACTTTCTTATTTATACATCTTGACTCATGTGTTCAGTGATATTCTTAGAATGCATTCTGAAGAGTACAATTGCTGAATTTAAAATATATCCAGTTTTAAGAGTGGAAAATAGGAATTTTTAGGTGTCAGAGATCACTTTCATGTAGACTTTGAAATGCTGGCTTTTAGAGACTTAGTACTTAATTTTGACTCTTCATGGCAATAATAAACACATTTTTATAATGTATTAATACAATTGTATTTGATAAATGATAAGCTCCCAAATGCGTTGTTTTAGATGGTTTTCAAACATTTAAATGCTTTAAATGGTGGTATTCTTCTAGTAATAATAATGATACATTATGCCTATCAGTATCCTCATTATTTTCAAAGCCTGGATGCTTTGTTTGGCTAGTTGACATGAGGCAGTTTCTTGCTGGAGGCAAAATGTCATTGGACCATGAACTAATCTCCCTTCCCCCTCCCCATTTTACCCACTTCTAGGCTGATTACATAAACAATAATGTGTTGTCTTTTTAATTAAGTGAAAGTGACTCATTACAGGTGCTTTTCAACCATCTGAACTTATCTCCTAAATAGGCCTTGCATTATCTATACTCAAATGAGAATATGATTATTCAGGCAAGGCCACTCTAGAAAAGCATTTAAAGCAAGGAGCAGAGAGTCTTCTCCAGTTTTGCACGCAATAGGATGTAAGAGCAGAGCTATCCAATTAGAAAAGGAGACAGGGGAGGTGGGGAATGAGTCCATGCTTATCGAGCTTGTTCAACTTGATGATGACATTGTGGTTTTCATGATAAAGTCTGCAATAACCTTTATCTTTTCATATTCAATTTAATGGCCTTGGAATCTGGAGAAGCCAGTAGGACTTCATTTACCATGTAGCAAACATCAGCCTCTACTGGTAGAATATTTTGTGCTAACTAAAAGAGACATGAAATTAAAAATAGGTCAGAAGGCTTTTCGTTCCAGTTTTGTTGATTTAAGTGGGGCAGTGGGGAGGGTAGGCAAAACATTAGTTTCTTTTAAGTGATATTGTGGAGAAAGTAATCTATTAATGAGTAAGAAGAGATTATAGCACTATGAGAAGAGTAAAGATTATGTTTTGTGAAAAGAGCTCTTTCTGAAGCATCAGAGAAGCATAATTTCCAAAATGATTTCAAGTTATCTACAAGTAGTTTTGGCTTGAAGAAAGTAAGGGAATGTTATTTATTAGAAATATTTTAATTGTCTTTATGTAAGGCTGTGATGGAAGAGGTGAATGTGTGTTTTACCAAATCATTTCTTCATTCATAAGACAGTACATTTAAATCCTATGAGAAACTTTTCTCAAAATGAATTATTTTTTTATTTAAAAAAAAAAAAATCAACAAAAATAATGCTACTTCTGAAAGTATATTTAGAAGGCCCTGGCTTCTCAACAAGAGTGGATAAGGAATGTAAACTCAGGTACATTACAGCTTTTCTCAAAAAGAATTTAATTATAAGAGTGTGGATAATAAATGTAAATTCTGGGCCATGGCTACATGACTGTAGTGAAACACATTATAGAAATACAAATAGCTGTTGACATTCTAGGTGAGTTAGTTCTCCCTTCTCCATTCCACTGACAGTCGCTGTTTCACTGAGCATGCTGAAACCCATTGTGCCCTCTAATTATGATGCTAAAGGCCTCTGGAAAAGGTCCCCCCCAACCCCCACCTTTTTTTATTGGTCACTAACAAATCCCTCAGTATTACTCCCAAATTAAGAAAAAAAAACTTATGGCAAGAGTCAAAGTGGGCAGAGATGACCTTCTGACAGAAAAAAGTCCCTATTTTAAATGAGGTAGCACACTTAAACTTATATTCGAACAATGTGATCACTCTCAAATACACTGGATAAATACTTTTCTGACACCGCAAGCAGGAAGATAAGCATCCCCTTATATACCAGGGCCACAAGTGCTCTCAAGAAGCACCTACTATCAGAAAGAACCACAAAACTAAAATGATTGATTTTTGACAAGGACATTCTGAATCCAGACTGGGTCACATTAATGTGTTGAACAGGTTGTTTCAGATATCCCTCAGATATCTGAGGATACGGGCAGTTGCTAATTTGTTCTAATGTGCTGGTCAGAGTGCAGCCCCACCTGAAATCCAATTTGTGTGAGAGCCATATGAAGGCCATCCCGTGGAGAGGTCAGGACCTCTCAGAGTTGAATTTTAGAAGATACAGATAACTTCTTCAATTTGAGGTTCCTGGTATATTAAAGAACTAAAGAAATGCCAGAAGAGTGTTGCACAAGTTAATTGATTTTCAGTGTTTACATATAACATATCAATGTCCAACCTGACTCATTTGGAGAGGGCTTTAAAAGTCTTAGCTTTGAGTATCCCCATAAATATTGTGAACCTGAAGTCAAAAATGACTCTTCCACCCTCCCTATGAAAGGATTGGCAGATCAGAAATTTGGTTACATGTACCATCAAGATATTTCTGGCCAAGGTCATGCCTTCCATGCTTTATGGTATGTAAGTTTGGAATTAAACTAAGTCTTTAAGTTCATGAATAGATGGACATGGAGCTTTTTTCTGAACAATTCATGTCCCTGACTACAAGTGTTCCTGGGGCCACTTCTGAAAGCAGCTTATCACTTCACTAAAACAGCAAAAGCAAGGCAATTCTGTTGTTCAAAATACATCTTTGCCAGGTACATGCTTACTACTTTGTAGATTTTCAGGACCAAAAAAAGCTTATTTTGGTAACAGAATAACTGACAATGATGGATTCTCAAACATTTCTGCTAACCAAAGAAGGAAAATGAGATTGTACCCCTTTAGAGCTGGAGTCCAAAATAGTATGGCATACTTAATGTTTATCTAACATCTTAGGTGTTTGTTTTAAAATTCATATAAATGTCTCATTTTCCTCCATACTCTGTTTTTTATAAAATAATGGTATCTCTCTCCTCAAATTATTTTTCACACAGATTTACTCTCCTGAATTTTCCAGAAATGTAGATACTTTAAATCAAAGGAAGATTGTATTTTGTTTTGTTCAGAACTTCTGTATTCCAGAAAATCATGTCAATTGACAGCAAAGCCACTTGTGGTCATTGAGCCTCCTGTGTAAAGCACCGACATCATTCTGTAGTTGTCATCACTGTATTCAGGGTGATTCTACACATAGGAGTGAGCATTTAACTGCTTCCATGTCTTCTAGTGCGGCTGAGAATTTACATATTAAGATACACATTATTTATTATCAATTACTTTCCTGTTTCAATGTCCATTTAGAGCACTAAAAATATCTTTGTAGGTAGTTGATATTACTTATGAATTTTATTTCAGGAGAGCAAAGGAAAATATAACATAGTTGTTATGAAAAAGGGGCACCGGGTGTGCTAGAGTGGCTCACCACCGCCCTACACAGTAGGTTAATTGGCTGGAGAGTAGAGCTGACTCTGCACAGTTGCATGCTGACCCTCTGAAGAATTTTTTTACAAAAATGTGATGTCACGTGAAGACCTTGACAGAATTAGCAAAGCGGTTGAGATGCATACTTTGGAGTCAGACAGACTCCAGTTCACATCTTGGCTTTTATAGTTACAGCTGTATGACCGTAGACAATCTATTTACCCTCTGGCCGACTCCATTTCCTCAATTATAAGATAGGATAACTTGTGAAATGCCTTCCACAAGGTTACTATTGCATTTGTTCTCCTCACCACTCTAAATAAAGAGAGTCTTGTAACAGATAACTCTAATTGTCTTCAGAGTTCAGGTCCCCAGGAAAGATTATGCCTTCTAAAAGCTAGTCTGTTTCCTTCCAGTGGGAGCCATTTCATTCATGCTGCTCTACTCTTCACTTGGACTGCTAGCAAACATGGAGCTAAGTACTCAAGCTTAATTGCTGTGGCTTTCCTCAAGTAGGGTTTCAATACCGTAGTTTGCCCTCACTCCATTCCCTCCTCCATTTCCCCCTTACTGCTAAATTTTGGTCTTTCATCCCATGTTGTTAGCTGTTGGTCCTAGTGATCCGTGATCCTGTGGTTTTTATTATAAAACCACTTTTTGAGTGTGTGTGGGGTTTTTTTTTTTTTTTTTTTTTTTTTTTTTGTAAAATGATTATCTCAAATCATTTAGAAAAAGTAGGTGAGGCTGGACACAGTGGCTCACACCTGTAATCCCAACATTTTCAAGGCCAAGGCAGGAGGATTGCTTGAGCCCAGGAGTTCAAGATCAGCTTAGGCGACATAGTGAGACCTTATCTCTACAAAATAAAAAATAAAAAAATTAGCTGGGTTTGGTGGCTACATGCCTGTAGGCCCAGCTACTTGGGAGGCTGAAGTGGAAGGATAGCTTGAGCACAGGAGGTTGAGGCTGCAGTGAGCTGTGATTATAACACTGCACTCCAGCCTGGGCAACAGAACAAGACCCAGTTTCAAGAAAGAAAAAGTGGCAGAGGGCAGAGTTCAGTGGGTCATGCCTATAATCCCAGCACTTTGGGAGGCTGAGGTGGGAGGATCCTCTGAGCCCAGGAGTTTGAGGCCAGCCTGGGCAACATAGGGAAACCCCATCTCTACCAAAAAAAAAAAAAAGAAAGAAAAGAAAAATTAGATGGAAATTAAAAAAGTAAAATAAGAAAGAAATAAGAAAGCTCCATTCTCTTTATGGTACTTTATAGTATTTATTTCTGTAGGCGGCAAAGTTACTTTTTTTCCTTAATTTATACTGTCTGTTCATGGTGGTATTAGATCTTTACTGTATCACTGACTTGGGGAAATATGACAATAACACGAAGATGATATTTTACCTAAAATACTCATCTATAGAGTTATTTCAACATAAACTATTTATTTCTATTTTCTTAGCAAAAAGCTGAAGAATAGCACACATTGCTGTCTCTCATCATATTATTATAGAACAGTAATTCTCAAGATTTTTGATCCCTGGACACCTTTTTGCACTTTTAAAAATTATTGAAGACCCAAAGAACTTTTGTTTATGTGAGTTATATCTATCAATATTTATTGTATTAGAAATTAAAACTGAGAAATTTTAAAAATATTTAGAAACTCATTCAAAATAACATTAAACTCATTATATCTTAACATAAATCACATATTTTTATGAAAAGTAATTATATTTTCCAAAACAACAATAACGGGCAAAACATTCTTATAAAAGAGTGTCATTATTTTTACAAACCTCTTTAATGCCTGTCTTAGTAGAAGACAGCTGGGCTCTCTTATCTGCTTCTGCATTTAGTCTGTTGCCATAACGTATGTTATGTGGCCTCATGTGAGAATGAGAGTGAAAAGGGCAAATATGTATCATTACTATTATTATTGTTAAAATAGCTTGGACCTTATAGATTTCCTGGAAGTGTCATGGGGTTGCTCCAGGGTCTGGACTACACTTTGAGAACTGCTGCTGTATAGAAGATAGCCAATGCATATTGCGACGTAAGAAATTGAAATAATATTTTGCTCACATTTTAATTTTTAGTGGTTTCAATGAGCTACTAAGTTTTAAAAAATATGCCTCTTAATCCTTCTTCCAAAGTCTACAGAAACGTTAAGGTCGAACTATGGTTGACAGGAAAGTTTAGATTTTTTCCTTGAAGATCTGGCCAATATATTTTGTTTTTTTGTTTGTTTGTTTTGAGATAGGGTGTCACATGATGCCTAAGCTGGAGTACAGTGGCACAATCATGGCTCACTGCAGCCTCAGCCCAGGTGTTCCTCTCACCTCAGCTTCCTGAGTAGCTGGGACTATGGGCACACACTACCATGCCTGGCAAATGTTTTGTATATTTTGTAGAGACAGGGTCTCACTATATTGCCCAGGCTGGACTTGAACTCCTGGGTTCAAGTGATCCTTCCGTCTTGGCCTCCCAAAGTGCTGGGATTACAGGCATGAGCCACCACACCTGGCCAGGCCAGTGTATTTTGAAAGGTACTAGCAATATATGGCATCAATGTTACATTTTTGGGAATAGTTTTTTTTTTAAATATATGTATTGAACAGGAGTGATCCTTTTACTTGTGGTATATAAGAAAACTTAGCTTTTTTACCCTTCCAATCTATAGTGGTAAAGCTAGCCTTATTAAACTATTATTTTTATTTGTGTGTGTTGCTTGTTATATCATCTTTATACCATTCAATAATGAGAGTAGAACAAATTGATTTCTCTTATTCCTGCTGTGAGATGGTTCATAATGAAAGGTAGATGGCTTGCCTAATTTACAGCGTGGCATTAGGTTCAGAATGAGTTAGTACAGAAGAATAACACATTTTATTTTGCTCTATTTTATTTTTCTTTATTTAGGTAATAACAATAATGGTTGTGAGCAGCCTTTTTTTTTTTTTTTTTTTTTTTGAGACGGAGTCTCCTTCAGCTGCCCGGGCTGGAGTGCAGTGGTGTGATCTCAGCTCACTGCTACCACCGTTTCCCGGGTTCAAGTGATTCTCCCATCTCAGCCTCCTTAGCAGCTGGGATTACAGGCACTCATCATTGTGCCCAGCTAATTTTTGTATTTTTAGTAAAGATAGGGTTTCACCATTTTGGCCAGGCTGGTCTTGAACTCCTGACCTCAGGTGAGCTGCCTTTAAGCCTTGGTATTGCTATAAGACTAAGGATAGCAGCTCCACTTTCAGTGTGATAGAATCTCCATGACAGTGTGATTTTGCTGGTTTCATTAATTACTTGTGTTTTCTGTTTCTCTTTCCATGAAAGAACAATCTTAAACTATCAAGCACTTCCCCAGGAGAAAATGGATCACTTGCCCAACAGTGGCATTAGAGTTAGGTTTAGGATATTTTGAAGTAGCAGAAGTATTAAGTAGTCTTAATAGACACATCCCAACTAAATTTATTTGGGTTTCAGGCAGGTGGTGGTAAAATAGACAAGGTCAAGAAGTGTCAACTACTATCTCCAATGACAACATGACTCCTGCTGGGCCCTGTGAATCTACTTTATATCACAACAGACTTTTCATGGAAGATTAGATTATGCCTTCACCTAAAAAATAGCTTGCCGATATGAGTCTATATCTATCACTGTATGCAACCCTCATGATTTGGGACAGCTGCAATTATTGGGAAAGCTTTTTTCCCAACTTAATCAGAGACTAACAGATACTGTTGTCCCCACTATAGTACCTCAAATGTTTGAAGACAGTTCCCATGTTTTACTCTTGTATCTGCATGAACCTTCTCATCTCCAGCCTCAGCTCTGTTCTTCATATGAAAATGTTGCCAGTCCCTTTCCTACCCTTATTCTCTCTCCTGTTGTCCTGTTCCAGTTTTCAGTGTCCATCTTAAAAGTATGATGCCTAGAATGACGCTTAGTGCTTCTGATGTTGAACGACCATAATAGAAGAGAGTGGGGCCAACTGCCCCCTTACTGCCATTGTCTGCTAATGAAGCTGAAGATCTGGCTTCTTTGGCAGTTGTACCACAGGGACTTGTACTGTGTTTACTGTCAACGGAAATTGTGTCTTAGTCACATCGAACTATTAAGCTATATTTTCCTCATCCTGCATTTGTGCAATTGGACATGCACATTCACAACTGAATCCATTGGAGTTTCACAAGAAAGTATTCTTTTTTGTTTTCTGTTTTTGTCAGTGGAAATAACATTTTATTTAATTTTTTTAGATATGGGGGTCTCACTTTGTCACCCAAGATGGAGTGCAGTGGTGCCATCATAGCTCACTGCTCAGATGATCCTCTCACCTCAGCATCCTAAGTAGCTGGGACTACAGGTTTGCATCACCATGCCAGGTTAAATTTTAATTTTTTTGTAGAGATGGGATTTTGCCATATTGCCCAGGCTGGTCTTGAACTCCTGGGCTCAAGCGACCTTCCTGCCTCAGCCTCCCAAAGTGCTGGGATTACAGGTGTGAGCTATTGTTCCTGGCCTAACTTTTTATTTTGCTGTAATTTTAAATTTACAGGAAGGTTTCAAGAATAGTTCAAAAGATTCCTATATGTCATTTGCTTTATCATTCTCTAAATGAATAAATATAGATTAGATACACATATAAATAGTTACATATAAGTTTTTTCTGGACAATTTGAGAGTAAATTGCAGATTATCATGACTCTTTAAATATTTCAGTTTGTTTTTACCAAGAATAAGAACATTTTCTTAAACAGCCATGGTATAATTATAAAATCAGGAAATTTAACATTGGTATAATACCATTATCTACTCCATGATCCACACTCAAGTCTCACCAGTTATCCCACTAAGGTCCTTTATAGTGTTTTTGGAAGTGGGAGGGGTTCCAGGTCCAGAATCCAATCTAGGATCATGCATTTCATTCATATACCTGCTAATTTCTCCACCTGAGAAGAGATGTTCTTATCCTTCAAAAATTGGACAGTAGCTGTGGGGATTACCCACTCCTTTGTCCATAGCTTCTACATCATTGATTCCCAAACATTCAACTACCATCTTCAAGCAAAACCAAAACAAATAAATCAGTCTGTTCATCTTTGAGCTTCCCCTTCTGTGAAATCTTGTTTAGCATCTTGACTATGGACATTTCAATGTGGACATCAGACAGCAATAACTTTTAAAAGGTTCATTATTCTCCACTCAAGTTCATTTTCAGCTTTGCATTCAGTGAGCCTTTCTTCTCCTTCCTGCAGATGTGGCATGGCTGTTAGATTGTCCTTTTGCCCTGAGGCTCCCATGTCAGTTATGCCCCGATGCCTATTCTCATGGGGTTTTAATTGCCTATAACATTTTGTTGTTCACCCTCTTCAGCCTCCTAAACTCTATTTATTTCTCAAGGTACCATCTTGTTCATGAATCTCCATTCATTCATGTAACAAATGGTCACCTTCTATGTGGTAACATTGTTCTTAGGTGCTGGGAGTACAGCAGTGAGCAAACCACAAGTAGTCTTGCCTTTTAACACTTACATTCTTGTGGGGGAAGATAAATAAGATAAATAAAATTTATGGTAAGTGAGATGGTAATAAGTCTAAGGAGAAAAAAAAATAATCAAAGGAGATAAGGAGTGATGGGGGAGGTACAGTTTAAGTAGGGTGGCCAGGGAAGGTTGCATAAGTCATTACTGCAACAAAGCCTCTGAACTCTGCTTTCTCTAAATTCTTCAGTCTGTAAGTAGTTAATCTTAACTAAACAATTGGGTTATAATTGTTTCATAATAATCTGTTTATTAAAAGCAGCAGAGTAGAAAGCACTTGGGTTCTGAAATTAGACATAAGTTTGAATATAGATTTAGTTGCCATGTAAACTTGGATAAAATATATAACCTCTCTAAGACTATACTTTTATGATCTATAAAATGAGGCTAATGATGCCTTATAGGTTTATTAAGAGGATTAAATGAAATAGCAAAGATGTAGCATCTAACATTGCTTGGAACAAATGTTAGAAATTTAACTGTTAAATTCAACAAATGTTAGAAATCCTATTGTGTCCTCTATGTGGAATCCTATTGTCTCCTCTTGGTGTCACCCACAGGAGCTAGCTCAGTGCTGGGCATAGAATAGATGTGTAATAGACATTTTCAGTAATCAGTGTCCTATTATTGGCTCAGCTTCTATTTCATTAGTTTAGTCACATGACATTTACTAAGCATTTTCTGTATATAAGGTGCTATGAATATTAATACAACCCTAAGGTGTTTATAATTTAATAGAGGAAATAAAACAAATACATAAATTAAGCTAGAATGTGAAGATAAAAGTAAAGACAAATACAATAAGACAGGCAGGCACAAATTGATACTGGTATTCACATGAGATTGCCTCCTCAGTGGAGAGAAAGTTTTAAGAAGAGGTGACATTGGAACTGTGTCCTAAATTTCTGAAAGGGTTTTAAAGGAGATTTCAAAAAAAAAAAGAGCAGACAGAAAATAAGCAGAAACTAGTGGATGGAAAATAGCCTTCAGAATGCAAGAAACTGGCAGGTGGTTCAGTGTGGGTCACAGTGATTCTCAGCTCTGGCTGTAGAGTAGATACTGGAAGGGCCCTGTAAAAGATACTGCTATTCATTACTACCTCCCAGGAATTCTGATGTAGTTGGGACTTAAACATTGTCAATTTTAAAAAAAGAAGATGTTCTCAAAGAGGTTTTTTTGTTTGTTTGTTTGTTTGTTTTTTGAGACTGAGTCTTGCTTTGTTGCCCAGGCTGGAGTGCAGTGGTGCGATCTTGGCTCACTGCAACCTCTGCCTCCAGGGTTCAAGCAATTCTCCTGCCTCAGCCGCCTGAGTAGCTGGAATTACAGGCACCCGCCACCATGCCCGGCTAATTTTTGTATTTTTGGTAGAGTTGGGGTTTCACCATGTTAGCCATGCTGGTCTTGAACTCCTGACCTCAGGTGATCCGCCCACCTCAGCCTCCCAAAGTGCTGGGATTATAGGCGTGAGCCACCGTGCCCGGCCTCAGAGAGGTTTTAATGTGCACCCATGGGCTGAGACCTCAGCCCAGAGTATAGTATAGGGGAGAGGTTTAAGATCAGCCAAGAACCATATATTGAGGCCATATTGTAGAGGCCTTATTTCAGATTAAGGAGTTTGATTTTAATTTAGGAAATCATTGCCCTTGAACCAGGCAATGATAGCTGGACCACTTCTGAACTTCCTGGATGGTTGATCAGATCTTTAAGGCATTTGTCCCTCAATGCTGCTGTCTTCATTATATTACTGTGATTTGGATACATTTCTTATATGCCCTGTAAGTATACCAAAGGTGAAAAGGGGGTTGTACTCATCTTTCTGTCTTCTTCAGTACCTAATATTGTCTTACATTTATATACCCTATAAGTGTTTGTTGAATGAGTGAATGAATTAGTCAAGGATCAGAGCTGCAATTCAATTTGGGGTCCATACATCAAATCAGGAGACTGTTGCAATATGAGCACCTGGGTAAGAACACTGGCAGCAGGGATGGAGAGAAGACACCAGTAATACCTGCTGCAGAAGAAGTGGTTCTATTTTGTCCTTTAAAGGTGGCCAAATCACTCACCTGTCAAACTGACTCAGAGTTAAAGCGGACTAGGAAAAACATGGAGATAATGAAAGAAATAGGCAAGCCATGTGAATTTAGGAGAAGGTAGATTTTAAATCGTTTGCATTGAAACTTCAGAGATACGTCCAGATTGAGCTGTTTCTCAGGCAGATGGAAATGTAGGTTTGATCTTTGGAAAGAGGTTAAGAGGTTTACATTTATAACTTAAGCATAGATAAGGAAAAAATGAAATGTGAGGGAAAAAATTGTTCAACCTGAATAGGCAGATGGAAAGTAGTGGTTCTGAGCAGAATTTCAGACAGTTTCATCAAGTCATTGATTTTCTAAAAAATAAATACTGTAATAATTTGGGGCTTTCTATTGTTCTTTACCTGAAACATAACTAAATTTTGCTTTTTCTTTTTCAACATTTTCCCACTGCACTATCTATTCACAGCTTGATGAAAAAGTCCAGGACCCCCCTGAGCCCTTTGGCCCCCAGAATGTGATAAGCAGCCTAAGGCCGGCCTGGTGTCCTTAACTTCTCCTCCTGCAAACAGGGTGAACAGATAGACCCCAAGATCTAAGTTCAGGAAGGAGAAGCCACCACGTTCTCCAGTCCAACTTTATTAGTAATAAAACTGAACTTGTATTTTGATCTCCTTTTGGCTCCTGGAATCTTTTGGTTTTTTTTTTTTTGAGACAGAGTCTGGCTCTGTCACCCAAGCTGGAATGCAGTGGCACAGTCTCGGCTCACTGAGCCTCCACCTCCTGGGTTCAAGGGATTCTCCTGCCTCAGCCTATGAGTAGCTAGGAGTACAGGCACGAGCCGCCATGCCCGGCTAATGTTTGTATTTTTAGTAAAGATGAGATTTCTCCATGTTGGCCAGGATGGTCTTGATCTCCTGACCTCGTGATCTGCCCACCTCGGCCTCCCAAAGTGCTGGGATTACAGGCGTGAGCTACCACGCCCGACCATGTTCTTAATTTGTTAAGAATCCATAGAGAAGGAGAAGTAACCAATTTGCCTACCCCCAAACCTTCTGCACTTATAAACCTTAAATCTTTGTACAGCAGTCTGGTCATATGTCGAATCTAAAGATATAGCCATACTCATCTAGGGATTTGATAAAATGTTCTGAAATGGACATTAGCTGCAGGGAGGCAAAACCCCGGAGACCTTTGTATCAGCTTGTGTTCTTGGAAAGAGAGCCTCCAATTCAGACCACCCCTCACTGGGAGCTTTAGGATCCAACAGTTCCCTAAGGGCCTTAGCTTCTAGCTAAAGTCTCCTGACTAAATGGATTGATTTCCTATCTTCCCATAAGGGACTATGTTGACTCATTCCATCCACCCCCTATTTGCCTCTATCGCCAGCAAATGATATCCCCATCCAGCTCTCTCCTGAGGACCCTGCTTCCCTCGCAGCCCTCTCAGCAGCTGAAGAGGTTTCTTTCATCCTTCCTACTGTGGCTCCACATTGCCACCTTCACATATTTCTCCTGTCTCAAGAACTGTAGACGCTTTAAAGCACAAGTTGCTATTATCCGCTAATGTTTAAGACACTCTCTCTTATTTGCTGAAGATTTTAGAACTTGGCTATCTTCCTCTTTGTCATTATTCTCAAAGTCTTCAACATCCACGTAGATAGATCATCTATCTGTAGTTCGTTATTCCTCCCCTTTATCTCCATAGTTCTTTCCCTGCACACCCTCTTAGCTACCTACCCCCACAGTCATACCCCAGACCTTGTCATCACCAATAACCACACCACCTCTGAAATCTCCAGGTCAAGCGTCCCATTCTCTGATCCTCAACTTCTTTTTCTACAGCTCAGGTACTGTGATAGCTCCACTCCAACAGTGTTTAATTTTGGACCTCCACTCCAACACCCTGTATGTTTTTCATTGCCCATCACTCCCTCCTCCCTGCCCACCTCAGGTTCTCATTTCTCTTCTTCCCTATTTATGTTCCATGCCCATGACTAGGTATTTCATCCTCGACACTCAGCCTCTATACCCCTTCCTCTCTTACTTCAACAGTCCAGCTCTAATTAAACTCTGAGCCTGTCCCTGAGCAGCTGACTGTGGCAATCAACCATGCCGAGTGGCTTTGGTTTGAATAATGACCAGAGTTCTCAAATTAGCATTTGAGAAACCCTGCTACATTTCCCTGGTAAATTTGTTCTTCAAACCCCTCCAATATCTCCTCTCCTATTATTCTCAGCTGATGACCTGGCTGATATTGCATTGAAAAAACAGAAGCAACTACACCAGAACTACTTCATTTCTCATCACTAGAGCCACCTGTCCGCCTGTGTCTGTGTCGTGTCTCCTCCTTTCCTTTGGTAACAGTGAATGAATGGACCACCCTTGCTCCTCTCTAAGGCTAGGCATTCTTCTTATGCTTCAGACCCCAGCTCTCCTCGCCAGCTTAAGTATTTTGCTCCTAAAATTATTCCCTTTCCCTCATTACCAAATTCCTCTCTCTGCTGATTGACTCCTATCACCATAAAATCATGTGGCAGTATCACTCATCTTCAGAAAAGGAAAGACAAGACCCCTCTTGACTCCACAGTGCCCTCTAGCTATCTTGTTTCTCTGCTCTTTTTCACAGCAAAGTACCTCCAGTTGTCTATAGTGTTCGATTGTCTCACCTCCAGTTCACTCTTATTGTTCTGTACTTTTTTTGAAATACACTTACAAGACAGCATATATAATTCATAGACTATTACCAACGTTTTTAACACCTTGTTCAGCCTTTCCCAATAGTGTGCCCCTGCCTCCACTGCTTAAGTAACCACTCTCTTGAATTTTTGCCATCATTTACCTTCTTTTCTTTTCTTTTTTATTTTTTTGAGACAGATTCTCGCTCTGTTTCCCAGGCTGGAGTACAGTGGTGTGATCTTGGCTCACTGCAACCTCTGCCTCTCAGGTTGAAGCAATTCTTGTGCCTCAGCCTCCCAAGTAGCTGAGACTACAGGCGCCCGCCACAACGCCTGGCAAATTTTTTTGTATTTTAGTAGAGGCAGGGTTTCACCATGTTGGCCAGGCTGGTGTTGAACTCCGGAGCTCAGGCAATCCACCCACTTCAGCCTCCCAAAGTGCTAGGATTGCAGGCGTGAGCCACTGCACCTGACCCGCACTTTTTTTTTTTAAATAATTTTACAATATATGTATGTATCCCTAAATAATACATCTTTGTTTTGCATGTTTTGGACTTATCTATGTGGAATCTTATTATGTATTCTTCTATGACTTGCTTATGTTGCTCACCTTTCGATTTTTAAAAAATTCATATTGTGTATAATTCATTTTCACTGCAGTATAGTATTCTACTGTATGATATTACCGTTTATTTTTCCATTGTATTGTTGATGGACACTTGGGTCACTTCTGGATTTTTTGCCATTACAGACAAAGCTACTATGGGCATCCTCATACTTGGCTCCTAGCACGTGTGCAAAAATTTCTGTAGGGCATATACTGAGGAGTGGAATTAGTGGGTTGCCTTTACTTGACATTACCTAATTATCCTCTGAAGTGTTGTATCAATTTATGCTAATATAAGCACTGGATGAAAGTTCCCATTCCACCACATGTTTTTCAAAACTTGGTGCTATCTGACTTTTAAAATTTTTGCTAGTCTATTAGTTAAGTAATGGCATCTCATTACGTTTTTTTCCTTTCTTTCTTTCTTTTTCTTCAGACAGGGTCTCGCTCTGCCACCCAGCACAGTCCCGGCTCACTGCAGCCTCAACCTCCTGGGCTTAGGTGATCCTCCCACCTCAGCCTCCCAAGTAGCTGGGACTACAGGTGTGTGCCACCACATCTGGCTAATTTTTGTATTTTTTGTAGAGATGAGATTTCACCATATTGCCCAGGCTGGTCTCGAACTCCTGGGCTCAAGTGATCTGCTCACCTCAGCCTCCCAAAGTGCCAGGATTACAGGTGTGAGTCACTGCGCCTGGCTCATTATGGTTTTAATCTGTATTTCCCTATTTACTAATCAGCTACTTTTCAATGATTATAGGCTTTCATGTTTTCTCTCTTGTGAAATGCCTATTTGTATTTTTGGCCCATTTTTCTACTGGGTTAATTGTCTTTCCCTTATTGATTTGTAAGAATGTCTTATATATTCTGAATACTAATCCTTGATCAGTTATGTGTTACAATTATCTTCTCCCAGTTTTTAGCTTGTCTGTTTACTGTTGTTATGGTGCCTTAATGAACAGAAATTTCTTGAACCATAAGAAATTGCTTATATGTGATCATTTTGACTTACACAAACTATTCCATGTGGTTCCTGCAGAGCTCATTAAAACACAGACTGGGCTGGGTGTGGTGGCTCCACCTATAATCTGAATACTTTTGGAGGCTGAGGCAGGAGGATCACTTGACACCAGGAGTTCAAGACCAGCCTGGTCAACATACGGAGACCCCATCTCTACAAAAATCACTGGAGTGCAGTGATTGCACCACTGCACTCCAGACTGGGCAGCAGAGCGAGACCTCTCTAAAAATAATAATAAAAATTAGTTGGGCATGCTGGTGCATACCTATGGTCCTAGCCACTCAGGAGGCTGAGGTGGGAGGATCAGTTGAGCCCCAGTGTTCAAGGCTGCAGTGAGCTATGATCATGCTACAATGATGCCCACTGCACTGCAGCCTGGGTGGCAGTGAGACCCTGTCTCTAAAAAATAAATAAATAAATAATAAAAATTTAAAAACACAGATTGCTGGACCCCACCTCCAGAGTTTCTGACTCGGTAGGTCTGGGATGGAGCCTTAAAATTTGCATTTCTAGAAAGTCGCTAGGTTATGCTGCTGATCCAGGAACCACACTTAAGAAACCCTGCCTCAGCCAGGTCTGTCTTCTGAACATCTTTCACCAATCCTCTCTCCATGGTTCCTTAGAGATTACACTCTACTGCCTAAAATATAATCCACCTCTTCTGCTCTTGACCTATCAATTTTTGGGCCCTGGGTCACCTTAATTGACTTTTTACCAGGCCTTCTCAATCCTCGGTACAGATAGCTAGTTGCCTAAGGAATGCTTGCAATATTAATAAATGCTGCCTTTTTGTTCAAAGTTAACAGGTAGCTTTTAGAATGGCCTAGTATTATTGATTAGCTGACTCTGTAGTCTCCTTTAGGAGTATAAGTGTGCTGAAGTTATTCTGATACAACGTTAAGTCATGAATCAAACTCATTGTCCTGCCGTGCTCCAGTACCTGGTCTCCTTCCCCAAAATCCTACCCCCTTTTTTCCTTCAAAATTGCACTTCAGATCTGCATGCTTTCCTGTCATCAGTTAGTTCCCTACATCCCCAGTCCTATTTGTGATACCCATGTATTTTTCTGGGACATGAATAACAACCTCAAACATCTTAATAATAAAGCCTCAGATGAGTAACAGGAATACACTGTAAAAATTAAATTACAATATTTAAGCCTTCCTTGTGGTTTATTTAGAGCCAGGTTTCCCAGCAGTGACACTGTTGGCCTTCTGGGTGGATGACTCTTTGTTGTCTGGGCCTGCCTGGTGCACTGAGGGTGTTCAGCAGCAGCAGTGGCCTCCACTCACCATGCCAGTGGCACTCCACCCTCATCCCGTGTGGCTACCCCAAATGTCCTTTGAGGGCAAAAACCTCCTCTGGTTGAGAACCACTGATTTAGAGACATGCCTTATTTGAATTTTCAGGGATTTTCTTGGTGTGAAATATTGTCAGCTGGTTTGGACCTTTTAAAATTTCAACTCCCCAAGCCCTTTTAATCTTCTCCATTTCTTTTTTATCATATATTTCTCTTTGTTTCTGGCTAAAAGAGGGCATTGTATTCTCATGATTTTTTTAAAACCGATTCTCAACCACATTTCTCCAAGACAAAGGGCAGCTCCCACCAAACACACAGAAGCAGACCCTAGGACACACTTCAGATTCTTTTCCTGCCCTTCCTGCAAGTATTACTCTCACCATAGGATGGTGGTAGTTACTGTGATTAATATACTTTTAACTGTAATGCGATTATAGAAAATCATGCCAAAATTGCTAGAGCTAAAACTTGACCTGCCCTGACAGGATGATGAAAACTCAATACTATTCTCCCTGACCCTCCCCACCCGCCTCACTCCCCAAATAGTCTTGCTTCTTAATGAGTAAGAGTAGTTTAAGCTGCAATTATTTCCTCTTACACTGACTGTCCTTTTCACCCTGATTACTCTTTGGATGTATAATGGGGAGATAGCTGCTTGCAGACTAGCAAGGAGGTCTGGTGAATGGCAGCAATACATACTTACTGGGGAAGAGTGCATTCCACTCTCAGAACAACCTGCCCAAACTGAATGCAGCTCACAAGTGGAGTGGGCAAAGCTTTTTACAATTTCAATTTGAAATGCCACTTTTCTAGTTTTCGTGGCTAAAATAGTAAATAATTTTGTGGGTTTTTTTTTCAGCTGCTCTTCGTTTGACATTTGCTGAGCCCCTCTTGAATTTACTTTTGCAGAACAAGACCATTTGTACCCCAACCATTTGTACCATTAGGCCACTGCTCCTTTTTAGTTGCATTTAGGGACCTTCTCCAATTCACTCTCTTTCTACATGAGCAGAGCGCCTATTCATTCAAAGGGAACACCATGACACAGCCAGAGACTATGCCTCAGGAGTGTAAAGAGCTTTGTGTCTACTTCCCAGTTTCAGAAACTCAGAGTTGCTTATTTACCAGATATCAACCAAGCTCTTGGGTACCAGGCACTTTTGTACATTTCTAGTTTTGTCTTAGCTGAGATAAATACCAACTACCCTGAAGTACTGTAAGATGTACAAGTACCTTATTAATCATCCAAAAAAAAAAAAGGCTAAGCAATAACAATGTTTTATGTTAGTTTGAGGGTTAGATGAATTCTATTTTTAGCTATATTTTTCTAGGTAGCAGTTCTTATAAACAGACATTTCATAACCACTAATCAAAATAAGTCAATGCCTTAGTTGTCTGTAATTTTCTCTTACAACAACTTTAGACACTGGAATAGCACTGAAATAAGGAGTAATGATCTTAATTGTGTATTTCTTGGTAAATGACAGAATTCCTCCATGTATATGATTTTGTTTGATTTTTTTAATTGGCACTATGGGCAAAGGAAGAAACTTTGGGGCAACGAATGGTTTTAAAAACATAGGCTGGGCGAAGTGGCTCATGCCTGTAATCCCAGCATTTTGGGAGGCTGAGATGGGAGGATTGCTGGAGGCCAGGAGTTTGCAATCACCCTGGTCAATATAAGGAGACCCCATCTCTACAAAAATTTCAAAAAGTCAGCAGGGCATGGTGGCATGTACCTGTGGGTCCAGCTACTGGGGAGGCTGAGGTGGGAGGATCATTTGAACTTCAGAAGTCAAGGCTGCAGTGAGCCATGATTGCACGCCACTGCACTCCAGCCTGGGGGACAGAATGAGACCCTGTTTAAAAAAAAAAAAAAAGAAAGAAAGAGAAAGAGAAAGGAAGGAGGAGGAGGAGGGGAGGAAAAAGGAAGGAAGGAAGGAAGGAAGGAAGGAAGGAAGGAAGGAAGGAAGGAAGGGAATCTATACACCCAAAAACCTAAACATCATCCCTGACGAGTGTGACCAGCTTGCTTATCAAAAGGCAAAGAGGGGTTCTCATTTGGTGGTGGTAGCTATCTAAACCAAGGCACTTGTTGCAAAACCTAGAAACATGGGAAAATGACAAATAAAGGAGCCAAGCAAAATAAGCATTAAGGAAAGGGGGAAGATGAAAATATGAAGACTGCAGGACAAAGAAGGGAGATGATTGGAAAGAGAAGTGCAGATTTCAACACTGATGTGAGAAAGTGACAGCATAAGTTACAAAGAATTTGGGAAAGATTAAATACTTCTTCAGGGTGGGAACAAACAGCCGAGCATAACTGAACAGTCTTTTAGGACACCCAGCCCTCAGAGCTCCAGACACCTCACTTCATACCAGTTTAGCCCAGTAACTGCTCTTCATGGCAAATCTCCTTCTTGATGAAGAAAAGTTTGAACCATGTTTGCTATTTTCATGCACCAAAACCTCCAAAATTACCTAAAGAGAAAAAGAAGTTTGCTTAATTTTCCCTGTAATGAAAGTCTGTGTGGAATCACTCATTGTCTGACAGGGCTCACTAAATTTGGCGTTCCTGTCCTGGATTTATCAGGATACCTCATTACTTCATCATACTGTATGTAAGATTCAACTAGAATATAGTCAACTCATTATTGTTTGAATGATGTGAGAAGGAAAGGTTGATAATTCAAAAGGGTATGCAACCCCCTGTGATTTATACTTGGTTATTTACATTTGTATTTTGATATTATAAACTTGCCCCTTTGTATTATAACAATCTGTTTACTCATCTTTCTCCTCCACTAGACTATCAGCATCTTGACTGCAGGGACCATCTGAGTATCCAAAACCTAGAGCACAGTCTCTGGCACATAGCTGGGGTTCAAAAAATGTTAAATAAATGAAGAAAAAGATGTATCTGATCTGAGAAATCACCGCAAACAAAGTAATGCCTCCACACAATGAAAACACTCAGTAACACCTGGAAAGCTTAACTGCTTGTCTCTCGGACTGCTGCGGAGCCCCCAACCTCAACCAAAGTGCCCTACTGTAAATCTTTTCCCAGAATAACGGAAGTGGTTAAGTGTTCAGGTGTCAAAATGCTACCCTGCTGGGCTGCAGGCCACATACATAGTTATATTACATTGAGTTTGAAATGCTAACAAAGCAAGTAATTAAGCTGAGTAAGTGCTAACTTGCTTGAAAGCAAGATTTGAAGCTGATAAACCAAAATGCTGATAATTAAGAGTTGATTATACAGCTTTGTTGTTTCTCTACCCTGCTAATAGCCTCTCATTCTTGGCATGTAATGATTTCTTCCCCACAAGGAAAAAAAAAAAACACACAAAACTATCAGTCTTCTCCTGTCTCCCATCCTGAATAAGGTGTGACTCTCTCCTTTCTTAAGCTAAATCCTCTCCCTGTGGTCTTGATCCTTCTCTCTCTCTTCTATCTATTGCATCTTTTACCTCTCCCTCTCCAGGAATTTCTTCTTTTCTGTTTACAAACATGCTCAGGATTTACCAACCTTAAGGGAAAAAAAAAAAAAAAAAAAAAAGGCAAGCCAGCAAATGATAGTAGGAGAATCTTCCCTTACTCTACATTCCCTTAACTCTCTCCCATCTTTCTCCTCTGTATCCCCTAACCTCTTGGAAAAGGAATCTGTGTTCCTTGTCTCCTCAACTTGATGGCTGATTGCTTTTTATTCCCTTAAACGCTTCTGGTTTCAGCACTCTAATGAAGCTCTTTCAGAAGCTATAAATAATTCTTAATTGTCAGATTCCGGAATCTTTATTTTCTTCATCTCTGCAATCTTTCACATGGTTGACCTGCCCCTTTGGTAGAACTATGCCCTTTTGTGACTTCCATGACATTTTTACCTTTCTGGTTTTCTTCTTCCTTCTCTTATTACTCTCCTCACCCTCCCTGTTCTCCTTCTTTCTTTTCCTTCTTCCTTTCTGGTAAGAGAGGAAAAGAAACTAATATTTATTGATATACAAGACAAATTATATGTCAGATATTGTGCCAAGTTTTCAAACGTCTTTTATTCTCACATCAACCCTAGGATATAGTTTGTTCTTATCTGCATTTTAAAAATTATTTATTTTTAATTGTGGTAAAATACACATAATGTAAAATTTACCATTTGCATCATTTTAAGTGTACAGTTCAATGGTATTAATTATATTCACATCATTGTGCAACCATTACCACCATCAATTTCCAGAGCTCTTTTCATTTTCCCAAACTGAAACTCTGTCTCCATTAAACAATAGCTCTCCATTCTCCCCTCCCCCAGCCCTTGGCAACCATCATTCTACTTTCTTTCTTTATGAATTTGACCACTCTGGGTACCGCAAATAAGTAAAATTGTACAGTGTTTGTCTTTTTGTGGCTAGCTTGTTTTACTTAGCATGATGTCTCCCAAGGTTCATCCATGTTGTAACATGTGCCAGAATTTCTTTCCTTTTTAAGGCCGAATAATATTCCATTGAATATACATACCACATTTTGTTTATCCACTCAACGTTCAATCATCCGCATATAAGTGGTGAAACTGTGGCTCAGACTAGTGCAGTAAACTCATTGAGGTTGCACAGCTTTTCCCTATGGGGAAGCATTCTTCTAAATTCTATCCTTGATCTTATTTCCTCTTTCCCTCTCTCGCTCTCTCTCTTCCCTCTCTTTGCTGATCTGCTCCCATATTTTTAATTTTAATCTCCATCCATGTGGGTGTTTCTTAAATGTATATCTCAAATTTATCCTTGGTACTGAATCTAGTTCCATATTTCCAGTAGATCCAACCAGAATATTCCCCTATTGCTTTCAACTCACTGTGTATAAAACCCAAGTGCATCATCATCTGATCCTCAAAACAGGCTTGACTTTCTCACACTCCTGTTGTTGTTAATGGCACCACAAATTTCCCAGTCATCTGGACCCTAAACCTCTGAGTCATCCTTAAGCCTCTTTCTCCATATCTCCCAAATTCCATAAATCCTAAAGTCAGTCTTGTCAGTTGGGTCTCCCTAATCATCTTCATGCCCATTCCAGCCTTGCTGTGCCTGCAGAAGGGGTCCTACAGTCTGGTGGGTCTAAGAGCTTGATCTGGGTTTAATTCCCAGCCCAGCCACCCACTGGCATGGAGAGGACAGAAGGTGTTTGGCTAGTCACCTGACCTCACTGAGCCTCAGCTTCCTCATCTGAGAGAGAGAACCTAATGAGCAAGGTATATTGATCATTAAATGAAATAGTATTTATGAATAGTTCAGCACAGTGCCCAGCATTTAGTAGATGCTAAGTAAATGGTAATTCTTTCCTCTTTTTTAAAAAATTCTGTCTTCCTGCTTCTACTTCACCAGCCTTCTTCCCTCATAAGGATTTTTTTCTCTCTCTCAGAATTCTCTGCAGGAAACAAACCACTGTATTTTAGCATTATGTGTTATATTACAATGCCCTTGATTCTGTATACCAATCAGAGGACAGTGACTGTGTTGACTCTTTACGTTTGTGTTTCAACAATCCTGAAGGGAATTTTCATCTCCTGAACTGCTTTATCAATATTGTTTTATAAACAACAATTGTGACCTACTAAATTTATTGAGCCCAACATCATTTTTTAAAGGACTGCTATAAAGTCAGTGGAATAGCATTTTCATGATTAAGAGCAGTCGGAGGGATTAATGGAGAGGCAGCATGAGCTTATTCCTAACTTTGAGTGTGCCAGGAGTTTTAACAGGGATAAGAGGAATCACCAAACATCTCTTCCCTTCCCTTGTATTATTTTGCAAGAACATAGGCAAACTTGTGCATTTTTCAGCAGAAGGGACATCTGGGTAGAAGATTGCATTCAGTTTGTGGAGTAAGGGCATGCAAGCAATTAAATCCCAACTTCCTCATCAGCCATATGGACTCAGGAGAGCTGTCCAGAGTAGCCAGACCACATCCAGCCACACTAGCGATAGGAATTCCATGTATGTGGTGAAACTCCATCTCTACTAAAAATACAAAAATTAGCTGGGCATGGTGGTGGGTACCTGTAATCCCAGCTACTCAGGAGGCTGAGGCAGGAGAATCGCTTGAACCAAGGAGGTGGATGTTGCAGTTAGCTGAGATTGCACCACTGCACTCCAGACTGGGCAACAGAATGAGACTCCTTCAAAAAAAAAAAAAAAGCGTATTTACTTTTAGAAGGTTGTGTTATTTTTTACAATTCTCTTATAACAATGCACCTCCTTATTGCCTGCACCTGGCATACTCCATTCCAGTCTCCTTGCTCTCGGGGTGTGTGTGTGTGTGTGTGTGTGTGTGTGTGTGTGTGTGTGTAAAACGTCTGGCATAAAACACAAGTGTGTGTGAGAGTGAATGTGTATGTCTATTTCACAGCTGGACTCATGCATAACACCCAGCTAATGGTGTCACTAAGGAGTACAATTAGAGGATGTACAAAGAAGAGAGAGCTGACAAACTTTTCTGTACTATATGAAAATTTTACAATGGGAAATAACTCTTTACAATACAGTTTTTTCAATAAGAAAAAAAAGAAATTCCATGTATGGATCCTAAACTAACTGTGTTCCTTACCTAGCTGGGTTGCTGCGTTTTCGAAAACCCATTAGCAACAAAAACAACAACAAAACCCCAAACAATCTTTATGAGTAGCTTGGAAAAAAATTGTTTAAATGCATGAAAAAAGTAGACTTGTGATGGTGCACTTCAGATTAATTCTTTCCGTTAACATTTTGAAATGTTAAGTAAACAGGTAGTGAAAATGGGGATGGTGCTAGTTCTTCATCTTGTGTTAGACATCCAGGTCTAGCCATGTCTGTACTTCTCTAAACATGACTGTGTATTCACTGAGAATGCTGCTGAGCCTACCTGAGATCATGAGGCTCCTTACTCATCAGTGAACAGCATGACCACCCTTGGTACACACTCCAGCTTCAAGCTAATGGTTCAGGCATATCTAAAATGGCCAATCTCTCCAAACACTTGGGCTGAATTCATTACTCCTGCCTCATTCCTGAAGTGCATAATCAAATTCTAAAGACCGATTGCTTGATATTCATTTTTTTTTTTTCCTACAGCAGATTTTACTCAGCAAAAAACGGACAATACTACTCAGTGGATAACTTAGCAGTTCACAAGCCATGTTATGTTTTGTGCTTGTATTTTTATCTCATGAGTAAGACTGTAATTGTGAATGTTTGTGTATTGTCTTCTGAGTGTTCTCTTCTCCTGATAGCCTTCCTTCTCATCTTTTCTCAGTCTGTCTCTTATGAGTCCTGAAAAGAGGAGCCACTGGTATTCCATGTACATGTTTTGTGAAAATGGCAGGCTCTGCTACTCACTTTCCTTTATTCATAATTAACTATCTTGGCCCAAATCCTATTTTTCTCCCATTCTAATTGAGAAATTTGGTTCTCTTCTCTCTACATTGAGTTGAAAATCCCCAGGAACCCAATAGCAGACTGGTTGTTAAGTTGGTTTGGTCCCAAAAGAACCTTAACAAAATCTTCTTTCTACTCTTATGAATCGAATTCCCCAAACTCTTTTGAATAAACCATCCTGGTTTCCTCTAAGCTGACTGTTAGAGTTGGGTCGTGGAGTTCAGGGTGAAAGTATTAACTCAGGAAGTCAAACTCCAGTGTTTTGTGGGCTGTGGGTGAATCAATGCTTGAAGAATATTGTGACCATTTATTTGCCTATTCTCTTTTGTCCCTGCCCAGCACCTCAACATAGTGATATTAAATTTTATAAATGTGGCTCAAAACTTGACAATTATTATATTTGATATTGGACTACAGCCATCCTCTCAAGGATCTCTGCCCTCATTTTTTTCCACTCTGAGTACTTGCCTCTGAGTGAAGGGTTCAAGAATAAATGCATTACCAAAATGAAGAGAAACAGTCTTTGAACTTCTGAGTGGAGAACTGTAAAGTGACCAAGAATTTGATTACTAGTCAGGCTTCTAGATGGTTTATTAATGAAGCAGTGCATTCTCCACGAGGGGAAAGAAATGCCATTAATGTTATACCCTTGGCACGGAAGTTCCTATTTAAGGAAAAGTAAATGCATAGCCTGCGCCATGTCAGAAAACTAATTTTAACGTTAACAATGAGTTGAGTATTCTTGTAGTTACGAGAAAATATTCCAGCCTTCATTGCCTTCCACAAATAAGTTGCTGGAAGTAAACGAGGTGTGCTATTTCAGTACCAATTTAGCAATACCTCTGCTCTATTATCAGCAACATGCACAGTTGGTTCATGGCAGAATGCAAGCCACTCTTGTCTGTGAATAAGCATCAGGCTGACTGTGCAGGATGATAATTGCTCTGCCTGCACTTCCTTTGGCACCTACTGATCTCCGCTAAGTGGTTAGTAAAACATATTTTTGAAGGAATGTCAAGCACTTCTAAAAATTTGAAGGACTTCATTTTTGATTGTTCTTTTTCTTATGTTTAAGTTTGAAGAAAGTTCATGCCAAGCCATTCCACGGCTGCCATTACTCCTAGCAAATGTCTGAAATAGCAGGGTGCCAGTGTGTCTGTACTTGGCATCTTTTAATCAGCGGTGTTTTCTTTTGCATGATACTGTGATACTGGCTGGATGTGTTGGGATATCAAGTGACGGACTTCAAATAGATGGCAAATTCACTAAAGTGAAAATGATTGTGATAGTTCCCTCATTTCCCCCTGCAGTGTATGTAAAACTGACTTTTAAAGTGTTTAGTGGATAATAGATCATGTAAGGTCAGTGCTAGCCATGGCGGCCATGGCTGTTATTTTCCCTTTTCATGGGAGTGTGCTCAGCAAAATGAGATTGTCACACTCTTTTTTTAAGAGGACAGCGACAGACAGTTAAAAGCCTCTTCATGTAAGGATGTTATTTCATAAAGACACCAGCACTGGATTATCCCCTTCACTTTAAACTTCTGCCAGCTTGTACAAAGAGATAAAACAAAATAGCCCTGGTCCCAGGGGTGGGGAAGTGCCGGCCAGTGCAGACTGGGTCCACAGGCTTTCATTTTGATTAGTCACATGTGAGGAAAATTCACTTAGGCTGAGAGGTAAATTTAATACCAGTTATGCCCATGCTGTTCATATCACAACCATTTTCACATGATGCCACTTAATTCCCTAAGAAGCAGAAAGGTAAATCGGTGGCTGGCCAGCAAAGGTGTCACAATGCATTAAGACCAGGACTCGCTGCAGGGGATAATGGTTCTGATTGCTGTTGACTCATGTCTCCACCAACTGCCTCATGTAAAATAAGTGACATTTAAAAGACATCAAGATGTGAGAAGAGGTAAGGGAGAGAGAAAGAAAGAGAGAGGAGGGTAAAAAGTATGCGCGACTAAACTTGCCACCCGAATGTGCAGTTTCTTTTCCACCCTAAGTGGTAGGAAATGATAACTCGACATGCCATGGGTGACCTGCGCTAAGCTTTTAACTTCCTGTCTTGTGTTTTTAGAGAAAAATCTGTAAAATTGCTTCTGGGAACTGCTCCAACATGTTATCATTTATTTCCTATTTAATTTTTTTTAAACTCTTATTCTTTTGCCCTCACATATCAGTCTATTCATCTCTTTAAAAGCTTTAGGCTGAATCAAGTTAGGCAGTGGTAGACAACAAGAGGCAGTCTACTTTCTGAAGGCCCATTTATGTCTATTTTTATAAAGAGAATCAAATTCCAGTTTACAGTAAGCATATGCTTCAGTTGACATCTGTTTCTAAGACTTGGACGCTTTGTTTGCATAACAGTCACCAATAAATGGCCTTGTTTTAAGTCTGCTCACTGAGTTGTATGTGAGTTGTTCAGCTGGGGATTTTAGTCGCAGCTGATCCCCTACCGCTCATAGCTGATAGGAAGAGGGAAAATCCGAGAAGCCCAGTCCTATTTATTAATGCAGATTTTAACATTCTCAATGAACCACTTATCCAGTGTGATTCGGCAACCAAATCCTTATTTGCTCAGGCAGGGGAGGGGGTGTTCTAAAAGTGCTGAATTAAAGCTTTTACCAGCTTTTTTTTTTGGAGGGGGAGGGGAATGGGGAAGAAGAAGCAAGAGCAAGGTCCTTTCTTTAGCCAGTCTCTGATAATTTGGAGTACAATGAGATTGAATCTTTAAACAGGACATCATAAACCAAGCTTATGTTTAATGAATTTATTGCAAACTAAGATGATCAGATGTTTGCAGAGCCCTAAACGTTGGCCCTTTGTGCAAAGTCTTGATGATTTTATTCAATACCACTTAAATGTCAGTTTAGAGTTTGATAGAACAGGGTTATGTTTCCTTCATTCATCTGGTTTTTATTTCATTTTAAAGCATATCTGATTCTGCATGCGTGGGAAACGGGCACAACATTAAAATATTTCAAGATGTACATGTGACTGTCTTTAGAATCGTTACTGCTAATTAAAGAAGTTACTACTTGTGTTAAGCAGCTTCAAATACAAAGCTAATCCTCAGTCTCGATAAGTCTGCCCTTTTTTTCTCTGCCCCTGAAAGACATGCCAGCAGTTAAAAATATTAAAAGTCCAAAGATGGGGTCGATGTGCCTTAGAGAGTAAACCTGATTAATAGAGGGCTTTCCTTTGATTCCCTTTTTTACATAGAGGAGATCTAACTGTAATGTATTTGAAAATACTTGTTCACTGACTTAAATACACCGAACTTTTTCCCGTGAATTATTGTATAATATTCAGTAGTCGTTTATGAAATGTGTAACATTTTTCAAGGGGATTTACATATCAACTTTTCCTAGTGGAATCAACAACAGTAGCATGAAATGTATCTACTCCATTTACTCTTATCCAGTGCTCCTACTTTCTTTTTCCCTTTAATTTTTATATATGGTAAAAATGTCATTGAAGAGAGATTTTAGATGACAGGACTGTAATTTTAAACCCAATAGAAGAGGTGTAAGCAATTTGAGCTTAGCTGAAGCATAATCTTAGGTTGTCAAGAAGAAACCCATTCTCCCTATGCTAATCAATCAGTGTATCAACCGACCAATCATCTCTTCAGCTTAGCATATATCCTAAGGTTTGATATATCTATTAACTGCCCATCATGCAGCTGGTCTGTGGATGATGAGATTCCCCCTATCTTGGCATTTGGCGGCAGACGACCGAGCTATCACAGCCTCAGATAAATACCAAAGTGGAGATTTCAATCCTGTTCCTGAGTGCAGAGACAATCCAGAAACGTTGAAAATATTCTTAGAAGAGAATACACAGAAAATTACGTTTCTCAACACTGTTGTATGTGAAAATTGTATATATTACATGATTCTCCCTCCCTAGACACAACAATGTAGAATAAAATTACTCTTTTATTATGATTGGAATGCTGGTAATCAAAAGAATTGTTGGAATCTGCTATAAACTCCTAATTGCAAGACAAATTACATGTAGACATTTGAATAAGTAAGACTAATGACCGTGTAGATGATAAATTTCCTGAAAACAAACAGAAGCCCAATTATATAAAGCAAGACACACAATCATTATAATTCTGGAGAAGGGGGTCACTATTTCTAAAGATCGTATATTGCTTCCTGACCTCGATTCAGAGATTCTTATATTAGATAAGCTGCAGCTGAATGTATCTGTAGCCTCTTCCACCAGCCAGTGTATTGGAGCATGGAAAGGAGGCAGGGTTTCTATAAAACTGTTTATTGAGAAATAGAAACAAAAAAATGATTTAAATTTAATTGCTAAGCATCTGTGAATATGCTGAAATTGGAATGAGTACGATTCATTTCTTCAAACACTGATATCCACCTGGAAGGTAAAATCTCTCCACAAGATGCAAACTCAAATCATGTCTTTCCCACACTATAATTCAAGCCTCATACTCTGAAAAGAGAACCATAGTGAGGTATTAGGGGACTGAGGTTCTAGCCCAAACTCAGCCATTAACTAGCTAGCCTCTGTGTGCTAAGCAAGCCCCTGGATCCTTTAGACCTTACTTCATAAATTGCAGTGTCTCTAAAGCACCTATGAAAAATAGTAACGAGGCAGGGCGCGGTGGCTCACGCCTATAATCCCAGCACTTTGGGAGGCCAAGGCGAGTGGATCACAAGGTGAAGAGATCAAGACCATCCTGGCTAACACAGTGAAACCCCATCTCTACTAAAAAAATACAAAAAAGTTAGCCGGGCATGGTGGCGGACGCCTGTAGTCCCAGGTACTCGGGAGGCTGAGGCAGGAGAATGGCGTGAACCCAGGAGGCGGAGCTTGCAGTGAGCTGAGATCACGCCACTGCACACCAGCCTGGGCGACAGAGTGAGACTCTGTCTCAAAAAAAAAAAAAAAGAAAAGAAAAGAAAGTGACAAATTACTTTCCTGATAAGTAAACATGATTTCATATTCTTCCAAAAGGTTATTGTTTTTCATGTCACTAATGGTATGAATGTAGACTTCCACCATAGTATTTGCTCAGCCAAAATCTCCTCAGTGCTGTTGGGCAGCATAAACAGATGAGAAAGATATTCTAGCCTAAATACAACGTTCTGGGTTTGAAGCCATTATTTCAATCATTTGCTGAGGGTGGGGCCAAGGAGGAGAAATGATGGAGTTCACAATAACATGAACTCTTTACTGCTGGAGAGAGAAGGAAATCTGTTTTCTGTCCTGAGAAGTCCAGCATGAGTCCATAGAGACCGTGATGACTTCTCCGTTCTCAACAACTCAGCCTGTGCACTTTGATCTCAACTTAAGAACACTCGTGTGTCCTGGTGTGAAAGGGCTGATAACAATATAACAGCTCTAGAATTTTTGTATTTTTCCCAACAGAAAGATAATTGTGGTGTCAAGTTCAGAGCAAGAGTTCGGTTTAAATAGTGTATTTTGAAAACCTTTCTTGAGGAGTTGTGATTCAAAGAGAAAACAATTTTCTATATGGGTTAAGGTTACGAATTTTATCATAGCAAAGAGAAGGGGACAAAAAAAAAAAAAAGCCAGACAGAATCATTTTCTCTCTCTCAAGTCACTTAAAGGGCCCATTCTGGGACTCATTCCAGGCTCCTATGATTAGAGACCTGCATGTTTGTAGATATCCCCAGATAAGCCCCAGATATGAGCACCCATGACATGGGCTCTGCTGAATGAAGCAAAAGGATTGATTTAGAGAAAGATGGCCTATTGAATGTGGATTCTTCCATGTTGCTGGCCTGGAAACTGGTAAGCATGCACCTTTCAGGCCCAGGGCAGTCCTCCTCCCCAGAGGATCTATCCTGTCTACTGGTGATAATTGTCCTGCCAGGTCTACAGATTGTGGATATAGATAAGAAAGCCAATGAAAGTGGATTGAGTGCAATTAGAAACTTATCCACACAAGAATTGACCTGTGATTGCATTTATAGGTAGAATCAGGTCTGGAGTAGAGGGACAGCATATAAAGCTCAGCAAATAGATCTTGCAAAAGAAGAGGGATTCATTCTTTATTGCTGAGTTCTAGGTTTAGAACAATTTGTTGCTATTCTCCATGAATACAGCATGACTTCATGTGCATCGTGTAAACATGCCCCCGAGAAGAAAACAATGAGGTCCCTGTCCTCAAGCAGTTTATTTTCAAAGACAACATGAAGAAAGAGATCAAAGTATTTTAATGAAACCTTAAAGGTAGGATCAGCAAATTTTCTTTATCAAAGTATGATTGATTTTTGCTTTTTAAAAGAAAGGTTTGCTCTTATGTTATGAATTCTTTCAAATAGAAAAATGGGCACGAAAACAGGAGTGCGGATGAAAGTGAAAAGAAGGAGAGAGAATGAGATGGACAGAGGGAAAACTGAGGGAATCAAGGGAGGGAGAAAGCAATGGGCAAAGTGAAGGGAGGGAGTTCTGTCAGCTTAGAATACACTGGGGCTGGAGAGGGAGTATTCACCCAAACATCAGGCACCAAGGTTTGACCACCAGTTATAGCTAGAGAGAATCTCCCCAAAGGTGTCCTTTCCAACTTGCTCTTGGAGAGACCACCATTAACCAGTACAAAGCCCTTGAATCTCTGCAGGATTCTGGAAGCATTGTGCTCAGCCATCAAAACAGTGCAGCAGACAAGGGAAGAAAGCAGGCACAGAGAGGAGAGGGAACATAGTGAATGCTTTATAAACGCTCTAAATGGGGGAAAATAATGACCTCTGACTTCTTTGTGGTTCTCAACTCATGCTGCCGCAAGATTGGTTATAAGGTCCATATCACACTGTGATATGAAAGTATTAATTGAATAGGGGCAATCAGGATTTCTATGTGAATAATTACTTAGAAATAATATTCTGCCCAGTTCAACAATGGAACGGGAAACCAAGGCTTCACCAGGCTACACAGTTCTTTTGATGAGGTCAGATTTTTTTTTTTTTTTTTAACTCTGAGGTATATGTATTTTGTGTCCTGTTTTAACTCTTGAATCTGATACAAATTTCTTTAGAGTAACTTAAGAAGATGGAATAAAATTAAAGGAAGGCAATATATGGTAGATGATAGTATTGTCCTTTACGTTCAAATTATGACTTTCTGACAGACACCTTCATCAGCTCTCATCTGAATAGTGACTCTTCTATTAAAAACAAACCCTTGGCCAGGCACAGTGGCTTACACCTGTAATCCCAGCACTTTGGGAGGCTGAGGCAGGTGGATCACGAGGTCAGGAGATCAAGACCATCCTGGCTAACACGGTGAAATCCCATCTCTACTAAAAATACAAGAAATTAGCTGGGCGTGGTGGCGGGTGCCTGTAGTCCCAGCTACTCGGGAGGCTGAGGCAGGAGAATGGCATGAACCCAGGAGGTGGAGCTTGCAGTGAGCTGAGATCATGCCATTGCATACCAGCCTGGGCAACAGAGCGAGACTGTGCCTCAAAAAAAAAAAAAAACAAAAAACAGACAAACAAACAAAAACAAACAAACAAACCGTCTAGTTTAGTTCATAGTAATGAACCAATGTCAGTTTCTTAGTTTCGAGAAGTGTAAGATGTTAACAATGGGAGAAACTGAGTGAATGCTAGGAACTCTCTACTATCTTTGCAACTTTTCTGTAAATCTAAAAGTATTCCAGAATAAAAAGCTTATTTAAAGAAAAAAAATGCAACCATGTGTATGGGCTTTGCCATGAACACGTTTGAATAAGAAAGCCCTCAGTGCTACATTTATGGGAGCATTTTCTTAATCTTTCTGGAAAAGAATGCTCATTGGAATTTGATATCCTGGGAAGCTGATGACTAACCCTATGCTCGTGTATACCACCAGACAGGTCACTGGCTGATCAGGCTGAAATGCTCACTTATCCGATGTCAAGTCAGAAAGAGAGAGGAGAATTTAAAATTAGCTGACTTCTTGGATTGGGACCTAGCACTAAAATAAAATAATCCCTTAGCATGTTTACTAGCCAAAACGTACTGTATCACGTTGTAAGTTGCTTTAAAGTTTGTATTTTCTATTAAGCTTGCTGCGTGGTATATTCCTGATCATGTAAAAGTGTCTAATGGTTACTGTAAAATTAGATGCTGTCCAAACAAAACTTAAAATCCTAAAACTTTCTCTCCACTGTATGATAATTCTTGGCTACACTAGTAAACAGTTTGACATGTGTTTAAACATAATTCAATTTTTTTTATCAGATCGTCTTTTCTTAAAGGTATGTCTAATGAAGTGTGTGACTGTAAAATAGAGGAGACAGTATTTGATTTTTAATTTTTATGTTAAATGGTTTCCACTGTTGTATGCCCATTTGAGTTTTTACAATGAAAGACAAATATAAAAATGTGTATCTGTATCACTGTGCTTACCATATTGTTTTACTGATGTTTTCGTGTTCATCTTTTCCCTTAAAGAGTGAACTCCTTGAGAGTAGGGGCTGTGGTCTTAGTATCTCGCCCAGTGCAATATATAGTAAGGATTCAGTAAATATTTGTTTGGATGAACAAATGAATGAAATCACATTCAAATGCATTATTTCTCCTTTGAAGGGAACCAAATAGCTGCCAGTCAGTTTGCTCTCTTCACTGCCCTTGTTTTAGGGTGATCTCACAGTTTAGACTGGTTTTTATCATTGCTATCATTAAGCTACATATACTAACCTTTCAAATCTGCAAAAAGTATTTAAAAGAAAGAGAAATTGTTCATGTTTCAAAACCTATTATAATGCATTTTCAAATATGTCAGACACATCTTTGTTAAAATTAAACCAGGGATTGGTTTTGAGCGAATAGCCCTATATCCTTACAGATGCTGTGGATGGATGCATCTAAGCTGCTTATTATATTGATGGGTTTTGCTGCTCTGCAGCAAATGAAAACACGCAGCTGCTTCCTCCATCAAAGCAAAAAGCAGCCTGAGTTTTTATTAACCGAGTGTTCATTTCTTCTATTGCCAAAATTCTTACACAAAACAAAAGAGCAGTTTTAGCACATTATTGCTTAACTAGACATGAACAACTGACAGCAAGTGATAAGCCTGTCTGCTTTTCACAACTGGTAATCATTTTTGGAATAGATGTTTTAATATAGTTGAATATAAATTTTGTAATTTACATCTACAATGGTACGTAAATTTATAGATCCAGTTTGTTGCAGGAGAATGAAGGCTATAATCACAAAAGGCTTTTCCCGGTGTTGTTTAATTTTTAATGACTATTTGAGAACTGGGGAAGGAAAATGAAATCAAATTCATTTCTTTAAAAAAAAAAAAGATGTTAAAGACAATCATACAAGTTGGTTGGAGACATTTGTAGATGGCCCCAACAGAGCAAGACCGCTGTGTTTACAGCCAGGATGTGCTCAGCACTACATTTCCACATTAGTTGCAGTGAGCTGCCCAAGTTAGTGCAGCAGCAGAAATTTCTGGAGAGCAGACTGTCATGTTTCCTTCATATCAATGAATAATGATGAGTGGACATACAGGAAGGACAGAGTCCTGGCCATTTTGCACAGCTGAGATTCTCAGCCAGCTCTCATACATATATATGTGTATATATACACATACACATATATACATATATACATATATGTGTATATATACACATACACATATATACATATATATATTAGCAATCTGAATGTCATACATTTAATTTCAGATGGCGTGGCAAAGTGAGGTTTGTTTAAAGTAGGTTTAGACTGAACACCAATGAGATGTTGCCCTACTTACCATGTCAATTTGCTGAGTAGTGTTTTACCTTTTGGAACTTGCTAATGGCAATTCCTGCTGTAAGAAGGGGAGGCAGTTCTCCTCCTTCCCCCTTCCCCACACAGAAATGATTCTTTCCTCAAGACCTAAGAGAGGAAACTTGGAATAAAGGCAGTGTGATATGCTGGGATGCGCACCTTCCAAACAACATTGCTAAAATAAGTTATGCTGCCTAACAAGCCTGATACCAGGACTGTTTAATAAATGTGTTCTGTTCTTGCATCTGGAACATGCACCTCCTAAATACTATTTACTCTCCAGGAAAGCTTGCATAAATGTGTAGAGCATGCATTCCACATGGAACACGTGGTTTTCAATTTGTTTGCAATTTAGCCATAGTGTTTACCTGCAAATGAGATAAAGCTGGACTCCAAGGCAGGAAAATGCTTTAGAAATCAAATTCATGAATCACAGGTAACTCCAGGGAAGAAGCTCACTTTTGCTATTTTGGTATGCCCTATAACAAGTATGTGTCTGTGTTTGGGGTGTGGCTTAACACCTAAGACAGGGTACAATAACAATTATTCCTAATATTTTCTTTCTTTCTTCCACTCCATTTGGCACATTGCTGCTCTTACATGACTTTTCAAGACATGACCTAGCGCTATTTTTATTATTTATTTATTTATTTATATTTATTTTGAGACAGAGTCTCGCTCTGTTGCCCAGGCTGGGGTGCAGTGGCGCAATCTTGGCTCACTGCAACCTCCGCCTCCCCAGTTCAAGCGCTTCTCCTGCCTCAGCCTCCCTGTAACACAGCACAGTTTTAAAAGGGAAAAGGGTGATCTCATCAGAATGATAGCCTGATCATCCCACCCTGAGGACACTCAAGCACAGCAGGGCCTTGGGGGAAGGCATTACTTCCCCCAAGTAAAGGAATAAAACTGACAATGAAAGTCTTCCTTTTTCTTCTTCTCTTTTTTGTTTTTCCACTGTGGGAAGGACATGTGGTGTTTCTGGGGAAATCCATGTCATGTTTTCCCTCCTGCTAGGAACTCTGTGGTCTGATTTTCTGGGTCCACCTGTCCTAGACATGCTTCTTCTCACTTTCTGACATCCTCTCTGACCAATGGAGATGGAGCATTTTCTTACATAGGCCCAAATAGCTCACATCAGGAGATGTTCTTCTACCTGTGCTTTGAGACCTCAGGAAAATCTCACTGAGGAGAAGGAAATTCTTCTGAGGAAAAAAATACAGCAGAGAGCTGTGCTCAGTATTGGAGAGGGAAAGTCATACTTGAAGATGTTTTCTGTTATTAATATGCTTGATTAACTAAATAAGCATTCACATCTAGTGTATATAGGTGTAGAGCAGTTATTTTCTGAAGCTCTGAGATTTAATTAACAAAGGTAGTTCTAATTCCATAGAATTGGACATGTAATGAAGATTTAACTTCTAGGACCATTTTGAAACCCATCTAAAATATTTCTTGGTAGAGGTTTAAATTTGAGATTATAGTGAAAATAAAATATTTTAACCAATCTAATTTCTTTAAAATGTCACAGGCTAGAGCCCACTGGTAATTTTATAGTTTGCATTTGGAAGTGTACACATATAATGATCTCTAGTCATTGGATTTAGAGTTGGAAGAGGCCTCAGAAATCAATTCAACTCTTCCATTTTTATTCTTGAAGTGAGAGCCCAAATATGGTTTGTCCAAAGTCCCCAAATTAGTTATTGACAGAGCTATGAGAACTAGCAACTAGTTCTCTTGATTCTAGGACCAGCCATCACGGTTGGGGCACAGAATGCAGTGATGAGAGACTTCTAGAGTTAGAGTATGTGGGCCTAAACCCTGGCTGTGCCACTTCAGCTCACTGTTCTGTTTATGCTATATTTCACTGTGCCTTTTAGCTGATCATAAGGATAATGCATATCTTATAGGGTTGTTTTAAGGATTAAATGTGATCATCCATGTAAAGTCACAGCCCAGTGTTTGCCACGTAGTTAGTGTTCAACAAGTGATGCTGCCACTGCCAATAATAATAGCTGGGTGGGGTGGCTCACGCCTGTAATACCAGCACTTTGGGAGGCTGAGGCGGGTGGATCACCTGAGGTCAGGAGTTCGAGACCAGCCTGACTAACATGGCAAAACCCCGTCTCTACTAAAAATATAAAAATTAGCTGGGTGTGGTTGTGTGTGCCTGTAATCCCAGCTACTCAGGAGGCTGAGGCACGAGAATCACTTGAACCCAGAAGGCAGAGGTTGCAGCGAGCCAAGATCGTCCCACTGCACTCCAGCCTGTGCAACAAAGTGAGACTCCATCTCAAAAAAAAAAAAAAAAATAACAATAATAATAATACTAGCAAACACTAACTGAGCACTTACTAGCTCCTATTCTGATTAATCCTCAGTCTATAGTATGGAGTAGGTAGTATTATTACTTTCAGATAAGGAATCGGGGAAGGAGAAGTTAAATGACTTGCTGAGGTCACAAAGATATTAAGTGTGAGAGGTGTCTTCCAAGTTCATGTCTTCACACTCTAAGCCACTGCGGTGATGGCTATGGCTGCCATGCATTCCTTTTTCTCAGCGGTGCTTCCGTATCTTCTGGTCCTGTCTCCATTTCTCATCTGTCACTCAGCTGCTTTCCCAGCATCTGCTGGAAAACTGACCATCAGCCCTACGACCAGGGCCTCTGGGGAATGTTGCCTGAAGGCTGTCTTCCCCTCCCTGCTTCAGTGTCAGGACATGGCTGGGACCTTGTCCATCTTTTCTTTACCTCCTAATCGTCACATTAATAGTCTGAGTTAAAATGGACATTTTAAATTTTAATGCATTTTTAATCAAATCACACCCATAATAAACAGGCCATCCTATAGTCCTGGAAGAATTTATTGTTGAAATACTTGAGTAATTTTTTATGCCCCTTCATTTCTCCTGCTTCCACATGTTCCTTGTCTGCCCTTCTCTCAGCTCAGGTCAGCTGGCTTCTCCAGGAGCAGGGGAAGAAACAACATTGAAAAACAACTCATTTGGACCCTTGTTTTTGTAATCTAGTGAGAGGCAGCAGAGCCCAGAGGTTAAGAATAACAGATCTAGAATCAGATTGCCTGGGCTCAAATTCCAGCTCTGTGACCCAGTATCTGTATGACTGGGGAGAAGGTTTCCAAACCTCCCTGTGCCTTGATTTCCTCCTCAGCCTCATAGTTCCTGGGCAGCATCAACGTTCTATAAATTGTAGAGTGTCACAGGGCAGGCCTCCACCTGCCCACCATTCTGGAATATTCAGACATTGTCTCCTAACTCAGATGTTCTTTGTGACCTGGCTCCACAAACATAGGGAGGCCTGCACTTAATCATATATTGTACAGAGTGAGTCTGCTAATGGGTCAAAGCGGGAGGACAAGTATAGAACATGTATTGTCCATATACATGTAATGATTGTTTTGGATCCATTTTCAAAGCTCCCATAACAAGGGCACATTTATCCAAAGTTCAGTTTGTTTTGATTTTGTGGCTTATCAATGAGGAATAATAATATCCCTGAAAGTACCATAAAAATGTAATTCAGGTTGATAAAATTCCCTGAATAGAAACTTGTCACAATAATAACAGTAATAGCAGCAGCATCATTTCTGTTTTTAATAGTAAAAAAAAAATTACTCTATGTTAGGCACACTTCTAAATGTCTTACATGCATTATCTCATTTCATCCCCACAGCACCCCATGAGAAGGTACTTTTATTGCTTGTACTTAACAAATGAGAGAAGTGAGGCATCACCCAACAATCTGGCCAAAGTAGCCACCTCCCACTCCCATGTATTCTCTATTTCATTAACATGTTTTATTTCCTTCACAGCACTATTCACTGTCTGAAATGATCTTACTTGTGTCTATTTTCCCTGTGAAAGTTATTTAGGCAAACGCCTTGTTTTAGTCACTGCTGTATCCCCAGCTTCTAGAACAGGCCTGGCTGCCTTGATAATTGTATGTTGCATGAATAAATGCGGCTTAAAAAGTTTAAATACCTTGCCCAAGATCGCAGAACCATAAGAGCCAGTATTCAAGATGCACTGTAACTCTGGAAGATGAGAGCTGGTTTTCTACTGTAGCTTTTTATAGTTGAAGACCCCCTAGACATAATCTAACCCAAGGCTATCGTTTTGCAGATGAGGTTACTGAAGCTCAGAAAGGATAAATTACTTTCTGATATCTCAGTTTGTTAGTGGCAGAGCCAGAATCAGACCCCAGATCCCTAGGTAGTGTTTTTTTGCACCATGAATTCAGCCTCCTCATTTCATAGAAAATTGAAGGAAAATCCTATATGCGTCTGCTGTACATCATCCGCCCACTTATTCATGCCATAAACCTAAGTCATACTTGACACTTCCCTCTCCCTTACCACCCCCTTCATCTAATTAACTAGTAAGTCTTGTCAGTGTACCTTCTAAATATATCTCAAATCTTTCCACTTTTCTTCATCTCTGCTAACCATCACCCAAGCCACCACCAGCTCTCATCTGGATGTTAGTAGTAGCCTCCTGCCTAGCTTCTCCCTGCCTCCTCTTGCCCCCTTTCATCTAATTTCTTAGAGTAGCCAGAATTATATTCTAAACTGCATTATAAATCCGGTCATACCACTATGCTGCTTAAAACATATCATTTAGTCTAAGGTGTGACTTAAAATTCTTAACATGGCCTCTGGGCCTAAGGGGTCTGGCCCCTAACCAGCGCTCCTCCAGTCTTACCTCGTATTGCTCTCTTCCTGTCTTGTTTATTCTAGAGCTCCGCTGACCTTATTTCCATTCCTGCAACATTAAGCCCTCTTCTTAAAACTTTGTTTCATGGAGCTCCCCTTCTGTGGACCACTTCTTCCACTTTGTCCTCCTCTTCCTTCTCTGTTGGGCTCTTCCAGCTCTGGGTCTCAAACTAGACTGAAGCCCCAGTGACCACACTATCTCCATCCCTGTTGATCCGCAGGGCCCGAAACATTGTAGATGCCCAATAAATATTTGAGGAGCATTCTGTAGTCCTCTTGTAGATTTCTGCACTGGGTTGACACATCAGTGACAAAGCAGAAATGTGAGTTGGATTAAAAGAAAAGGAGACAGAGTACAAACACTGAAACGAGCCCAGGAAGCATCCATACTCATTCCAACATGAGCAGCTTTTCTTTTTAGTAACATCTACCAGTGCATTTATTCTTCCAGAAGGTTTGATGGCTTAGCTAAGTGTGTGTTGGCCTCTCCACTTGAGTCTCAGATTTGAGAGAGTCCTTTTTTTACTGACTCCTGTGTGATAGGCTTGATCACTTACCTTGAGGGAGCTAGAGAAAGGTGCTGCTTCGATGGACATCAGCTGATCACAGAAAAGCCGTATGTCTGCTGTGAGAGCTGGATGTGTTGTCATCTTGGAGCAAGTATAAGCAGTTGGTGGGGAGGAGGGAGCCAGCGGTGCTGCTTGTTGGATGCTGTCGATCAAAGCCTTAGGACTGTCCTCCAGGACGAACTATGAGAAGTGAAAAGCTCACAAATGGCACTGATCTAGAAGGCCCCAAGCTTAGCTGGATCCTCAGGTTACTGAATTTTAGGATTTGCTCAGTCTTCAGGTTAATCATAGTTGTGCTGTTTGTTTCCAGATTAACTATGAAACTTGATATTTAAAATAATTCTAGGCCAGGTGCGGTGGCTCATGCCTGTAATCCCAGCACTTTGGGAAGCTGAGGCAGGAGGATCACTTGAGCCCAGGAGTTCGAGACCAGCCTGAGTAACACAGTGAAACCCTATCTCTACCAAAAATAGAAAAATTAGCTGGGTGTGATGGTGCACACCTGTAGTCCCAGCTACTTGGGAGAGAATCACCTGAGCCTAGGAAGTCGAGGCAGCAGTGAGCCATGACGGTGCCACTGCACCCCAGCCTGGGTGACAGAGTGAGATCCTGTCTCCAAAAATAAAATAATTCTGAACTAGCTACTTCACTAACAATAACAACAACAGAGTGGTTGCATATATTAAGTAGATCACATTGCCAGTTTTCTACCTCACTCTTGCTACACAGACAGCTGGCTTTTCCTGTTTTAGTGTTGGCTGGCTATAGGCTTTCTAAAGTCTGACAAGTTCAACAGGCCCAGTTCTGACAGAAGCATCTGTAGGGAACCAAGCCTTTGTTCAAAAGAAATGTGATAAAACAAAATGACCATAGATATGCAAGTATAGTGTAGTACTCTTCCAGACAGAACTCTTGTTTAGCCAGTGCTTTTATGGAGGCCCAAAGGATGAAGGAGGCCTTTCCTCCTATGAAATAAACTCATTTGATTTATACAGAAAGCACTAAAGAATAGGAAATGATATGCTTCTTAATAACTTTTATAACATGTGTTTAGAGAATACTTCATCTAGAATAAACTATTAATTTAAAAGTTCGGGGATGCTTTTTTAGATTAACACTTTAGCTACCATAAATGCCACTTTGGGCATTCTGCAGCACTTCATTGAGTGATGTCAATAATGTAGCAGAAGTGCTATAATTTTCAGATAAGCATTATAATCTATTTTCTAAACTTTTAAGTTCGGGGGTACATGTACAGGTTTGTTATACAGATAAATTGCATGTCACGGGGGTCTGGTGTACAGATTACTTCATCACCCAGTTAATAACCATAGTACTATAATATTATTAAGGGAACATAAGAACCTTGGGATCTCATCATTAGTGTTCTCGTCTTGTATGTCCTTCTTCTAGAAATTGTTCTCACCACCTTTCCAATGAATTTCTCTCTAGTCTATGAAGTCCCCCTACTCACTATTCTTCCAGAATGAGTTAATGAAACCCCACCATTCTGAGCTTAAAGCATTCATGCTAAAATGTACTCTGGAAGAGATAAGAATATGTCTTGGATTCCAGAACTGTCCTACAAAGCTATATTCAAAAGACCATACATTTCTAGGTTTCAGGTAAACTTGGAGACTGAACAATGCACTCCTTTAAGAAACCTCACTAAACCTCTATATAGGGATGTTTTTAAGGCATAAACCCACGTGAATGACAGAATGGCCATTTTAAGGGGCAACGTGCAATAGCAATAAAATTTCGGAAGCTGGAAGGCAAATGCATTGACTTAGCAGATATGAGAAAGCCAGCAGTTGGCAAAGCTGAGAATCAACCCAATTTAAACTTCTGATGCCTTGAAAGGCTTGAAAATTGGTGGCATCAGATGTAGCTGGTTCTCCGTATCCATGGATTCTGCATCTGAGGATTCAGCCAACCTCTGATCCAAAATATTCAAAAAAAAAAAAAAAAGACTAAAAATAACACAAAATTTTTTATTTTATTTTATTTTTTGAGACAGGGTCTCACTCTGTCACCCAGGCTGGAGTGAAGTGGCGTGATCTCGGCTCACTGCAAACCTCCAACTCCCAGGTTCAGGTGATTTTCCTGCCTCAGCCTCCCAAGTAACTGGAATTATAGGCATACACCACCATGCCTGGCTAATTTTTGTATTTTTAGTAGAAACAGGGTTTCACTATGTTGGCCAGGGTGGTCTTGAACTCCTGACCTTAAGTGATCTGCCCGCCTCAGCCTCCCGAAGTGCTGAGATTACAGGCGTGAGCCACTGCGCCCGGCCAAAAATGTTTAAAAACATTACAGCAAATATTTACATAGCACTTATATTGGATATGCATACAAATACTACATCATGTTATATAAGGGACTTGAATATCTGCAGATTTTGGTATGGAGTGGAGGAGTCCTAGAACTAATCCCCCACAACTACTGAAGGGCAGTTGTACTTCTAAAAGAAGGAGTTGAAGGGGATGAAACTAAGGAGAATTGATCGAAAGTTGTTTAAGAAGTAGTTATATCCCCATTTCAGGTGACTGGGCAACTATTCCCCCTCTACTCCAAGAGAAAACTGGAGGTTTATTCTTTGGAGAGGGTTAAACTGGGTATTTTGGGGTTGGGAGACACCAGGTACAGTTGAAAGCAGAGAATACGAAAAGCCAGGTGGAGTCACTAAGTGAACATATGCAGACTGAATGCTGAGCCCCACACCCTCACCCCACTCACCTACACTCAGCCCTCTTTACTTCCAGAATTACCAGATACCTGAGGGAAGCTTTTAATGTGACAGATACCAAAACCAAGAAACAGAAAAAAACAACTTGAAGAAAACAGACTTTATAAAGATGAGAAAACTTAAAAGAAACTATAATTATTTTTTTCAAATAATTAAGACATTGCATTCATGAAACAGGAATAGGATGCTATATAAAAGAAAAATTCAGAGAATGACCGTCAATAACAATAGCATATATTAAAGGAACAATAAAAAGGTTAGAAGATAAAGTTGAGGACATTTCCAGGAAAGTAGAAAACAATAAGAGATGCAAAGCAAGAAAGAAAAGATTTTTTAAAATAAAAGGATGAGTTCAGGAGACTCAACATCCAAATAATAACAGTCCCAGAAGAAGAGAACAGAGAAATATGGAGATAAGGAAGTAATCAATAATACTTTGTAAGAAACTTTCCAAGAACTGAAGAACACAGAGTTTCTGGGTTGAAATTACCCACTGAATCATGCAAGTTCTTAAACATTTACCTCTTATACCCCCTTTTTCAAGAAACTACTGGAGGATGTGTTACACTAAAATGAGGGAATAAACCAAGAAAGAGGAAGACAATGGGTAGAGGAAACAAGAGATGGAACCCAGGAGAAAGGCAAAAGGAGCTGGGATGATAGTGAAGATTAGGCTGTCAGTTGTGTACCAAGCATAGAGGGCATTCAGTCCAGACTAAGGCAGGTCAGAATATACCAGGAGAGATTTCCTCATAAGGTTGATAGAACACCCATTGTGAATGAATGTATTGAGAGGAGAAATTGACAACTGGAGTTTGAGGTTGCATAAAAATCTTAGCAAATGAGGGGGGAAAAGACCTTTATAAACTCCAGAGAAAACAAAAATGTGTGCATGAAAGAAAAAACAATCATAGTTTACTACATAGCTGTTTTATTTCATAGTCATAATAAAATCAACTGGGGAGTGATCTCACCAAAATTTTAACATTATAACTATTACTGTAATATTAAAATATAGTATTAAGCAGATGGCATGGGGTGGATAAGGGGCACACATGTGTGGTGTGGGAAGAGGAATAGAGATAAAAGCAAAAAATGCTAATTTTGCACAGTGAGGGTTCAGTAGATTTTGCCTGAAACTGAAAAATCAAGAAGCAACAATACAAACTTATTATGTAGAAACATAGACACAATTACCAGAAGAGTTAGCTAAAAGACTTGAAAGTAATAGTTTCTGGGGAAGCAGAAATACTGGGGAAAGGGGTTGGGTGCTACTGTTTGTCTTAACCATTCTAATAGATCCCAATGGCTCTTTAAGCTATGTGTCTCTATAACTAATTTGAGAAGAAAATCTTTTTGAAAGGCCATTTTATTCCCAGAAACAAGAATGAGAAAGCTTTAAAAAGTAGCAGCTTTATTGAGATATAATTCACATACCATATAGTTCATCCAGTGGTATTTAGTGTATTCACACAGTTGTGCAACTGTCACCACAATTTTAGAACGTTTTGTCACCTCCAAAAGAAACCTTATACCCATTGGCAGTCATGCTCCATTTACACCTAACCATCATTGCCCTGGGCAGTTACCATGCCACACTCCGTCTTTATGAATATACCTATTCTGGATATTTCATATAAATAAAAACATACAACATGTGGTCCTTTGTAACTGGTTTCTTTCACTCAGTACAGGCATACCTTGGAGATATTGAGGGTTTGGTTCCAGACCACTGCAATTAAGTGAATATCACAATAAAGTAAGTCACACAAATTCTTTGCTTTCCTGGTGCATATAAAAGTTTGCACTATACTGTAGCTTAAGTGTGCAATAGCATTATGTCTAAAAAATGCACATACCTTACTAAAAATACTTTATTGCTAAAAAATACTAATGATCATCTGAGCTTTCTGTGAGTTGTAATCTTTTTGCTAGTAGAGGGTCTCGCCTTGATGATGACTGCTAACTGATTAGGGTAATGGTTGCTGAAAGTTAGGGTGGCTGTGGCAATTTCTTAAAATAAGACAGTGCAGTTTGCCACATTGGTTGACTCTTCCTTTCAGGAAAGATTTCTCTGTAGCATGCGATGCTATTTGACAGCATTTTACCCACAGTAGAACTTCTTTCAAAATTGGAGTCAATCCTCTCAAACCCTGCCACTGCTTTATCAACTCAGTTTATGTAATATTCTAAATCCTTTGTTGTAATTTCGACAGTGTTCACAGCATCTTCACCAGGAATTGATTCCATCTCAAGAAACTACCCTCTTTACCCATGCATAAGAAGGAACTCCTCATCCTTTCAGGTTTGATCATGAGATTGCAGCAATTCAGTCACGTCTTCAGGCTCCATTTCTCTTTCTAGTTTTCTTGCTATTTCCACCTCTCAAAATCATCCATGAATGCTGAAATCAACTTCTTCCAACTCCTCTTAACACTGATATTTTGATCTCCTCCCATGACTCACAAATGTTCTTAATGGCATCTAGAATAGTGAGTCCTTTCCAGAAGATTTTCAACTGACTTTGCTCAGATGCATCAGAAGAATCATTGTATTTGGCAGCTATATCCTTATGAAATGTATTTCTGAAATAATAAGATTTGAAAGTCAAAATTACTCCTTGATCCATGGACTACAGAATGGATGTTGTGTTAGCAGGCATGGAAACAACATTAATCTCCTTGTATATCTCCATCAGAGCCCTTTGGTGACCAGGTGCATTGTCAATGAGCAGTATATAATATTTTGAAGGGAATTGCTTTTTTCAGAGCAGTAGGTCTTAGCAGTGAGCTTAAAATATTCAGTAAACTATGCTATAAACAGATGTACTATCATCCAGGCTTTATTGTCCCATTTATAGAGCATAAGCAGAGTAGATTTTGCATAATTCCTTTTCTCTTATTTTTTTTTAAGAGACAGAGTCTCACTATGTTGTCCAGGGTGGAGTGCAGTGGCTATTCACATATTCAGTCATAGCCCACTACAGCCTCGAACTCCTGGGCTTACTCAAGCAATCCTCCTTCCTCACCCTCCTGAGTAGCCCGATAGGCACCTGCCACTGAACCAGGCTAGATTTAGCATAATTCGTAAGGGAGCTATGATTTTCAGAATGGTGAATGAGCATTGGCATCAACTTAGTCACCAGCCGCACTAGCCCCTAACAACAGACTCAGCCTATCCTTTGGATCTTTGAAGCCAGGTAGTGAATTCTCTCTAGCTACCAAAGTCCTAGATGGCATCTGCTTCCAATGGAAGGCTTCTAATGTTTGTCTGCATTGAAAATCTGTTGGTTAGTGTAGTCACCTTCATCAGTGATCTTAGCTACATCTTCTGGATAACTTGCTACAGCTTCTACATCAGCACTTACTGCGTTGCCTTGCACTTTTATGTTACAGAAATGGCTTCTTTATTTAAACATCTTGAACTAACCTCCACTAGCTTCAAGCTTTTCTTCTGCAGATTCCTCACCTTCAGCCTTCGTAGAATTGAAGAGTTAGGGCCTTGCTCTGGATTGGGCTTTGGCTTAAGGGAATGTTGTGGCTGGTTTGATCTATCCAGACCACTAAAACTTTCTCCATATCAGCAATAAGGCTGTTTCACCTTCTTATCATTCGTGTGTTCACTGGAGTAACACTTTTAAGTTCCTTCAAAAACTTTTCTTTTACATTCACAACTTGTCTGTTTAGTGCAAGAGGCCTAGCTTTCAGCCTATCTCAGCTTTCAACGTGCCTTCTCCATTAAGTGGAATCATTTCTAGCTTTTGATTTAAAGTGAGAGACATGCAACTATTCCTTTCACTTGAACACTTAGAGACCATTGTAGGTTTACTAATTAGCCTAATAATAGGGAGGCCTGGGGAGAGGGAGAGAGATGGGGGAATGCCGACTGGTGGAGAAGTCAGAACACATACAAGATTTATTAATTAAGTTTGCTGGCTATCTTATATGGACGCAATTCATGCCGCTCCAAAACAATTACCATAGTAACATCAAAGGTCGTTGATCATAGATCACCATAACAGATATGATAATAATGAAAAATTTTGAAATATGTGAGAATGGCCAAAATCTGTCACAGAGACACTAGTTGAGCACATGCTGTTGGAAAAATGGCACCAGTGGACTTGCTCAGTGCAGGGTTGCCACAAACCTTCAATTTGTAAAACTGTAGATATGCAGCATCTACAAAGCACAATAAAGAAAGCTGCAATAAAATGGGGTATTGCCTGTATAATGTTTTCAAGTCCCATCTATGTTGTAGCATGTATCAGTTCTTCTTTTATTGTCAAATAATAATCCATTGTATGGATGTACCACATTTTATTTATCCGTTAGTCAGTTGATGGACATTTGGGTTGTTTCCACTTTTGGGCTATTAAGAACAATGCTGCTATGAGCATTCATGTATAAGTTTTTGTTGGACATATTTTGATTTATCTTGGGTAGCAGTGGAATTGCTGGGTCATATTATAATCTACATTTAACCTTTTAAGGAACTGCTACACAATTTTCCAAAGTGGCTACATGATTTTACATTCCCACCAGCAGCGCATGAGGGTTCCAATTTCTCCACATCCTCACCAGTCCAACATTCATTATAACCTATTTGATTGTAGCCATCCTAGTGGGTGTGAAGTGGTATCTCATTTAGGTTTTGATGTTCACTGAGATAACTTTTAAAAACTTAGATTAGCAAAAATTAGTATATTGAAAAAAATCCTATCTGAGCAAGGCTTTGAGGAAACAAGCACTCTGATTAGGAGTGTAACTTGGTACACATTTTATGGAGGTCAGTTTGATATAATAAAATGTGAAATATATGTAACCTCTGACCAGATATCCTATTTCCTAGTATTTGACCTAAAGAGATAACCATAGGTTGGGAAAAGATGGGTTGTCATATTGTACTACTGTTGATTTTAATGGCAAAAACCACAATTACTTTTGCATCAACACAATAATCTCATCATATCAACAACTTTGAAACTAACTTAAATGTCTCTCAAGAGGAAACTGGTTAAATGAATTCTGATGCACACATATAATGTCTAAGCAATCATTATAAATAATGATGCAGGTAAAGTATATTTTTATTTTCATGTAAAGCTATCTACCACATATTGAATGAGGGAAAATCAGGTTATTGAATATCTTCATGAAAAGATCCCATTGGTGTAAAATATCTTTTTGCCTAGAAAGATCTTTTGAGATGATGTCCAAAATGTTAACAGTGATTATATCCTAGTGGTCAAATTTTACGTGATTTTTTTTTTACTTTTTTCTTTGTATGTAATTTTGTTAAAAATCAGCCTCTATAATTTTTTGAGACAATTATAAAACTATTACAAAAGACTGCATTTTAGAAGTCACATTTTTGTACTTAATCAAGGCTTAAATTTTAGTTAGATACTCTTTCCCTATCATTTTTTTAAAACCTCAAGCTGGCCGGGCGCGGTGGCTCACGCTTGTAATCCCAGCACTTTGGGAGGCCGAGGCGGGCGGATCACGAGGTCAGGAGATCGGGACCACAGTGAAACCCCGTCTCTACTAAAAATATAAAAAATTAGCCGGGCGTGGTGGCGGGCGCCTGTAGTCCCAGCTACTCAGAGAGGCTGAGGCAGGAGAATGGCGTGAACCCGGGAGGAGGAGCTTGCAGTGAGCCAAGATCGCGCCACTGCACTCCAGCCTGGGCCACAGAGAGAGACTCCGTCTCAAAAAAAAAAAAAAAAAAAAAAAAAAAACCTCAAGCTAAAGGCATAAAGAAATTCATTATAGTGGTGATTATATTCACTTGATGTAGAGCATTGTCTTATGCTCTTCCTTCAGAGACTTTTATTTATACTTTGGTCTTTATAGAGTTATTTTTATGTGGAGATATGACAGATATTAGGATTTGGGGTAACAGGTCAAAATGGTTTTCTATTTTTTTTGGCTATTGGGATAATAATTTTGGATTCACATATTCTCTCTTCCACTCTTCCATCCCTCTTTGTTGGAGGATAACATTAACAACGCTTTCTTTTTCTTTGAGCTTATTATGTGTTAGGAACCATTCTAAACATAGGCATGTATTTTACTCATCTAACTCTCAGGCCAATCCTGTGAGGTTGACAATACTGCAATGATATTTTACAAATGAAGAGCATGAGGGATAGGGAGGTTAAGTAACCTGTCCAAGGTCACTCCACAAGGGAATGGCAGAGCTGGCACTGGAGCCCAATAAGTCTGGTTCCAAAATATCTGTGATCTTATCTACCACACTCCACTGCCTCTCTGACTTTCCTCTTAAATATGACTCCAAACACTTCTTGCTGGTTTTCCTTGTTTTTCTCCCAAGCTGTCATTCCTACTAGAAATGCCAGAGAGGCTGAGGTGGTGTGTACACCTGACTGGGCTTCCCTGCAACAAATGCTCTATGGAGACACCTCTTTGCTGTTTATATATTTACCCCCTAAATCTCTTAGGAGTTTACTTAACATTTCTTTGACATCCTCTTCTCTGAAATGTTTGGATTTCTTACTCCTCAAAGTTGGAGGTTCATCTAGGGGAAAGCCTTTTTTAGCTGTTTCAACCTTGCATTAAGACCCATCAGCAGAGCGCTTGGTATCGAGTCAGAGAACACTTGCCACCCGTTCCCAGGACTGCATGGTGCTCTCAGCCTCAGGAAGTGCAAGATGCCTGGTGCTCTGCCTGATCGTTGAGTCTGATTAATTGGGGCAAAACATAATTTTTATAAGGTTACAGTTTATTCTAATTATAAGGGTAATATATGTTTATTATAAAAATTTTGGAAAATACAAAAAAGCATAAAGAAAAAAATTAAAAACACTTATAATCCTACCGTCCTGTGATAACAACTAGAAACTATAATTTCCAAGCACGTTTGTCTTCTCTTTAAGCAATTCATATCCATTCATGAAGACTAAGTATTTGAAATCAGTGATTTATGGATGATAATTTTAGAAAATGCCCATCCATGCAATTTAGCAGGTAGAATTATTGTTAAATTTAAAGATGTACCAAAGTTGGTGAAATTAAAATTTCTTAATCTTATACTCCAGTTTGATTTTATTTAACTGAAGAAAGACATAATTGTGGCCAGGCACGGTAGCTCACACTTGTAATCCCAGCACTTTGGGAGGCTGAGGTGGGCAGATCACGAGGTCAGGAGTTCGAGACCAGCTTGACCAACATGGTGAAACCACGTCTCTACTGAAAATACAAAAATTAGCTGGGCATGGTGGCATGCACCTGTAATCTCAGCTACCCAGGAGGCTGAGGCAGGAGAATCACTTGAATCCAGGAGGTGGACTTTAGAGTGAGCCGAGATCTCGCCCCTGCACTCCAGCCTGGCGATAGAGCGAGACTGTGTCTAAAAAAAAAAAGACAGAATTGTACATGTTTAAGAATATTAGCATGGAATCAAACAAAAAAAGTATAGTGACTTCAGTGGTTTTGTTTACTCCTGTGTGTGATCGTCCCATTTACTTTTGCCTAATATGGGCTGCATATATAAGTAAGTCTTCAACTGATACTAATTAATTTTATGTGTACAAGATGAAGATCTATGTGAAGTACCATCAGAATTTAACTTTTGATATTTGTGATTTTGGTTGTTACTGTTTTGGCTGTCTTGTGATCAAAATTTAGTATAATTCATTTAGGATATTTTTCTATTATCCTTGGGGAAAGAGTTATAAATCTCACCACTATAAAAATAACAACAACAAAAGATACTCGTGACATGACATATTATAAGTAATAACAGTGTTGTTTGATTCAAGTTGAAATAGCTTGTACTGAACATTATTTTTAAAAGCCATTTCTTAAAAGAATGACTTCTATAATAAGGTTTATCCTCTTGTGTTTTCTAGGCATCTGGCCATCTGAAGAGGTTTTGGCTTACTACTGCCTCAAGCACAATAATATATTCAGGTACAGAGCTGCACTTAAGATATTTTTTAGCCCATGATGGATATTGAATCAACATATTAAAAATTGCCGTGATTACATTCTTCAAATTAAATTGTTAGGAAAAAATTTAAAAAAGGAAAACAGAAAGGAAGAGAAGGAAAACAGAAAGAAAGGGGAAAAAGTTCACAGTGAACACATGTTGCTTCTCAAGTGAAATCTGAATTGCCTTGGGTACTAATATTGCACAGCAAGATTTTTGCTATATGTCAAAGGCTTTTGATTTCCACTCAAGGCATTTTATTTCACTTTGATTTGGGGGAAACAAAAGTGAAGCTCCAATCAATCCTTACTGATTGTGAAGGTCAAAAAAAAAAAAAAAAAAACAAAAAAAAACATTCTTTAAACTTCTGCCGGGGAAGTCACTACAGAATGTCTGATAAATAAATACCTCACAGCTATTATTTAAAGATGCCATCCCACCCCTGGTTTTAAAGGTATTTTTATATATCTAACAATATGTATTTGTGAACTATAAATTACCATTATGGATTCATGCTACGGAAATACATGTTTTCAACTGTTAGTATGCATTGCAGATCAAACCCATGGATGGAATTTAGGAAAAAAAAAAAAACTTTATCTGAAAATTCTAAAGATGTTTCATAGACCCAGAAAATATAGGTTTTTCATTTTAATTCTCATTTTATAAAAGTCATTCAATATATACTTCCTGAATAGCTCATTATGATTCCAGATAAGCCACTAGTGATCATAGCGTGTGTTTTAACCGTATGTACTTACAAGATTGGGTCAATAATATGTATTTTTTTAAGCTCTATGGGTCCATATTTACCAACCAGTCTATAATTGCTTTGAACAACCAAACATTCATTAAGTGTGTTTTGAAATATTAATGTCCTTGCTTGGCTTCTTCTCCTTCCTTTCCCCCTCTTCCCACCTCTCCCTCCCTTTTAATTTTGCTTTTTTTCTCCTCTTGGTGTAATAAACTTCCCAAACTGGGAAGAGGAAACAATCCTAAGAGTCTAAGCATATAAATAAGAATAGGGCAATTTTGAATGTGGGCTGCAGAGCTGCCCTGAAAGTCTGGCATTTGCTCATCTTGCTGTGCTTAAGCTTGACTGGAGCTCCAATCAGCGAGCAGTGGGCCAGGGCGAGAATGTCACACGTTGAGGGCTGATATTTAGGCACAAAGGGGAAGGTAAGTGCAGAGTGCCACCCTAGACTGTCAGCTTTAACTCTGAGCTGCTTTACTTTTGAGCTGTGAAGTCAGAGCCCAGTCATTACTTTAGCCTGGGTTTGCTGGCTTAACCATATTATGTCCCTGCATTGTTTATTCACTGTGTTGTGTTGGGGTCAATTGTGATTTAAGTGTTAATTGCTAAATGCTCTTTGTGTAATTGTTCTTTATGGGGACTGTTCAGCTTTCCAAAATGTTTCAGTTTGTTTAAGAATTTTTTTTTTTTAATTCAGGATTGCATCTATTTATTTTGTGTGTGTTGTTTGTATGTAACTATAATATAGGTATATACACACTCATATATATTCTTCATTTACTTGTCTAACTGTTTTTGAAGGAATGAATGTGGATTAACAGTGTTATCCTTTCCTAACAATTATCTTTCGCTACTCTAGCTAGTTTAGTTCTAAAAGACAGCGCCATTGACAAGGGAAAAAAAGGGAACCTTCTCAGATTTTTCAGCTCAGCGGTGGTAATGTTGCAGTGAACACTAATGAGGGAACCCCCACTGATTTGCCTGCTTTGTGACTTTTCTATTTCATAATTATTTTTAAAACGCAAAACGACATGAGGTAGCCTAGTCATGTCTCTACAACTTCCTGGTAGCGCCGTTCTTACTGCAGATGGCAATTTGTTCTTGTAACATATATCTCTCTCTGACCATTTTCATCTAATTTGTATGGGTTCTACCATTTCTTTTCTCTCTTTCAGGGCCCTTGCTGTGTGTGAGCTAGGGGGTGGCATGACATGCTTGGCTGGGCTCATGGTAGGTCTTTTCTCCATTCCAATCCCATTCAGAGGGAGGAACAAAAGGAAAAATGTTCCAGGGCCTCCAACTGCTGGGTCAGAGAACCGTCAACAGCATCAGCTGCGGTCAAGCTGCCGGGTCTTGAGAGACCTTCTAGATTGACTTACTTTCGGATCATATTGATTTTATGGTTGCCTCGATGAGCAGAAACATTTTACCTCAGTGTAGTCAATATTGCTTGTTGTGACATTCCAGGCCTCGCACAGTCTTTCTTTGCCATAGCGAAAGCATTTTTTTTTTTTTTTTTTCAGATTATAGTCCCATTTGCTAAGATACAGGAATAGCCCGGCGAATCACAGTTGGAGCACCATGATATAGCTGCTAATGTTTTGCCTGCATTATTACACCAACAAACATGATCCAGAGCGCTCAGTAATTAGATTCTTTTGAATTAGATTGGCCATTCAGGAACGTCGTTCCCCATTCTCTGGGTTCTGAGTCATGTATTCAGGAGATATTATGTAGCAGCACAGTGCATTAGACAAGTTTTTATGTCTCTACAAATAAAAGCATATTGTTACACTGATTGGCATTTGACAAACCTGTCGCTCTTATACAATGTGTCGAGGTTACAGCCCAGTGTGCGAGCATGTCAAAGCTCACAAAAAAATTACCCTCACAAAGCCATCTGCCTGCAATGCAAAGTTATATGAAGGGCATCAGGCAGTCAGACAGAAGCAAGCTGAAAGGCAGAGTGACAGCCTTGTATGATGGCTCTACTAGATAAACAGAAGCCCACAAATGAAAGCCTCTCAGAATACCATCATCCGCTGTCACAATGCAATTACCGAACAGAATGATAGCAAGATAGAGGCTCCCGCAAATGGAATGATAAAAGTATTGACTGATTTGATTGAATGATTAAAATAATGCAGACATAAAATGAAAAAAGATTGAAGATTGTTACAGAGAAATAGGTGAGGAAGCATGATACTGAAGGCTTGTCACTCCTGTCTTCACTTCCACACAGACAAGCATATTTGCTCATTGTTTGCTGTGCTCCCTTTTTTTTTCAGGTTGCTATTTCTGCAGATGTCAAAGAAGTTCTGTTAACTGATGGGAATGAAAAGGCCATCAGAAGTATCCTTATTCAGATAGAAAACGGGTTTGTTGTGCTCATTCCTTTTTCCCGGCTGAGTAACAATTGATATAAAGAAAGACAGCATGGGGTATTAAAAGAGAGTTTCCCCCCTACATACATGATAAGTAATTAAGAAAAAGTAGAAATATATGAATTCCTTGCATACGACTCCGTGGGTTTTTTTCTTTCCATAGATTTTTATAGACATCTCTCATTAAAGGAGCCTATGTTTTGTGGACCTCCCAAGGCAATAAGAAAATTTGTTTCATAATAATTTTCAAGCATTCTTGTTCTTTTATTTCCATTGGAATTAAAATAAATTATTTGGTATTTATTGTATTTGGATATTGCTGGCAAATATTAACTTCCAGCTTCATGTTTGTTATTACATTCATGCACTTGATATTGTATGTACTGTGTAATATTGTGCCTGCTCTAATTGCTGAGGGTACCTATATCCCCCACTGGAACAGCTGTCAGTTCTTCATTATTTCCTTTTATTTAGGATTTTATTTAGGATTATACAAGCTATCTCTATTTTTCTGCTATGCTATTACAGTTCAAACTCCATTAGATTATGCTTTCCTAATATGTACACAGAGTTCATGAAATTGCGAACTGTACTTTAAGAAAGCAAGCATAAATGTAGCTACTTTAGCAGTCTAGCTGATTTGTTCAGGGGCAGTTAACAGCTGTTAGAAACTGAGAGGAAAAGTGGAAGATAGATTTGCTTTGGATTTTTTTTTTTTTTTTGGTGTGCCTTACATTTACATTATGAGGGAGATGATCTACTTATTTGAATTTTAAGCTCCTAAACTGCCAAAGCAGTTTTGATTTCTGTGGCGTCTTACATACAATCTATTTCTGATTTTCTTTTTCGACTTCTGCCATATGATTTTTTCAAAATATGCAGCAGCTTCATCAAGCTGCTCAAACAGGAGAAAGGAGGAACGAGAAGCACAGTAGCTAATATTGTTCAGTAACACTTGTATGCTCTACAGAGCCCCACCCAGCTAATTGCCTGACAGACTTAAAAAAAAATTCAGGAAGGAAAAACAGCCAATCACAATCTTGGCCTTTCACACAAGGGAAAGAGATCACAAAAGGTGCTTCCTTTTTTAAAATGCAGGATTTTAATCACGTTCTTGAGACTGTCTCAAGTTTTTCAAAATATTCCTGAAGATGAGCGGATGTTGTTTCATTCACTCTGCTTTATTCTGAGTTATTTCGTGCATGTATCCATGTATCATTTCACTGTGCTCCTCCTCCTTATGTCAGGGAATACAGAGCAAGAGGAAGCTCAGGTATGCCAGCTCAGCCCCAGCGGAGCAGGATTATTGGACAAGAGAAGATTATTTTAGCCACAGAAACTTTCAGCTTGGGCCCAGTAACCTAAGGTTTTTTTCAAGTCAGCAGGTGTCTTATTTAATAGCATCAGAAACCAATTAGAACTTTTATCAAACTATGGGAAACATCTGTAGTCAGTATGTAAATCTAATTGTTCTAAAATTATTATTGAGCTAAACTACAGAGCTCCCAAAGAAGGGAAGCAATGCTAATGTCATTAATTAACACACCTTTGCTTTAAACAACAAAGATGCTATGCCAGCTTTTGAAATCAGAGAGGAAATCTCAGATTCTGTATTCATTCTGCCGGCCTTTCAAAGAAATGATTGGTACAGCCCCCTCCCAAGAAAATGGATTTTTAACATTTGGTCCTCAGAAGCTCAGCCCTGAGAGTGCTTTATTGTGCTGGGTTTTACAATGGGTTTAATATAGCGGGGTGCCAAAGGGCAGGAGGGGAAGAACTTTACAAAGTAGATAAAGTAGGTCTTTTCAGGATGCAGACCAAAATTGGTAGTGTGTTTTATTTCATCTCTTAGGACTTTCCTGATGGAGTTCAGTTTTTACCATGCAGTTGTTCTATGTTTGTATGCCTTTTTCTGTTGTAACTAGATCTAATTTTTTTTAATTAAGAGAAAAAGCATGCATAAAGCCTTAAAATCGGCAATGTGTTTTTCCTGCTTTTAATACTAACGTTATTCTTGATTTGCTAACAGAGCTTACAATTGGCATTCGTTGTCATCTGTTTTACTGACTGAGGTTAATATGAATGATTTTTTTTTCTATTTGCATGCCCACTTTCTGTAAGAATAACTAATTCACTGAATCACATACTATTGATGCATATAGATTGAAACAAACTTATTTAAAAATTACTGTTTACATCTTTCCTTTAAAATTTTAGGAAGTCTAAATTATATAGCAGTTGTAGGATATTATTCAAAAATTACTTTCTAAAAAGTAAAAGTGGATGTCAACAAAAAAAGGGGGAGAAACATTGCCAGAAGCCAGAAAATCTCTTAGTAAAGCTGCTAATTATTCTTAATGGGCAAGATGAGCACATTAAGAAACAAATGAATACATCAGTGAAATGTAATTGAAAATCGACCTGGCAATGGCATATCGCATCTGAGTATTGGTCTGTATATTATTCTTATCATTTTAAAAATTATTTTTGTTGTTCTTGGCTTCTGAATTTAATGAATCCAACTGAATCTTCTTAGTCTCTTAAGCTTCTAAGATTCTGATTTTTGCCTTTTTAAAAAAAAAAACAGCATTTCCTGATATTTCCTTTTAATTTTATATTATTTCTATTTGTTTTAGTATGTGAGGCAATGAATGGATTGGTTCTGAATCTTTATATCACAGAAGCATGTCAACCAGTTTTGAGTTTATTTATTATCTCCCTAAAATGTATCAAATGGATTGCCTATGTCTTCTTGAGTTTTCCAACTTGACTCTGAAAAGCTAGATGTTGATTTGAGATTTATTAAACAGAGATATCTGGAAAGATATTAAGACTTGAGGTAAATATTTTTAAGTCACAAATATTTTCTTAGATTCATGGGTAGTTTTCCCTAAGGTCTCCTTGGTCCTTAAATTGCATTGCTGAGTCTACGAACTCAAAGCCTCCACACCTGAGAGCTGCTCTTCCCTACAGATGCCATTTTATCTGTATCCCAAGAGAACAAAGGATAAATTAGAAATGGGATCATTTGGTTTGTCCAGTTCTCAAATTTATTCTAAAATAGTGTGAAACATGTTCCTTTTCTTTTTTTTTGGCAATGCCCCTTTAGTGTCAAGAAAGAAATCTTCAACTGCCCACATATAATAATTACTCCATAAGGTTTGTAGCTTGTGATAACAGTGACCTAGGAATAGGAGAGAGACATGGTATACTGAGTTATTATTGATGCTAAGCCTCTTCTAAATCATAATGAATAAAAGTAGAACTCCTGAAGGTGAGTAACCCTCTCTGGCTACAATCATTAATGTGCCCAGCACAAGCACCCTGCCTTAGTAAACATCTAGCAGTTCTACGCAGAAAATTCCAATGTTTGGTGACCCATTTCTCTGTAAGCATCTTATCCCCATAGTATGCACAGTGTGGGTCATGATCTTGAACTTAGGATTCTCCAAAAATGGGTAAATCCACTGTGCTTTTTAAAGGAGACACCCCTGGTTTACCATTATTTTTATTTAATACAATCCCTGACTTGAGTCAACTAATAAGTGAAGCTTCGTGTGGGCTGTGCAGCCTGTACCATAGATGGCTGACAACACGGAAATACCGGGCCATCTTCCTGTGTCCAGCCTTCTTCTTCCAACGCTGGCTGTACTTCCATCTACTGATGAGTCATAAGTAAACTCTATGTGCCTCACATTGGGTAGCAGCGCAACAAATATGTATTTTTTGGAATTAAATTAAAATTAATTCAACCAATATTAATGGCATGTCATTACAGGTGCTAAAGATACAATAGTAAACAAGATAGATCTAGTACCTATCCTTGTGGGACACAGATTTTGCCTTGGCTAGAATACATTTATACACATGAAGGGCAGAAGTTCTTTGATAACTTTGGTTATTTAAATTCTACAGTATAAATGTTCACATAATTAATTCTAACTGTTTTTCTTCTCCTTTTTGTGGAGAATGAGGTCTTGCTATGTTGCCCAGGCAGTCTTGAACTTCTGGGCTCAAGCTATCCTCCTCCTCCTGCCCCCACATCCCTAAGTGTTGGGATTACAGGCGTGAGCCACTGTGCCCGGTTCACGTAATTAATTCTAAGCAGCAGGGAAAGAAAATAAAGTATGACTGCCAAACCTCATGTTAGTTACTTTACCAGCCTCTTCATCCTACCAAGGCCTTTGCCTGAATTATACACTAAGATAATGAATTGACATGAATTGGGCACCTACTGTGTGCCAGGCCCATCACACGTGATACTCCATTAAACCTAACAAATAGGTATCATTATTTCTGTTTTAGAGACGGAGCTCAGAGAGATTAATTTACCCCAGGACACACAGCCACGAAGTATCAGAACCAGCACTAGAAGCCAGGTTCATTTGACTTCAAAGCTTATGTTTTTTCGACTTAAACCATTCTGGTTCACCAAAAACTAAAATGATTTGGTGAACGTCATCTTGCATTTCCTTACCATGCTCTGGAAATTAAGGCCTCTCATCCATAAACATAACAATTGGCATTGCTAACAGAGTTTACAGTACCTTTATGGTATCTTCTCAATTCATGTGAGTAATAAGCACATTTAAGAATATTTTGCAGCCTTAAATTAGCAAATATTGCCACATTAAGCATTAAAAAAAAAAAACCTTGAGAGATCAAAATGAATAGGGTTTATATTATAATCTCATGGTTTCCTACCCTCATTTTTGGTATTCCAGCGAAAATAAAGATAACATAAACCAAGAAAGTGGTGCTTTGTGAATCACAGTGTTATTATTTTTAAAATATTTTCTTGCTTAAAGAACATGCCAACTCTCAAAATGTATCTATAACTACTGATAAATAATTGCTAATTGCAGGAGGAGGCTGATATTTTTAACAATATGATACATACATGTAACATGTATATAATTTGTTTAAATTACTATTTTATAAAAATATTTTTTAAGAATAAAAGTCAACTGAAACAAAATCGAGATGGAGCCCTACCTCTGAACAGGGCTTTATTTGAGAAGAAAACTTGGAGATAGAATTCTGGTTTCTTTTTAGCCACAAACATATATCCTGTAGCTCTGGAAGTCCAGATGCCTAGACAAGGGGATTGGAGGCAATTACTCTGTATTCATTTAATCAGAAATCACATTAAGGCTTTCTTTGCACCCAGTCCCTCCCACTGAAGTCCTCCAGAAGGTGGGTGTGGCTCAGAGAACACGATTTGGCCCGTTGTGTTGAACACTATCCTGGACATATTGACTCAATGTGATTGGATTTCCTTTATCACCCTGAGGTGACACAGAAGAATGATAAAATCTATTATTGGACACAGTGCCATCCAGAAGAACCATCAAAATCTGACCTAAAGTAAAGGGTGGGGAGCAGGATATCTCAATTTGTCTCTTTAGGTAATACTTTAATATACTATTGACATTTTTTCTTCTCATGCTCATTTTAATATTTAAAAAAACCTCTTAAACCACAAAACTTATTTCCCGTCCAGTTCTAAAAATAAAGCAGCCTAAATACTGCTGCCGATTTTTTTATTTAAAAAATTGCTTCTAGAATATAAATACATATGTTTGCTTCAGCCTGACCACCTGGAGTCACAGGTTTATAAATTGTATAAAAGTATATAGTGTTAAGATGTTTACTAAAAATTATTAATATGTTTTCTGAGTTATATAATTTAACTTCCCTGAGACTATTTTATAAAAAGTATTACCTCCACTAACAAAATAATATGTTTTGCTTGCTAGATTAGTCATGTACTCATACGACTCTACAGGTGTACTGGGCACATTATGGCATGCGGTTGGATGCCATGGAAACTCTAAGGAGGGTGTGGCCAGAGTGTGGGGGAACTTAATCAAAAACAGTTGTCAGTTGACTCTTTACTAATTTTGTTCTTCTCAGAATAAAGATGTCAGCTGTCCTTTTCTGCAAGACATTTCATTTAGAAGACTTTCCTGAAATACTTTCTTCCTGAAATAGACAGAACTGTAGGCCGATGTGTCATTTTAGTTAATCAAAACAAGTAGGCAAATTAGTCTCTTTTACTTTTTTAATGAATGTAATTTAACGGTATTTAATTTGCATACAGGAAAGTTCACCCAGGAAAAAAAAAAGTCTGCATTATAGCACTTTTGTAAACCTCAACAAAGCCCTTCATTAGCAGACCTAATTGATTTTTCCTACCCACCCCTGGGGGAAGAAAGCTATCACAGTACCTGCTTATTCACTCAGAGAAGAAATGGGTGTGCCTGGTGGTTCAAGCAGAGATTTGGGTTAAAAAGTCCTGTGGCTCTGTTTTTGCAGGGAGATCTTGGTCAATGCTTGCTTTGAGCATTCAGGAAATTTGTTTTTCTGAGCAATAGGAGAACATCGCTTGTCTGCTTGGTGTCCTCCCCATGGGCCCAATTTAGTTCAACTTGCAGCCTTCACTGGAATTATTTTATTTCTTGTTTATTTAAACCTGCCTTATTCCAAAAGAGGGATTTTGAGGCTTCTTACAGTGACACATAGAATATACCATATAAAATGAATGGGAAAGTGAGGGCAGTTGGAAATTGGAAAGCCAGGAAAATATGATGAAGCCAGGAATAGAGGTCAGTAGAGAAAACATATGCAACAGGGTCTCTTGTGGTTGTTGGAGTTAGGCCACACATTTGGCTCTGAGTTGCACAGGTGCTGGAGCAAAGAAAAAGAGGATCAACTCTAAGAGTTACAGTGCCGGGAAGTGGAAGCAACATCCCTTGATCTGCAGACCAGCCTTTCCTCATGCTGAAACCTGACAATTTTTTCCAATGGGCCCTTGTAAATATGGCGCTGGGTGATGTAATGAACCAGCTCCTGGAAACATGTCTTCCATAAATGTGGCTTTTTTGTACAAGTCCTTCCATGCCAAAGGCCATAGCATAAGTCTGTAAAGACAGTTCTTCAGGGGACTTTTCACCCAACTGACTTTCTTCAGTAATTCATTTTCTCTCAAATATTCTCCAAGATTTTCTTCATCTTTTTCTTCTCACTTCCTCCCAAGTCTCATCCTGCTGCTCCTCTCCACCCCTCCCTAGTAGCATTTAGGAGATTGGAAATACTTCACACTGGAAAGTCTCAGGAGACTGACATTGCCCTCCCTGCTGACAGAGAGGCTTGCCTTTGGACTCCTTGCCCTTTTAAGCAAGTAGGACATGGCACCTATGGGACAGTCATTTCCCACCAGCACTCATAACTCTGGGGCTTGCCATGATGATCCATCTCAGGTGATAAAATGCAGCCCAGGGAAGTAAAAGAGCTTGCCTGTGGCAAGTCAGCATCTTGCTTCACACACCACATACAGCTCTTCTCCTTTCACTGTGCTCATCCCATCTATGATAAAAAGATCGGCCAGGCACAGTGGCTCACACCTGTAATCCCAGTGTTTTGGGAAACTGAGACAGGTGGATTACCTGAGGTCAGGAGTTCAAGACCAGCCTGGCCAACATGGTGAAGCCCCATCTCTACTAAAGATACAAAAATTAGCTAGGTGTGGTGGCTCATGCCTTTAGTCCCAGTTACTAGGGAGGTTGAGGTGGGAGGATCACTGGAACCCAGGAGGTAGAGGGTGCAGAGAGCCGAGATCACGCCACTGCACTCCAGCCTGGGCAACAGAGTGAGACCCTGTCTCAAAAAAAAATCAATAAATAAAAGATAACTGTTTCTGGACCTTTTTTTTTTTTTTTTTTTGGTCAGTTCAGAATCACTGCAGATGTTTTCTTAACTGTGTCCTGTAGATGTGCAAGACATCATCACAAGGAATCAGAAGGCTGGTGTGTTTAAGACCCAGAAAATATCGAGCTGGTAAGATACCTTTCTGCATTAAAAAATTCCCATTGAAATTGCTTTTCTTGATACTATGGATGGTTATTAAAAATAATAACAGCTAACATTTATTGAGCACCTACTGTGTGTCAGGCACTGTGTTTTAAGCACTTTACAAGTGTTGTCTCATTTAATGCTCACTGGAATACTATGAGGCACACAGACACTCTCATTACCTCCAATTAATAGATGAGAAAACAAGATAAGTATATTAAACACTGGGTTGGGGCTGATTTATGATTATACAGTATGAGGTTGGGAGAAGTCAGGCCTGGGAACTCCTTAAATGGCTCTCTTCCAGTGAGTCTCAGCCTAGGAGCAGTTTTGCCCCCAAGGGTACTTTTGGCATTCCCTGGAGACATTCTTTTATTGTCATGACTTGGTAGGAGAGCAGGGACTGTTGCTACTGGCATCTAGTGGTAGCGACCAGGGATTCCACTGAACATCCTATGTTGCTTAGGACACCCCCATACAACAAAGAAACATCTGGCCCAGAATGTCAATAGTGCCATCACTGAGAAACCCTGCTCTGTTCCATGATTTTAAAATAGTCTAGGTGTCCATTCACTTTTAGATTCTGTTAATTCTCATGCAAACTAGGAGGAATGCTTGCTCTTAACCAAAACAATGGTGTGTTCTGTGATGCTACATTTTATTTTTGCCCTGTTGGTAATGGATCTAGAGAAGTGAGTAATCATTTCATAGTTTTCACATGAAATAGCTGTATTTGTGCATTTTTTCTCATTCATTTAACCACAGACTTCATTAGAATAACTCTCTGTTAAATTAATTGTTTTCTTTATTACTGTGAAGCTGTCATCCTTTGGTATTTTGAATTTTCCCTAAGGTGAAGACACTTTCCCACCCCAACTTCCCAGTTTGATTTTTTTTTTAATTAGTTATATAAACTACTCGTTAACAGACAAAGCCTACAGACTGATTTCTCTTGGACACACCCACGGTACAGCCTCGGCGGCCAGTGGTCTTGGTGTGCTGGCTTCGGACACGAAAATAGCTACAATGCTTAAAAACCAAAGTGATGACACATACTGGTGTGAGGCTATGGAATAGCAATAATTTTTTTCTCTTATATTAATTGGTGAATGTAATGAAGTGTCCATATGTGTATTTTGAAATCCTGCTTAAAATGTTGGGAGTAGGCTGGTGGCACAGGGGACAGCATGTTCTGTGTTTCTCATATAAATGAACAAACCACTTCTGTTTCCCAGAAAACCTGGGGTAGGTTGAGAGAAAGAGAAAGGGTCTGACATTACCTGTGGGGTCCTCATTGTTAGGACAGCCTTTCCTTCACAGTGCAGACAGCCTTACCCTTCTGGAGAGGACTTCATTTTTGGACATGATTTTCAACCTGGTCTTTTAGTTATCAATCAAAAGTGCATTTTCTATGTTGTCCTCATTTACATTTGTTTAATGTTTAAGGTCATTCGTGACCATTTGAGTGTATTTCAGCATATGGAATCAGGGAATAATAGATTTCAGCTTCATGCTGTGAAGAGAGATTGTGTTTTTACAAGACATGATGTTGTTTACTGGGTGTTAATAATCACTAATTAATAAACATATCTAGACTTCTAAAATGTTGCATTTTGAGGAATAAAAATGTCAAGTGTTTAACTTATGGAGTGCAATAGTATTTTCTGTCATCTCTTCATAAAATAATTAAGTTACATAAACAAGCAAAATGTCATTGTTCAACAAAGGACATATACCAAATGCTTAATACATGGCCTTTGTTTCTGTTTTTCTGTTCTCAAAAATGCTATTTCTAGATATATTGTTCTGATATGTACCTGGACATATAGACTACATGTCAATAATAATCATATAGAAACCTCCAAGATGAGGGTGGGTTTTTTGTCCTCTTTATCTCATACGGTTTCTTTTCTTTTGACCCCTGCAAGCATTTTGTTCGAAGTCTACTAAAGCACTTTCTAGAGAACAGGTAGATGAGTTAGTCCTTGAAATGCCTTGATCTTATATTAAGGAGTGACTTGATCACTTAACTGTCAAGAAGCTAAGAGAAACGGCCAACCACTGATGTAATAATCAGTATTCTCCTTCCATCCACTGCTTTCCCACCCATAACCAGTACAATGTGATGAAAGTATTAGTTCCATGAGAGAAGAAATAAAAGGAAGCCATTCACAAAAGAGCTAAGATAGAGTTCAATAATCTTTTTTAGTGCCTCAATGCATATGCAGAATTTCTCCTCCAAATTGGAGGTGTGGAATAACAATAGCGACAGATAACTAAGAGGTATTTACCATAGTTGTAAAGCCCACACGTGAGCCAAATATTTCTGCTATTAAATAGCACTTCAAAGCTTGACATGAAGTTTGTAACAGCTGAATGTCTCTTGTGACTTCATTTGCAAAGCAGATGTATAAGCTGAAAGGAAAGTCGTGATATGAGAACTATGAGCCTAAGAAATGGTATTTAAAAAAAAAAAAAACAAGCTGCCCAGAAATTTGACTGGCACCCAAGCTCCTGTTCCCACTACTCCAATGATGTCCTCAGTAACTACCAGCGTTTCTCCTGCTACCAACCTCTTCCTACCTCTTACACAGGGGCAGACCGAGGTTGTGTGGGGCCTGAAACTTATTTTGAGAGCCCACTTAGGAAGAATAAATTCTATTATACCTTACTTTGATAAATTTTACAGAAATATATGACCATGTGAACACACTACTAGGACTTCTCCCAGGGCCTTGGAAGGGGCCTTACAAGAGGCTCTGATGCTGAACCTTCATTAGCTTCACAGTCAATCCACCTCTGCTCTCATAAGCACCATCATCCTTGCCTAGAGTAACTCTTCTCTTAGCTACCAAACTTTCCTGCTCCCTCTATCCATTTTAGTCATAGTCTGATTATAACTAAATGTGAAAGACATGTTGGTGAAAGTCTGGAAGCCTTAGCCCTGGCTACATCTAAGATCCACATATATGAAGCATTATATTCATTACATCTCAGCTTAATGCAGTCATTTGGTTTATTTGTTGTCCATCCATGCAGCCATCCATTCACTTAACAAATATGTCCAAAGTACTCTGCTTTTGAGAATATAAATATGCAGTTATCAAAAATAATTCTTGAACAAAGGAAACCATGCTACTAAATATAGCTAGAGATTGATGAAAGAGCAAGGATATTTACAGTATCTCAATTGTTGGGTTTATCTGAAGCTGTCTTCAAAATTGTGAATGTTTAACAAAGAACCATTTGGAGCTTTTGATGTCTACGTATTTCTAGGTCTTCCAGAATTAGTGAATAGCATCATTCTCTGGTTAATATTAGTTGACAGTTACTAAAAAATCTATTAAATTTACCCTGCTGTGATGATGTAAGTAAGTTTCACTTAAGAGTGTATGTATCTTTGTGTGAAAGTTGCTAGTGAATTCAGGCTTATGACCTTTATTATTCTTTGATAAACCATGAATTTTAGTAAACTATGGAATTCATGTTAAGACTTTTTTTATAACCCAAACTTTACCTTTATGTGGGCCCCCAAGATTGGTTATTGGTCCCATTGCCCTATTGCTTTTTAAAGATTTATGCCTCCTCTGAGACTCAGTTTCCTTTAGAAGTTAAAATGGGGATGTGGAAAATGATTTTTGAAAGATACGTTCTGACCAAGTGGAATCCAGTGGCTGATTTTCCTGGGCCTTCTGCAGTCTGCCCTTATATCCACATCTCATCTAGCTGCTGCCTCCTCTTTTGGTCACCGAGGCCTTCTCACTTGCCTCCGACAGATATGATCTCTCCATCTCTAGTCTTTGCCATTCTTGTTTCCCTCCTCTTCTCCATCTAAATCCTTCTGTCTAGGATGGCTCCACTGCCATTTTCCCCTTGCCTTCTCGGCCTACCCTAATCTTTTTAATTTCTGCTGCCCTTAGAATAGTACCACAGTTGAACATGGCATAGTCTCTTTTTGTTCAAAGCATGTTGGCTTTGTTTGCGTGTTCACTGGTTTTTCTACTTGTTGATGAATATTTTGACCACCTTCTGTTTGCCAAGTCCTATTCTAGATGCTAGAGATGGAGTGGTAAACAAGATGGAAAAGGCCATGCCTTCTTGGATTTTATGTCCTAGGGAGGGAAACAGATCATTTTCTTGAAGGCAAGAATTCTGCTTAATATGTTTTTGTACTCCCTGAAGCAATTAGTGCACTTTATCCTCGGTGTATGAAAGCTTTTAAAATTGGTATTTAGAGAACATTTTGAAAGACATGAATCCATAAGGCTTATGGAACCAAACCATTTTTAGTAGAGGAAAGTCAAGCTCTAGAGAGTCAGACATCCGTTTCTACGTCAGATAGCTGACTTTCATTTCAGTGTTGGCCTCTTCTCAGGCATGCGCATGTAGTGTCTTAGACGAACTGACAGTGTGAGTAGGCACTCATCTGTTCTTCGTCAGGTTGAAGAGGAAGGTTAGTAGAAGGTAACTGAGATAAGGAAGCTGAAGGCTCTCTTTAAGAAATTTTCTGATAAGATATACCTGTTAGTGAGTTTTGCTAGAATTACAGTAACAGAATCCTGAAGACCACTGAGAATTCTAGAGATGCCACACTCCTGTTTCCTTCTGCTGCTATCTTGGCTATGACAAAATGAAATTATCTTGTGTACTTTCTGTTACTAACATAACACTGTTGATTTGCTTAACAAGCTTATAGACGGGCTCATATCCCTACTATTTAGTGTTTTGCACTGAAGACACCAACTCCCATAAGAACGTTAGCCAGTTCAGCTATTTTGATAGAGTTATCCTTTTTGTATTAAAATGAGCCAGATTTTAAAATAGGAGGATGCTGTATTTTTAGGGACCTCTTAAACTACAGTCAATTAAAAATTAAGGCCTTTTATTTTAGAATAACATTGTATTGATTCTTTAGATTTGCCCACTTCTACTTTTTACCAAGGTCAAAATCTCACTACCAAAAATAGGCCAGGTTCTGTATTGATAGCTAGGTATGCAAGTCAGACTACTGTATTCTCTGTGAAAATGTCTTCTGGTTTTAAGAGAGAAATCCTTCTCCCTTCACAGAATTTTATATCACAGAAGTTACATATCAATAAAAATATTTTTATTTTCAAAGGAGTTCTTCACTTAAAAATAGAACAATCTTAAAAAAATTTTTTAGAGAATGGCCACATGATAAATCATTGTTAAACAATCATTTATTTTTTACCTTCATAATGGGCATTAGTTTGTTTTCAATATTTTGCTATTATAAGCTGCTTCAGTGAGACACATCTTTACATAAATTATACATTTGCAAGTGTGTCTACACAACAAATTTTCAGAAGTGGATTGTGTCTATTTGCACAACCCTACCAAACTGCATTTTTGTCACTATAACTTTGTAATATATTTTCATATTTCATATTTACCAAGACTTGACATTTTAAAAACTTGGAGTCTTTCTATGCAAGAACAGGTGTTCACTTTTTAAGTTTTTAAAGGTGTTTCACTAGCATTTTTATTTCTCTTATTTTTAGAAACTTTTTGTTGGTCTTACAAATAGGATTTTTTCTTCCATTATATTTTCTACTTCCACTATGTTTTACTATGGGGTTTGGTATAGTAAATGTTTAGTCACCTCAGTGGGTTATTGTTTTGAATATTTTGCAGGTTTATCCTCTTGAGTTTTCCAAACAATCACATCATCTGCAAATGATGACAATTGTAACTTCTTTCTAATTCTCATACCTCCTTTTTCTGTCTCTTGTATAATTTTATTGGATAAAAATTTCCACCATGATTATTAAATAATAGGCATCTTTGAGTCTGATTTTGTTGGGAATCTACTAATTTTTCACCACTAAGTATGCATTAGCCTTTGAGTTGAGATATATATGATATTTTTTATCTTCTTAAAATTTCTTAAGAGATGTTATCACAAGTAAATATGGAACTTTAGCAGATACCTTTTCAGCATCTATGGAGATGTTCAAATTGCTTTCCCTATTTTATTTGTAACTATGACAAATTATATCAAAAGGTTTCCTAATATTAAAACATCCCTGCATTTCTAGTAGTTACTTGGTCACAGTGTCTTAATTCTTCTTTTAATACGCTTCTGTGTTCTAATAACAAATTATCTGAGATTTTTAAAAATTACAACTTTATTGAGATATAATTCACTTACTATACAAGTCACCCACTGAAAGCATATATAATTAAATGGCTTTTAGTGTATTCACAGAGTTGTGCAAGCATCACAATCATTTTAGAATATTTTCATCACCCCCAAAAGAAAGCTCATACTTGGCCAGATGTGCTGGTTCACACCTATCATCCCAGCACTTTGGGGTGCCAAGGTGGGAGGGTTGCTTGAGCCCAGGAGTTTGAAATCAGCCTGGGAGTTTGAAATTAGCCTGGGCAACATAGTGAAACCCCATCTATTGAAAAGAAGAGGAGAGGAGAGGGGAGGGGAGGGGAGAGAAGGGGAGGCCCTCATACTCATGCCCCTTCCTCACTCCTCCTCCCTTCCAGGGCTAGGCAACCACTAATCTATGTTCTGTTGCTATGCCTTTGCTTATTCTGGACATTTCACATAAATGGAACTGTATAATATGTGGTCTTGCACATCTGGAATCTATCGCTTAAAATCGTGTTTTTAAGGTTATTCATGTGTAGCATATATCAGGGCATTTTTGGTACTATTCCATTGTATGGATAGACCACACTTTATCCACTCATCAGCTGATGGACATTTGAGATGTTTCCTTTTTCTTTTTTTTTTTTTTTTTTCTATTCTGGATAATGCTGCTATGAACATTTGTGTACACATTTTTGTGACAAGTTTCATTTCTCTTGGGTTTATATGGTCACATGGTAACTATATTTAACCTTTTGAGGACCTGCCAGACTATTTTTCAAACTGGCTGAACCACTTTAAATTTTCTACCAAAAAGTATATGATGTTTTCTGAGCTGCTTGCATTGATATTCATCAGTAAAATTGGTCCAGAATTTTCTTTATTGTGCAATCTTTGTCTGATTTTAAATAGCACTGACATAATAGCTATTTAAAAGGATTTGGAAGTTTTTCTTGTCTTTTGAACCACCTCTTAGCGGGTTGCCCTACACTGCTACCATAATTCTAGATCAGAACAATTTTTACCCCATTATTTTGTATGTGATATTTGGAGATATAGTGGCAAGAAAGAACTAAATTACATTAGAAAATGCACTGCACTTGAAAGTATGTAAGTTTAAAACATAAAAAAGAAAGAAAAATAAATGAGAACACCAAAAAGCAATAAATAATTTTGTGATTTCATCTGAGATGGTATATAATTGTAATTTCTAGTCCATTCATTCTAATATTTTGTTGTCACTTTGTTTTGCTACTATGTAAGTTAATCAGCTGTCATAGGATCAGAGATACTTGAAACAGAAAATATAATTAGTAAAATAATTAGTACCTTTCATTTCAAGGTCTTGAAACCTTTTCTAGTCCTCTTTAACCAGTGCAGAATATACTGGTCCCCAACGTGAGGGGGGTCTGAATGTTAGGAAAATATCCCTCTTTTGGACTCTGAAATAAGTTCATTTCTGCTAAATTCCAAACAAAAACACAGAGCTGGGATCAGTTTTAAAGTCAGTCCAGAAAAATGTAAGTGATAAGCTGGAACAACAGTTTTCAAACTTTGTTCTCAGAATCGTTTGTAGAGCTTGTTATGACACATTCTTGATCCCCACACCCTGAGAGACTGAGGCGGGCCTGGGGTTTTGCATTTCTAACAGGTAACTCTGACGTCTGGTCTGGAGCCCTCACGTGGGAACCACCAAACTAGAGTTCTCTCTGAGAGTTTCTCATTCAATTCTGCAGTGTTCCATTGCTTTAAAATTGTTCAAATTTTCTTGCCGGGAGTGGTAGCTCATGCCTGTAGTCCCAGCACTTTGGGAGGCCAAGGTGGGTGGATCACAAAGTTGGGAGTTCAAGACCTGCCTGGCCAACATGGTGAAGCCCCACCTCTACTAAAAACAGAAAAATCAGCCAGGCGTGGCAGCAGGCACCTGTAATCCCAGCTACTTCGGAGGCTGAGGCAGGAGAATTGCTTGAACCTGGGAGGCAGAGGTTGCAGTGAGTGGAGATTGCACCACTGCACTTCAGCCCAGGCGACAGAGCAAGACTCTGTCTCAAAATAAATAAATAAATAAGTAAGTAAGTAAATAAATAATAAAGTTGTTCAGATTTCCATTCTTTGAAGCCACTTCCATTCACTGTATTTTCTTGCTTATTTTATAGATGTTATGCACTTATAAAGAAAGGAAAGGACCTGACTTACAGTCCAGCTCTCTTTTGTCTGGAATGAATTAATCTTGTAGGTCTTCTGAGGTAAACATTTCATTGAGACCTAATTTTACTTCCCCCTCGCCTTTCTCCCAGCCTTATTCCTAATCCAGAAATGTAAAATAATTTTGTTTCATGATAAAATCAACCAAGTTGATCAGATAATCTGTTTCAAGGAATTTATATTTGTGAAATCCTGTTTTGGTTAATCTGTGATGTTGCTTCCTTCTCTGAGATAAGGGAAGTGTTCTTAATCAAGTCTGTCTTCAGGGGAACTGTTACTTCTCTGGAGTGGCACTTTCTTTAAATGCTTGGGACTAAAAAGCCTAGGCCTGTGGCTAAAGAATGTTCTAGCCAGGTGCAGTGGCGTGTGCCTGTAGTCCCAGCTACTACAGACGCTGAGGCAGGAGGATTGCTTGAGGCCAGGAGTTCAAAGCTGTAGTGTGCCATCAACATGCCTGTGAATAGCCACAGTACTCCAGCCTGGGCAACACGGCAAGATCCCCTCTCTTAAAAAATTTTAAAAAGAATATTCTAAATGTAAATTCATATAGGTAGAGATCTTCTGAAACAAGATTTTCGAAGTGGTTCGTGACCCATCATCGCCTGTGGTGCTAATTTTAAAAACAGGTTTCCAGACATCACATAAACCTTGCTGAAGCAAACTCCATAGAGTTGAGGTTCATTTGAACAACCTGACATTTGAACAATCTGACAGTTCAATCACCTTCTCAGGTGGTTCTAATATATCTGAAGCACAGAGCATGCTTTGAGAAGCCCATTTTATATCCCTGGATTGTTGCTCAGATGAGTAAACTGAAAGCGTGAGAGTGAATCCATGGATAGCCTCTGTTTGTCATTAGAAGAGGCATTTTTTTACTCTCATGTGTGAGCTTTACTCCCCACGTTGGACTCTGAATTTCTATGGTATCATCTTAGTGAAGATGTGACCTCAGTGGAAAGGAGAAAGTTGTATAGATAAGAAAGTAATTCTGATTCGTTTCTTGTCTACATCACAGCTTTTAGGTGTTGGGATTCCACAAGAAGCACATATCGGAGGTGGACAGGCCTGAGGGGATAGTCCAACCACAGTTCTCAACCAGAAGTGGACTGTGTGTCCACCTCTGCACTGTTTGTAATCATATGGGACATTTCTGTTTTATTGTCACCATAGCTAAGTGCTATTATAGTACTGGGAAGAGCAGCGACTGTAAATATTCTGCAATGCAAGGGACAGTTCACCACAATGAAGAACTGTCCTGCTCCTCAAGACTATCCCAGTTGAGAAATACTAGTTCCAGACTAGATGAGAAATGGAGATCCAAAAGTATTGCCGGGATCTCTTTATAGCATTGTCTAGCTTTCTATGTGCGTGTGTGTGTGTGTGTGTGTGTGTGTGTACATGTATGCAGGTGAGTGCTATATCAGTCTTACATACATTCTTCTTTAAATAAGGGCATGGAATTGATTTTTCTAATGAATAAAAGTTTTTTACCTAAAATATTTTACTAAGTTGCTATTCTAGTCCAACTTGTATTATTCAGTTCAGTGCAATGAAATATAATTTAGTGTCTGCTATGTGTAGGTACTATGATGGGCTTTTTATGGGTTATAAAGATTAAGGTGAGGTTTCTGCCTTTAGTAAGCTCAAGAAGTCCAGACAAGAGATGGACACTTCCCCAGCTACCAAGTTACAAGACAGAGTCTGCTCTAATTGAGTTAACCATGCTATGTGAGTTTAAAGAGATCTGCCAATCCAAGGTGGAAGGATCTGAGAAAGCTTCATGAAGGAGGTGGCCCTTGAGCTGTGATTTAGCAAATTAAAGATAATGAAAGGAAAGAAGTTGAAGAGGGCATTCCAGGTATAAAAAGCAGGGAGGAAATAAGACGTAGAAGTAGAAAAGATGTGTCCAGGCAAATTTAGCTATTTGTGATAAATAGAGAGAGGCTAGAGGCAGAAAGACCAGTTAAGAAATCATCACACTGGGGTGAAGGGGGAGATGAATGGGACAGAGCACATGAAGGGACTGCTAAGATTCCAAGAGAAGTTCTATCTCTTTTTTTTTTTCAACTTTTATTTAAGATACAAGGAGTACATGTGCAGATTTGTCAGATGGGAATATTGCATGATGCTGGGATTTGGAGTACGGATCCCATCACCGAGGTAGTGAGCATAGTATCTGATAAGTACTTTTTAAACCCACCCCCCACCCTCTAGTAGTCCTCAGTGTCTGTTGTTCACACACATTTATATCCATGTGTGCTCAATGTTTAGCTCCCACTTATACTTGAGAATACGTGGCATTTGGTTTCCTGTGCCTTTTTGGTAGAATGATTTGTTTTCTTTGGGGTATATACCCAGTAATGGGATTGCTGGGTCGAATGGTTGCTCTGTTTTAAGTTCTTTGAGAAATTTTCAGACAGCTTTCCACAGTGGTTGGACTAATTTACATTCCTGTCAACAGTGTGTAAGCGTTCCCTTTTCTCCACAGCCTCGCCAGCATCTGTTGTATCTTGACCTTTTAAGAATAGCCATTCTGACTGGTGTGAGGTGGTGTCTCATTGTGGTTTTGATTTGCATTTCTCTGGTAATTAGTGATGCTGGCATTTTTTATATGTTTGTTGGCCACTTGGTGTATCTTCTTTTGAGAAGTGTCTGTTCACGTCCTTTGCCCTTTTTAAATGAGGTTATTGTTTTTTGCTTATTAAGTTCCCTAGAGATTCTAGATATTATGCCTTTGTTGGATGCATAGCTTACAAATATGTTCTCCCATTCTGGGGATTGTCCATTTACCCTGTTGGTAGTTTCTTTTGATATACAGAAGCTCTTTCATGTAATCAGGTCGCACTTGTCCATTTTCGTTTTTGTTGCAGTTGCTGTTGGAGACTTAGCCAAAAATTATTTGCCAAGGCCAATGTCAAGAGAGTATTTCCTAGGTTGTTTTCCAGGATTTTTGTAGTTTGAGGTCTTACATTTAAAACTGTAATCCATTTCGATTTAATTTTTGTATATGGTGATAGGTAGGGGTCCAATTTTATTCTTCTGCGTATGGTTAGCCAGTTATCTCAGCACCATTTATTGAACAGGGTGTCCTTTCCCCCTTGCTTGTTTTTGTCAGATTTGTTGAAGATCAGATGGTTGTAGGTGTGTGGCTTTATTTCTGAGCTTTCTATTCTGTTCCATTGGTCTATGTGTCTATTTTTATACCAGTACCAAGCTGTTTTGGTGACTATGGCTTTATAGTATCGCTTGAAGTCAATAGTGTGGTACCTCTGGCTTTGTTCTTTTTGCTCAGGATTGTTTTGGCTATTTGGACTCTTTTTTGGTTCCATATGAATTTTAAAATAGCCTTTTTCTAATTCTGTGAAGAATGCCATTGGTAGTTTGATAGGAATGGCATTGAACCTGTAAATTGCTTTGGGCAGTATGGCCATTTTTACAACATGGATTCTTCTAATCCATGAGCCTGGAAGTTTTCTCCATTTATTTGTGTTGTCTTCGATTTCTTTCAGCAATGTTTTGTAGTTCTCCTTGCAGAGATCTTTTACCTCCTTGGTTAGCTGTATTCCTAGGTATTTGATTTTCTTTGTGGCTAATTTAAGTGGGATTGTGTTCCTGATTTCACTCTCAGCCTGGACATTGTGTAAAGAAATGCTACTGATTGTTGTACATTGATTTTGTATCCTGAAACTTTACTAAAGTCATTTATCAATTCTAGGAACCTTTTGGCAGAGTCTTTAGGATTTTCTAAGTATAGAGTCATATCAACAGCAAAGAGAGATAGTTTGACTTTTTATTTGGATACCTTTTATTTCTTTCTCTTTGCTAATTGTTCTGCCTAGGACTTCTAGTACTATATTGAATAAGAGTTGTGAGACTGGGAATCCTTGTCTTGTTCCAGTTCTCAAGGGAAATGGTTTGAGCTTTTGCCCATTCAGGATGATGTTGGCTATGGGTTTGTCATAGATGGCTCTTATTATTTTGAGGTATGTTCCTTCTATGTTTAGTCTGTTGAAGTTTTTTATCATGAAGGGATGTTGGAGTTTATCAAAAACTTTTTCTACATCTATTTAGATGATCATATGGTTTTTGCTTTTGATTCTGTTTATGTGGTGAACCACATTTATTGATTTACATATGCTTGTTTGTTTTTAGAGACAGGGTTTTACTCTGTCACCCAGGCTGGAGTGCAGTGGTGTGACCATGGCTCACAGCAGCCTCAACCTCCCGGGGTCAAGCAATCCTCCTTCCTCAGCCTCCCAAGTAGATGGGACTATAGGTGTGTGCCACCACACCAGGCTATTTTTTTTTTTATTTTTTTGTAGAGACAGGGTCTAATTTTGCTGCCCAGCCTGGTCTTGAACTCATGGACCCAAGAAATCCTCCTGCCTCAGCCTCCCAAAGTGCTGGGATTACAGGTGTGATCCAGTGCACCCGGCTGTTTTGTGTATGTTGCGCCAGCCTTGCATCCCAGGAATAAAGCCTACTTGATCATGGGGTATTAACTTTTTGATCTGCTGCTAGATTCAATTTGCTAGTATTTTGTTGAGGATTTCTGTGTCTATGGTCGTGAAGGATATTGGTCTGAAGTTTCCTTTTATCATTGTGTCTTTGCCAGAGATTGGTATCAGGCTGATGCTGGCTTCATAGAATGAGTTAGGGAGGAGCCCCTCCTCCTCAATTTTTTGGAATAGTTTCAGTAGGATTAGTATCAGTTCTTCTTTGTATTTCTGGCAGAATTCAGCTGTGAATCCATCTGGTCCAGGGCTTTTTTTTTGTTGTAGGTTATTACTGACTTAATTTCAGAAGTTGATGTTGGTCTATGCAGGGTTCCCATCTCTTCCTGATTCGATCTTGGGAGACTGTGTGCTTCCAGGAATGTATCCATTTCCTCTAGATTTTCTCATTTGTATGCATAGAGTTGTTCATTGTAGTCTCTGAGGATCTTTTATATTTCTGTGGCATCAGTTGTAATGTCACCTATGTTGTTTCTGATTGTGCTTATTTGAATCTTTTATTTCTTTTTCTTTGTTAAGATAGCTAGGGGGTCTATCTTTTTTTTTTTTTTTTTTTTTTGAGAACCAACTCTTGGTTTCATTGATCTTCTGTATGGATTTTCTATTTCTTAATCTGGGTGGTGGTTAGAAGGGTGTTTGCCTGATAATAATTAAGGCATGTACTTATTCCATGTGGTTTACTGTGTCTTATTTCACAATACAACATGTCTTTTGTTTTTTTTAAAAAAAAGCCATTTCAGTAGTACCAGAGAGAGAAAAAGAGGGAGGCCTGGCCTGAATGAGAGTGGAAAATGGTGAGCAAATACGGGGTCATTCCAGAGAAGTGACTGTATGTAGAATGTAAAATAGAGGCAGAGTAAGAGATAGCCGTTTGGCAATTTACCTTTGAGGTGGCAGTAGAACAGATATGTGACAGTAACTACAAGAGGTTAGAAATAAAAGTTCAGATCTCAGAAAAATATTGTGCTAGAAGATTTGGAGATCAAAATCAAGTGATCAGAACATAACTATGGGAATTGGAAAGTCAGAAGAGAAGATGGCCAAGGACAGAATCTTAGAAAATGTCTGTGTGTCAGGAGTAGTAAAAAGAGCCAGAAAGGGATACTAAGAAGGGACTGGAGAGCAAGGCTGATGGCTCAGGGTGGTATGGTATAATACCACTTCTTAATGGAAGAAGTCCAAGAAAGCATTTCAAGGAGAGTGTGGTTGGCTGCTGCAGATTACTGAAGGTAGGTCAGGCAGATTGCAAAGTAGTTCAGTGACTGTTGGAAGAAAGGTCATATCATAAGGGCAGGTGAAGCAATGGGAGTGTCCACTCCCATAAGAATGTTGGTGGCAAAGGGAGAGAAGTTGTTTGTGTGCTAAGGGGAAGCTGAGGTGGAATAGTTGAGCAGGTGATCAGGCAAGCCAGTACAGCCAAGAAAGAAGAAAGAAGTGGAGACAAGAAAGGGAGATATTTGATGAGGCAAAGATCTAGATCAGGGCTTCTCAAAGTGTGACCCCCTGACCAGCACCATCAGCATCAGTTGTATACTTGTTGGAAATGCATATTCCAAGGCCCCACCTCAGACCTACTGAATCAGAAACTCTGGAGTTGAAACTCAGGAATCTGTATTTCAACAGACTGTCTAAGAATTATGATGTATGCCAAAGTTTGAAAACCACTAGGGAAGAGGAAGGGGTGGCTTTATCCAGCACACAGATGGAGAAGTTCTTCTTAATGAGAAGAGTGACCCTACTTCCTTTTAGACAAGAGGAAAGGAGAAAAAGAAGAAGAGGAGAAAGATGGTATCAGACAGATAGCCTCAGGCTTTCTGTAAGGTCACCTGCTGAGAACAAAGACTTGGGATATTTGGGGAGCTTAAAGCGTGAGTGTGTTCATTCCAGCCTCCAAACCCTGGCCTCTTCTTTAGGCTTTGTCTAATATGTCCTCTTGCTTCTTCATTCCCTATCCAGATCCTGCGTGTGAGATCACATGCAGTTCCACCTTCTTCAGGATACCTTCCCCAACTTGTCCAGTCCACAGTGATTGCTCCCTTGGTAGTACCTTACTTACATACGGCCATCTGTAATTCTTTTGTTTCATTTGAATGTCTTGTCTTCTGAATATGACTGTATGTTCCTTTTGACGATTATAATTTTGCTACTCGAGGAACATGTCCTCATTGTACTGCTGCTCACGGCATCCACTGAGCTTTCAATAACATTTATAGATAGCTGACTCCCAAATTAGGAAGTCAACAGATCAATATCCCCTTTCATTCTGAGTTTTCAATTCCAGATTTAGATGGTGTCCTTTTCTCTAAGTGTTTAAAACACTTTCTTAGAGAGGCTTCTACAATATGGAAGTTTAAAACTCTATAAAAGATAAGGAAGAGTGGAGGAGAAAGTGGCAAATAGGAAATCATTTGAAAGAAGAGAAGTGATTCACTGGTTTGGGTAAACACTGTAAATGACTTGAACACTGTAAACACCGTAAATGGGCCTCTACAAGAGTGAGCTGTGCCAACATAGACTTTGAGAAGTGACATACAAGAAACTGTGGGAAAGGAAACTGGAATCCTCTGTAAAGAATGCCTATAATATCCATGCAAAGAACATGGCTGCCTTCCCTACTGCTGGTAAGATAGCTTGTTTTCGAAGTTAATTACATTTAGCAAGCATGATCAAGAATTCTATCAGTGTACTACTTTCACAAATACACAAGAAACTACCTTTTTAACAGCAGAGTTTAAAACCAAGACTCAGCCGGGCACAGTGGCCCACGCCTGTAATCCCAGCAATTTGGGAGGCTGAAGCGGGTGGATCACTTGAGGTCAGAAGTTCGAGACCAGCCTGGCCAACATGGCGAAACCCTGTCTCTACTAAAAGTACAAAAATTAGCCAGGCATGGTAGCACATGCCTGTAATTCCAGCTACTAGGGAGGCTGAGGCAGGAGAATTGCTTGAACCCAGGGGGCAGAGGTTGCAGTGAGCTGAGATTGTGCCACTGCACTCCACCCTGGGCGACAGAGCAAGACTCCATCTCAGAAAACAAACAAACAAAAAACAGGACTCACTCCCCTACAACCAGGAGTCTGAAAATATAAAGGTAAACAAAGAAATACTAAACATGAGAATATGAGAAAATAAATTCTTTAAATCTCTGTAGGGAGAGTTATCTGTGATCACTGCAATGAAATACAAATTAGGGTGAACCCATTTGACATTAGGTTTTATTAGAAACTTGAAACAGAGACTCTGTTTGAGAAATTCTTTTAGTGTGAGTTTTGCATCACAAGGTAAAAATCCTATCAGAAATTGACTTGGTTTTGTTTTTCAGATTGAAACCCCAAACTCAAAGCCAAAATGAAAGGACATAAGTTAGTACAAGAATAAGGGAAGGAAAACTAATATTTCTTGAGCACCTATAATGTGGTTTCATTTACTCCATCTCGTTCAATTCTTAATGAGTCCTGTGATGCAACTCTTACTGTCTCTTTTTTACGGATGAGGGCAATGATACTCAGCATCTCTCATCTTCACTGGCTTGCGTTTGAACTCAGAGCTATCTAGCTACAAAGCCCATGCATTCTTTCTGCTATACTATACCTGTTAAACTTCATAGGTTTGGCATGTCCATAGCCATTACGATTTTTCTTTATTTTTAAAATTAGAGACAGGATCTTGCCTTGTCATCCAGGCTGGAGTACAGTGGCAAGATCATAGTTCACTGCAACCTCAAATTCCTGGACTCAAGTGATCCTCCTGTCTCAGACTCCTGAGTAGCTAGGACAACAGGTACATACCACCACAACTGGCTAATTTTTAATTTTTTTTTTTTTTGTAGAGACAGGGGTCTCGCTATTTTGCTTAGGCTGGTCTCAAACTCTTGGCCTCAAGCAATCCTCCCACCTTGGCCTCTCAAAGTGCTGGGATTACAGGCATCAGCCGTAGTGCCCAGCCAAGATTTTTCTAAAACATGGAGAATTCTATAATGAGTATTGATTTTGTAATATTTCTGCCTACAAAATTATATTTCACTTTGTAATGAATTTTGAATGGAAATAAGATTTTAATATTGTGATGAAATAAAATGGAGAGAATATAGATTTTACTTTGGTGTCAGTGTAATTACAAGCAACATGTTGACATGATATGATGTCCGGTAGAACCATCCTTTACATGTCTTCACACATGAATGTTATGCCTTAGATGGTAAAATTTATATAGGTAAGGGTCCTACTTATATGTGCCCTGCTCTTTTTCAGAAAGCATTTTCTGTTTAGTTTGTTTCAAAAACGGTGTTGTAGCTGGGACTATAGGCACATGTCACCATGCCCAGCTTGGAGTTTTAATTTGAATTTCCCTAGGGACTAATGATGTTGAATATATTTTCACGTACTTATTTGCCATTCACATATCTTCTCTGATGAAATGTCTGTTCAAATGCTTTGCCCATTTTTTTAAAAATTGGGTTGCTTATTTTTCTTATCATTGACATACTCTGGGAGTTCTTTATATATTCTAGATATAAGCTCTATATCAGATACTATATATGATTTGCCATTTTCTCCCAGCCTATAGGATGTCTTCGTTCTCCTCACAGGATCTTTCAAAGTGCAAATGTTTTTAATTTTAGTAAAGTCTAATTTACCAATTTGTTCTTTTAAGGATCATGACTTGTGTGTGTGTCTAAGAAATCTTTGCCTAACTCAAAGTTACAAAGATTTTCTCCTGCATTTTTATCTACAAGTTTTATAGTTTTAGGTTTTACATTTAGGTTTATGATTCATTTTGCATCAATATTTGCGTATGGTGTGAGATATAGATTGAAGTTCTGTTTTTAAAAAATGGAGATTCAGTTGTTAAAACAGCATTTCATCCTTTGCTCACCAAATTGCCTCCATGTACTTAGGTCTTATTTAATTTCTCTCATCCATTGTCAGAATTATCTTTAAGTGTTTCATATTTTTATGCTTTTATAAACAGAATGGTTTTTTAATGCTGTTGTAAACAGTATAAAATTGGAAATTCCAACTTCCAATTATTTGTTGATTTTATGAAGAAATACAACTGATTCTTGTACATTGATCTTATATCCCACAATCCTACTAAACTCACTTATTAGTTCTAGAAGCTTATTTTTGTATATCTCTTTGTACAAAAAGGAACTGTAATCTCCAGTGCAGTGTTGAAGAATGAAAGAAAACATACTTTTCTTATGCCTGATGTTAGGAAGAAAGCATCAGGTCTTTCACCATTAAGTATGATGTTAAACCTATAGGTTTTTCATAGATGACCTTTTTCAGGCCAAAGAATTTCCTTTCTATTTTTAGGTTGCTGAAAGTTTTTAGCAGGAATAGACATTAAACTTTGTCAGAAGCATTTTCTGCCTTTATTGAGATGATCATGTGTATTTTTCTTTTTTGGCTTGCTAAATAATAGATTATATTGATCAATTTTCAAATGTTAAACCAATCTTATATTCTTAAGATAAACCCCACTTGATCATGATGCATTGCCATATGTATGTTCATATGTATATTATGGACAACTTTGGATATGTTGTATTAATATTGCATAAATATTATCCTCTTAATATTTATGGACTCTGTAGTGATGGCACCTCTCTTATTCATGATATTGGTGATTTATATCTTCTCCTTTTTTTCCTGATAAGTCAGGCTAGAGGTTTATCAATTTTATTGATGTCAAAGAATCAGTGTTTGGTTTCATTGATTTTTCTCCATTTTTCTGTTTCCTTTTTTATTCAGTTCTGCTCTAATCTTTATTACTTCTTTTTTTCTGGTTAATTTTAGCTTACTCTTCTTTTTCTTGAATATTTAGCTTGAAATTGAGTTCACTAATTGAGACCTTTCTTTCCTAATATAGGCATTTAGTGCTATCAGTTTCCTCTAAGTACTGCGTTAGTGGCATCCCATAAATTTTGATGTGTTGTATTTTCATTCAACGCAAAATAATTGTCAATTTATGTTTTCACTTATTCTTTGGACCCCAGGTTATTTAGAAGTATATTATTTATTTTCCAAATATTTGAGAATTTTACAGAGATTATTGATTTCTAATTTAGTTCCATTGTGGTCAGGAAGCATTCTTTTTTTTTTTTTTTTTTTTTTTTGAGACAGAGTCTCACTGTGATGCCCAGGCTGGAGTGCAATGGTGCGATCTCAGCTCACTGCAACCTCTGCCTCCTGGGCTCAAGCTATTCTCCTGCTCCAGCCTCCTGAGTGGCTGGGACTACAGGCATGTGCCATCATGCCAGGCTAATTTTTGTATTTTTAGTAGAGATGGGGTTTCACCATATTGGCCAGGCTGGTCTCAAACTTCTGACCTCAAGTGATCCACCCCCTCAGCCTCCCAAAGCGCTAGATTACAGGCATGAGCCACCATGCCCAGCCAGGGAACATATTTTTTGTATAACTAGAATCATTTTAAATTTATTAAGACTTACACTATGACCCAGAATAGGCATATATTGGTAAATGGTCTATTTGAAAAGAACATCTATTCTGCTATCGTTGAGTGTATTCTATAAATATCAATTAAGTCAAGTTATTGATAGTGTTATTTAAGTCATCTATAGCTTTGCTTATTTTCTGTCTACTTGTTCCATCAATTACTGAGAGGGGAGTATTGAAATCTCTGACAATAATTTGGTTTTGTCTGTGTTTTTTTGTAGTTGTACTTCTATCCATTTCAGCTTCATAAATTTGAAGCTCTGTTATTCAATTCATGAATATTTAGAATTGTTATGTCTGCTTCTTGAATTGACCCTTTAACATTGTAAAGTGATCTTCCTTATTCCTAGTACCTTCTTTGCTCTGAAATCTACTATGTCTGGTATGAATATAGACACTCCAGCTTTCTTTTGACTAGTGTTTCTTGGTATATCTTTGTCCGTCTTTTTACTTTTTACTTTTAACCTGGCCATCAAGATGAAACCCCGTCTCTACTGAAAAAAAAAAAAATTAGCCGGGCATGGAGGTTGGTGCCTGTAATTCCAGCTACTTGGGAGGCTGAGACAGGAGAATGGCTTCAACCTGGAGGTGAAGGCCTCAGTGAGCTGAGATCGTGCTACTGCACTCGAGCCTGGGCAACAGAGTGAGACTCTGTCTCAAACAAAACAAAACAAAACAAAACCTTACAGTAGTACACTGCCATTTCTCCCCTGCCAGTCTTTATGCTACTATTGTCCTACTTTGTATCTATACATATATTATCACCCCACAATACTCGTTTGTTTGACCAATTACATTTAAAGAGGTTTAAGTAATAAGAAACAGTCATTATATGTATTTACCTATATAGTTACTATTTCTGATTCCTTCATGTACATTTCCATCTGATATCATTTTTCTTCTGCCTTAAGGATTTCCTTTAACATTTCTTGCAGCGTAGGTCTGCTGGTGATTAATTCCTTCAGCTTTTTGTATGTCTGAAAACATCTGTTTCACCTTGTTTTGAAATACATTTTCACTGGCTATACAATTCTAGGTTGACAGTTGTTTTTTATTCCTTTCAGTACTTTAAAGATGCTGCTCCACTGTCTTCTAACTTGCGTATTCGTCACAAAAAAATATGCTGTCATCCTTATCTTTGTTTGTATATAAAACATCTTTTTCCTCTGGGTGCTTTTCAGATTTTCTCTTTATCACTACTTTTGGGCAATTTGATTATTATTATGGGCCTGCTAGTTTTCTTCATGTTTCTTGTGTTTGAGCTTGTTGAAATTTCTTGCTGAGTTAACAGTTTTCATTAAATTAGGACATTTTTCAGCCATTATTTCTTCAAATATTTTTTCTGTTATCTCCTCTCTCCTATTTTTTGAGAAGTCCAGTTTCACATGTATTGACCACTTAAATTTGTCCCACAGCTCACTCTTTATTTTATTCCTTTTTTTCTCTATATATTTCATTTTGGATAGTTCCTATCGCTATGTTTTCAAGTTCACTAGTCTTCTCTTTTGTGGTGTCTAATCTGCTGTTAATCTTATCCAATGTATTCTTCTTCTCAGGCATTGTAGTTTTCATCTCTAGAAGTTTGATTTGGGGCTTTAAAAGATATCTCCCATGTCTCTACTTGATTCTTAGAATATATTAAAGACCATTATGATAACTATTGTAATGCTCATGTCTGCTAATTCTGACCTCTCTGTCAGTTTTCGATTGAGTTCAATTGTTTGATTTGTCTTGTCATTATGGTTTTTATTTTTTCAATTTTTTATATGTCTGGCCATCTTGGATTGTATACCAGGTATTTTGAATTTTACTTTGTTGGGATCTGAATGTTTTTATATTTCTGTAAATGTTTTTGAGATTTTGTGTTTGTTTGTTTTTGAAACAGAGTCTCACTCAGTCATGCAGGTTGGAGTGGAGTGGCACAATCACAGCTTACTACAGCTTCAACTTCTTGAGCTCAAGTGGTCCTCCCTTCTCAGCCCCCCAGGTAGCTGGGACCACAAGCATGCACCACCATGCTCATCTAATTTTTGTATTTTTTGTAGAGATGGGATCTTGCCATGTCGCCCATGCTGTTTTTGAACTCCTGACCTCAAGCAATCCTCCCACCTTGACCGCCCAAAGTTTTTTTGAGTTTTGTTCTGGGGTACAGTAAAGTTACTTTGAAATAGTTTGATATGTTTGGGTCTTGCTTTTAAGATTTGTCAGGCAGAACCAGAGCAGCATTTAGTCTAGGGCCAATTATTCCCTACTATTGAGACAAGACTCTTCTGAGGACTCTACACAATGCTTGTAAATTATGAGGTTTTCTAATCTGGCTGGTGGAACAGGCACTATTCCTGGCCCTGTGTGAGCACTGACCTACTCCCCTTCAATTTTTTGACATGATCTTTCCCCAACTTCAAATAGTTTTCTCACATACATGCATGATCAGTCATCCACAGAATATTCTAGGGGGACCATCCACAGATCTCCAGAGTTCTCTCTCTCTCTCTTTCTCTCTCTCTCTCTCTCTCTCCAGTGCTCTCCTATTCAGTATTTTATTCTGGAAACTCTGAAGTTTCTTAGACTCTCAGTTCCATCTTCTTTTTTTTCTTTTTTTGTTTTTTCTTGAGATGGAGTCTCACTCTGTTACCCAGGCTGGAGTGCAGTGGTGTGACCTAGGCTCACTACAGCCTCTGCCTCCCAGGATCAAGCGATTCTCCTGCCTCAGCCTCCCAAGTAGCTGGGATTACAGGTGCCCACCATTGTGCCCAGCTAATTTTTGTAGTTTAGTAGAGACGGGCTTTCACCATCTTGGCTAGCCTGGTCTCAAACTCCTGACCTCATGATCCACCCGCCTCAGCCTCCCAAAGTGCTGGGATTACAGGCATGAGCCACCACGCCTGGCCCCATCTTCTTAACTCAAGCAGTCCACCTGCTTCTATCTCATTTCCCCCGTCCGTGCTATGGCCTGGAAACTCTCAAGGCAGTAAGCTGGGGTAAAGGTAGGGATCATTTCATTTATTTCTGTCTTCTTAAGGATTACTGTCCTGTGTTGCTGATGTTCAGTGTCTTGAAAACTATTGTTTTATATGTTTTGTCTAGGTTTTCTGTTGTTGTTTCAGACAAAAAGCTAAATGAGGGTCTTGTTACGCCATCTTTGCTGGAAGCAGAAATCTTTAGAAAGCATTTTAAGTGGCCTTCATATCTAGCTAATCCACGCATTCTATTCAGAGAGCAATTTAACAATAGAAACCTTTATTTCTTGTGGGCCTTTTGTGTGCCAGGCACTGTGCTAGGTACATTCACACACAATTCATCCATATGGCATATTTATTGAGCAGCTATTAGGTGCTAGGGACTATTCTAGGCACTGGAAATACATCACTGTACAAAATAGATTTTAAAAATCTATATTCCTGTGGTGCTTATATTCTATTGGGGAAAGAGAGAAGAAACAAAATCAATAATTTAGTTATATAGCACATTAAAGGGTAATAGCTGCTACAGAAAAATAAAGAGCAAGATAAGGGGGTTTTAGAAGTGCTGGACTGAAAATAAATGATTGCAGTTTTAAAGAGGATGGTCAGGGGAGGCCTCCCTGAGAAGGTAAGACGTATACACAAAGACCTGAAGGAGGTGACAGAGTGAGCTGTAGCTATAGAGATATCTGGAGGAAGAGCATTTTGGCTGCTCAAGTAGCTAGTATTAAGACCCTAGAACAGAACCATGCCAGTGTATTCAGGAAAGCAGAAGGAGGCCAGTGTTACTACAGCAAAGAGACCAAGGAGGAGAGTAATAGGAGATGAGGAGAGAGTGGTAACCAGGCCCAATTGTGTAAGGGTTTTCAGGTCGTTGTAAAGACTTTGACTTTTGCTCTGAGTGAAGAGAGAAAAGGCTCATGATCTGATACATGTTTTAAAAGAACCACTTTGCTAATGAGCAGAGATTGTTGGATGACAGATGGAAGCAGGGAGACCAATTAGGGGCCTATGCAATAATTCAGATGAGAGATGATAGTAGTTTAGACTGGGGAGAGCAGTAGAGATAGAGAGAAGTGGTTAGATTTTGATATATTTCAAAGGTAGAATGACCTGCACTTGTAGCGTATTCAATGTGGACTGTAAAAGAAAGAGTCAAAGATATATGCAAGGTCTTTGGCCTGAGCAACTGGAAAGATGGAATTACCAATAACGAGATTTAAAAAAGACTGAATGAAGTGAGTTTTGGGGAAAATGATTGGGAATTCAAATTTGGACATGTTAAGTTTGAGATGTCTAGTAGATACCCAAGTGGAAATATTAAAATGGGAAGTTGGATATATGAATCTAGAGTTCATGGGAGAGGTTCAGGCTGATAGGTCAAGTAAGATAAAGACTAAGAACTGACCTGAATTTAGCAATGTGGAGATCTTTGGTGAGTTTGACAGCAGCATTTTTGGTGGAACGGTGGGGACAAAAGCCTGGCTGGAGTGAATTTTAAGAGAATGAGAGGAGAGGAATTGGCAACAGAGTGTCAAACAATTTTCTCAAAGAGTTTTGCTGCAAAGGAGGAATAGAGAAATGGTGCAATAATTGTCAGGAGAGGATATTTTACAAAGGGGGAAATAATTTCATGTTTGAATACTGATGGAAATAATCCAGAGAGAGAAAAGAGCTGATATAGGAAAGAGAAGGGAAATTGCTAGAGCACATCCTAGAATAGATCAAAGGGGATGGATCTAGGTGGCATAAGAGAAGGTACTGGCTGTAGATAGGAGTATAGATAGTTCATCTATGGCAATAAGTAGGAAGGCAGAGTATGTAGATGCAGATGCTATTAGGAGCATAAGTGTGGTAGTAGGAGTTTATGGAAGTTCTTAACTGATTGCTGCATTTTTTTATTTTTTTTTTGAGAAAAGGTCTGATTTTTGTTACCCAGGCTGGAGTGCAGTGGCTAGATCATGGCTCACTGCAGCCTTGACTTCCTGGGCTCAGATGATCCTCCCACCTTAGCCTCCTGAGTAGCTGAGACCACAGGTGTGCACCACCACACCCAGCTAATTTTTTGTATTTTTAGCAGAGGGGGTATCGCCATGTTGCCCAGGCTAGTCTCGAGCTCCTGGGCTTAAGCAATCCACCTGCTTCGGCCTCCCAAAGTGCTAGGATTACAGGCATGAGCCACCGTGCCCGGCTTGATTGCTGCAATTTTGACAGTAAAGCAAGAAGTAGGGTCATCAGCCGAAAGTGAGGAGGAGGGGAATAGTGTCAGAATTTTGAAGAGAGAGTAGAAAGTGCAAAATAATGACCTAGGATAGTGGGAAACTAATGGACAAAGGAAATGTAAGTGTAACTGCCAGATGTCATTAAGAGTCCACTTGAGGTTCATGGTCATGAATTTAAAGCAAAGCCAGTGAGGATGCTTGTGTGCTGTCTCTAGCCACATTCAGGCGCACAGGTGCAGTCATGGACCAGGCAGAGAGCTGGATTTAACAAATACGAGGAAGTAAGAGAGGGACAAGGAAGTGGAGGGTGTATGCTAGGGAGTAATTACAATGATAGGTCATGGAATTTAAGCTGAGCAAGAAAGAAAGATATTAGGGCAGTGGGATAGTGACATGGTAATAGGATCAGTGTGGGCCAGTGGGACTGAAGAGTACCTTCTAGAAGGAATGAGCTGTGAAAGATAGGAGGGGTTGGTCGGAGAGTGGCTAGAGTTGCAGTAACTGGTAAAGATAGGTTTGGAGGAGTGCTACTCAATGAGTAGGCCATGGACTGGTGCCAGTCTGTGAACTGTATGTTACTGATCTGCAAGGAGATAAGTTCAGAAATTGAAAATAAATGTTTAGAAACACTGCTGCGACATCCAAGCATATGATCAGTGGACTTGTATTTGGAATGCCTTTGTGTTTTTAATCTCATTTGTCTATTCCTTTGTGACTATATTTTACAAAAGTATTGGTCTGCAACAGATTAGATACAAAGAAAGAAAGTCTGGTCCTCCCCCACAGTGGAAGCACATGCTGTCACGAGCATGCATGGGAGTGTATCTCCAAAGGTGGAGGACAAGGTCACTGGAGGAGAGGAGTGAACAGTGAACTCACCATCATCTCTAAATCTTCCAAAATAGCAGGCTGCCTGACTGCACAGCTCCAGGAAGCACCATTCTCATTGTATGTTACATGAACAATACAACTCCAAGTACTGTATGAATGGTGCTCTTAGAATGTTCAAGGAGATAGCTAGTGTTATCCCTATCTTACAGATCAGAAAACAAGCTCAGAAAGGTTAAATAATTGCCCAAACTCATACAGCTGCTAAGGGGAGGAGCCAAGATTTGAACCTAGGTATGTCTGTTGTGCTAAAGCTGAACTCTGTCCACAATACCACTCTCTCTCTCTGTCACATGCATGTAGCACAGCCATAAGCCTCATGAGAACTGGGGGAAAATGCCTTTTGGGAATGTGTTATGGTCCATGTGACCAAGCCGGGCATTTCAATTTATTTTAGAGTCACGACTTACTACAGCTGCTGTGGGAATCCATACCCAGTCGCTGCTTAGACCCCTATCTCTCCAGTTTGTCTTTGTTGAACCAAGGCGCTGAAGCACCTCAGGAATACAGCATCCACTATCACCACAGGATTTCCTGCAGTCTGTTCTTGTGCTTTAGTAATTGCATACGTGTTAAAAGCAAATTCTAAAGAGACATTTATGGAATGGTAAGATTATGAGTAATTTTAATACTTTAATCTTTTTTTTTTCAAAATTTATATGATGGATGGATACATTACTTTTCTGATCGGAGAATGTCTAGTATAGTTGTATACTTTAAACCATCTTGCTCATGGTTCAAGTCTTAGACTCTAAAACTCAGGGCTCTGATGAGGGCTAGGCAGGCCCCATCTCTCACTGAGCGTGAGTCCCAGATACACTGGGAGCCTCAGCATTTCCAGAAAAGTTGGTGTTTGTTGCTTCCTGCTCTCCCCGGGTGCATGGAGTTTCTGAGAAATCCATAAACAAAGTAAGCATTGATCTCTTAGGGATTTCCTAATTTCCTTCATTTCTTGCCTATCCAGTAGGCCTCAGCAAGTACAGCAACACTAAAGTTAATTTGTAAAGCTTATCTGGGTGTTACTGGACTTGTGAACACTAAGGTAACCCACTGCTTCAGGAAAGCCCTCCCATGCTCCAAGTCTGTATATTCACCCAATGCATAGGATACAGCATAGGAATTGGGGGTTTCTGTGTCCATATGGCCCATTAGCCTGCCCCTGTGAAGGCATGGTCTATGGCACAGCACAGGACCTGACACAGCACAGGACCTGACACACAGGGAGGAGTGGCTCAGTAGGAACGAGTTGGACAAGTCAATGAACAACTGCTGCCCAGCCTGTGTAGGTATTTTTGTGGTGATGTCTTTAATCTTTTCTACCTTGAGAAATTATCTGGCATTAATGTATATTAATGTATTGTATATGAAAAGAACTTTTGGGCTGACTAGTATAAGACTTATGATTATATTCAGACACATGACTTTTCACCTAGGGAAGATACAGAAGAAATGAATCCACCAAAATAAGCAAATATAACTGGGCAGGGTAGGACATGTTCAATCTGGTTAGGTCTAAAGAATCAAAATAGAAAATAGGAACAGAATTTTACTTTGAAAAATAGTACTGTAAATCACAGTTTTGTGCTGTGGTAAGACAAATCATTAAAATACTTGAATATGGTAAAATGCTAATCATCACAGTTATTAATTGAGAGTAACTAAAAACCTCTGGTTGGCCTCATAAGCATTACTAAAGTTTTCAAATGCATGTTACTGATTATTGTTATTAGTGTGAAGTTTTAAACCTGATCCCCTTTGGGAGACTAAGTGTCAGTGTGGGTGAATTTTTCACTATGCCTAAAAACCAAGAAGTACCAAATGAAATTTGACTCTTCTTTTCTTCCATCTTACCAAATTGCTCATTTCATCAATACGAAAAGCAACTGACATGCCAGGCAATATAGATATAAGCTGTTTCACGTCATTTATTTTTATAAATTTATATTCCAGTCAAATGTGGGATACTTTGGTTTCAATATGTACCTTATTGATGTTAAGGGTCTAGAATCATTATAATGACCATGGTAAAGATAAGACATTTTTCTCTAGTTTGTCTACAAAAACCTATAAAAACTAGCAAAAAGATTAACTATTGTATTTAAGTAGCGAATTCTTCTTCTAGATTTGAATACTAAATAAAACACAGAAGACAGTTACATCCTATTTTTTATTGTACCTTTTGAAATAATTTGTATATACCTTTTAAATAATTTCAAGTGCCACAAAAAATAGTGCCACAAAAAATAATGTTAATAGCTCAAAATCAAAAGTTAAAAAAAACCCTATGTATAATTTTTAAAATCTTTTTCTCCTCAAGCGTTTTACGATGGGATAATGAGACAGATGTCTCTCAACTGGAAGGACATTTTGACATTGTTATGTGTGCTGACTGGTAAGTACATAAAAATCACAAAACTCCTGTTAGAAAAAAATAGCTTTGCTGGAGTAATTGGGCTGTGTTGCTTTGCTGACGGCTAAGCAAAGTCAACAAATGAAGCACAAAGCCACCTTAACCTCAACAAATTAATATTCATCTCCATGTGACAGTTATAAGGTAGTCTTCTATCACACAGTAACTTCTACCACATTATTTCCCAAAGATTGATTTTGAGAAGCATTTCCATTTTCTGGAATTGCCTCTGTTTCATGCTTGACGTATCAGTAAATGGACGACTTAGGCAAATTGCAAATAATTATGGCTCGGAGAGGAATAGTCTGGAGAAAAAGGAGTTTATCAACACAAACAGCTCAATTAGCTTACTTCTTAGGAGAGATCTGACTATTGATATAAGAGAATATATACGTGTGTGTGTACACACACATACTCTCTAGCAAATAAACATATCTGTGGAATATCTTTGGGGAAACAGCTTTTCTTAAAATATATGTTTGCTATCTAATGTTTTCAGTGTATTCAATTATAATATTTAATTTTACCTAAAACAAAAATTATAAAATTACATTTTATTCTTATGCAAATAGTAACATGACAATCTCTGTCAGGTGCCTGCCTTTTAAAAATAATTTACATTCAGTATTTTGCCCTCTATTTTAGCCCAATCTACTTATTTGTTAATGCAAGTTTGATCATAAGTTACAGGATAAATATGCGTCAGACCTTAATAATTATTTCAACTAATCTTATGTATTTCTTCATGCAATTTGAATAATAATTATTTCAGCTTATGGGAAACATTGACAATTCACAAGTATTTTCCCTGTTAAGAGTAAGATCTTGTTTGTAGTTTTATCATGAGGTTTATTAGGAAACTTTAGATTTGAAAACACATTAAGTTCAGATTCTGAAGAAGTTCTGTTATATTGATAAGGCCAATCATAAGATCCAGAACTCAGGGAAGACTTTCCCTAGAGGAGAGTTGAATGAAATTTTCAGGAAGTGGGTTTTGTTATTATTATTATTTTAATAAGATTTTCAATGGATAACTTTTCTACAAAAGTCATTGGAATTAGGTTTGCTTTTTTTCTTCGGGAAAAAAAAATACTTCTCCATGAAAAATAAATATTTTGTTCTATTCTTAGCTGAGAGTTTCTAGTATTTCATAGCCCTTTTAGTCTTTTTGCACCCAATTTCAGAAAAATCTTCTTCCAAAAATGGGAGAAACCTAGATTTCTGACTAATCAATGATAATGTGCCTCAATGCTGCAGCCCTCATCTAATCAAAAATAAGGAGCTAAAACCTCACCGTATGATTCGAGCAAGTAATTTAGTAAATGCCTTTCCTCACCAAATATGAGAAAGAATCCTCCAGGTTTCATTGCACAGATGAAGATAATGCTGGAAGGATTAGATCAGATTAAGCATGAAAGTCAGATCAGAGAGCAGCGGCAAGAGGGAAGGGGCAGCATCTTCCTGAAGCTTTAGACGAGGGTCACACGTGGATGGGCTCTGATTATATGGGGAAGGCAGGTCTGGCCAAGAGATTTAGAGTTAAATTTGTCCCTTACACAAATATCAAAACAGCTTGGCTTTGTCATACCTTGTGTTATGGACACTCTCACCATGTCATCCTATTTGTACCAGAGGGAAAAGCAGAGGAAGTAAGATTTAAGCTCTTTTCTGATTAATGTTCTCAGGTTAAAAATAGCCACACAACATGTTTGGAAAACACTCTTCTTTCCCTAGCCGACAACAGGGTCACGTACACTGATATACATAATGCATATTCAATTTAAGACTTACATTACACACACATAACATAATATAATATTATATGTATACACACACACATAGATACACATCTGGTAGCTGTGTGAGAATTTATGACTTCAAACGAACTAAATACACCAAGCTTCATTTTATAAATGGCTTTTCCATGCATGAATTGTTTTTTTTTTTCCCCTGGGTGTTGTAAATGCCAGAATGTCAGCCTGTTTATACGTTCCCATTTGTAAATGTGAAACATTAAGCTACTCTCACTGCGATGCTGATAGTATTTCCAAAAGAAATGCTTTGGTAATGGTCTCTCTTCATATTCGCGGGGATGGGTAAGCTGCTTAGAAACTTAAAAAGTACAGTAATATTTCTAATATGCACATTGTGCATGTAGCAGTGAAGCACAGGATTCCACGAGTTCTTTATGTCCTGTTGGTGTGGTGTTTCTCTGTAAGAGTTATTGCATGGATGCTGCTTCTAGGGGCAGGCAGGCAGGCAAACCGTGCTACATATTTTTAAGAATGTCACTGGGTTGGAAAAGAAAGCTGTCTTTACACACTACCTCCAAGATGAAACCTGAAATCCTCAGTGTCAGAAAGAGGTGCCACACATAAATAGATCACATTAAGTCTCACACCATCCGTTAGTCATTGTCAGCAATGAGATCTGGATTAGGCCACAGGAATATGAAGCAAGAGTCGGAGTTCAAATATTAGGTACATGGATTAAAATCTTATTGAAGCATTTCCAGCAAGGGTGGCATTGTCTGATTCCCTGAATAGCTAACCAGTGGTACTGCTTGATCCCATTTACATGAAAACAAGCTCTATTCACAAACCTATTCCAACCCCACATTGTGGTTCAAGTAAAATGCACATGATTACAACAAACGGTGATATGTTTATGTTCTTAAATCATTCATATATTCAGATATTTACATTCAAACATTCAAAAACCTGTAGGCAGTGGGGGAAATAACTTATTTCCCAGAAGAGACAGTCTGTTAGTTCACAACTAAATTTAGTAGCTCAACTAGATTATAAAATAAAGAGGCAAACTGTGAAAGCTAGTCATTATTTCACCATTCAGCATTTTTGACAATGAAAAATAGTTTCATGGTTCAACAGTTCCTAAATAACTTGTAAAATGTCAACTTTGAAATAAACAGAAGGAAAAATTGAGGTGCAGCCATACCTGAAAAAGGATGCTATTGACAAACATCAAAATATTAGAATATCTAACCACAGGTGTAGAAAAAAACCTGCCTATTAAGTTCCTCAGTTGACTTGTTTAATGTTGAGTTTAATATAAGGATTCCTTTCTGCTGGAATGCAGTCCAGCCTGGTCCTTGCTGAGTTAGAATAGTGAGTGATTGTTAATTTTAAGCCTGCCTTTCCAGACTCCTGTTCAATCACAATATAATCTAAGGGTCTGGAAGGAAGATGTTTTTTATCCAATGAACGCTTTCATTCAGTGTTTGACGGCCCTCCAGTTTATTGTAGCTCTGCAAAAATAGAAATGACTCTGTGCATTTGAATTCTCAAAAGGCTTAGAAAGCATATCTGAAATGCCACCCATACCCTGACCGGCCCATTGAGCTGGGTATGCAGGACAATCAGCACATCTGTGTGCCTGCAGCCCGAGACTTTGGAAAGAAATAGGGGAAAGTACATTGGCCTGTAGCAACCCACCCTGCTTGCTCTCTCAGCATTTTTGCACTTGCTATATACTCTAAATTGTTTCTTTTTTTTTTAGTCCTTTTTGCTTTACTCTAAATGATGAAAAATGTTTGATTTGTAAGCTGATTTTATGAAAATTTTTTTCCCTCAAAATGGAAATATTATAGGCTCTAGAATTTGTTTTCTTTCAGATGCTGTGATCATAGACAGCTCCAAATCACAACTCATGGATGTTTACACCTGAAAATATCTTTAGCCCAAATACAGTCAGCCCTTTCACCTGACACCTGAGGAGACTCAGTCCCAGAGAAAATACATGAATCGCCCAAGATTGCTCAACTAAAGGAGTAGAGCCAAGTAAAATTAGAATACGGCATTATTCTGAGCTCTCATAAAAATGAGTTGGTAAATACTGAAAGAGGTCATTCCTTTGCTGAAGTTAAATCTAAAACAGTGACTTTAACTCAGCACATTTCACCTTGAAAATTATATAGGGGTCTTCCTTTCTGTGGCTATTGACAGAGAAAAATGTCTCCTTGTTCTCTGTACTAATTAACTTCCCTATGAGAGGAATTACAGATGCTCTGCAGTCTGCATAAAACTCTGATTCTAAGGGAGGTGATGAAAATGGTCTGTCACCTTTCCTTTGTTGGAAAATCTGTGATTCAGATCAATGGAAGAAAGCAAGTGTTGATCCACAAGTGAATTATATAGAGCTGTGTATGTGTGTGTGTGTCTGTGTGTGTGTGTCTGTGTGTGTGTGTGTCTGTGTGTGTGTGTGTGGGTATGTGCCCTTTAATGGTCAAACTAGACTGCCAATGTATTTTGATCAGTAACTGAAGGGAGAGTTAAAATGGTATCTCCGTCCCCATCACTGACCCACTCAGCCTATTTTAATAGATCCACTTAAGCTACTGCTGTTCTCTCAGCCCATTAAGACTTATTTAAGGGGTGAATTTTCAGGAGATTATATATCAGTCCCTCCAAAACACATTGAAATTGCTCAGATGACATACTCTACAAAGTGTTATAAATTCTGCATCAGAGCTAAGTAGCAAGTGAGCTTACTTGGAATAAAGATCTATTAGAGCACTACAAAGAATTAATTTTGGGAAATTTGATTTGGAGAGATGGAGTAGACAGCATTACCTTTCAAATAAGCATGTTTGGAATGTGTGCTGTGTGTTAAGCTGTGATGTTAACATCTTTGTCACCCTGACCAACTTTAAGGAGAAATAGCACTTTATAAAGGCATGTTTGAAGCTCAGTTCTTAAGGTGCTGTTTTTTTTTTTTTTTTTTCCTGACAATCTTACCAGTTTTAGGATGCACAGATAGAAACTGAGTGTGGTCCTTTGCTTAAATGTTGCATGTCCCAACCAGCCAGGTTTCCCGTAGGCCTGGGTAACTGACAGAGATATTTTCCTACAATCATAATCTTCTTTTAAAAATCCAGAATGCTTAATTATTAAAACTCAAGATATTGGGCCGGGCACGGTGGCTCATGCCTATAGTCCCAGCACTTTGGGAGGCCAAGGCAGGCAGATAATGAGGTCAGGAGATCGAGACCATCCTGGCTAACACAGTGAAACTCCGTCTCTAATAAAAATTAAAAAAAAAAAAAATAGCCGGGCATGGTGGCAGGCACCTGTAGTCCCAGCTACTCGGGAGGCTGAGGCAGGAGAATGGCATGAACCTGGGAGGCGGAGCTTGCAGTGAGCCGAGATCGCTCAAGATATTATTACCTCACTAAGGAATAAAATAGAATCCTGAAGAGCAAATATTTTAAAGACTTACTTATAGTTTGATTCCTTTCTCATTAATTCTTAATGGTTATTAATTACTGTTTAATATGACTTAATGGCAAATTTGTGTAGCACTTAATTTACATACATTCTGTGCTCCAAGATTTAAGAATGTAGTTGTAGGAAAGATAAAGTCTTTCCATGGGTAATAATCAGGTCATCATGAGTAATGGATGGAATGGGATGAGGTTCCATTCTGGACATGGTTTCTAGCTCATCTAAGGATTCTTTTTCCATTGCTCAAAGCGACCTTCCATAGAAGAACCTTCCATGGAGCCTGTGGTGACCAAAGAAACTCAAGCAATGACTTTTTGGAAACTTCTTATAAGCTGCTCTCCTCAGAGGAGAAAATCATCAAATTGGGAGAGAACCTAGTCTGGTGAAACATCCTACCTGAAAGTTGATTCATCCTTGACAGTATCAGTAAAGGAGTGTGTACTACCCACTTTAGGGACATTGAAACTAACACCCTATGTAAGCTCCTCGATTCCAAGGACTGTGATGATCTGCCAGTCTGTCCACAAGTAACTGCCAGTCTGTGCTTATGCTGTGCTGGAACTTTTAATAGTAAAGCAAAATGAAGACAGAATGGAAGCTCCTTGAGGATGGGAACTTTGTCTTATTCATAGCTCATCCCCAGTGCCTAAATTTGCCCTTAGTATATAGTAGATGCTCAACAAACATTTATCAACTAACATATCTTATTAATTTGATGTCCACATAGTCATATAGGTGGGTGCTTATTGACAAGGAAACTGAGGCTTCACATGAAGTGACCTGCCCAAAGTCACACAGCAGCAACATCAAAGCCAGAGCTCTTTAAAACCCTGAACCAAGTTCCTCCCTTGTCTGAAATATAGCTCCACGCAGCAGCCCCCTCTGAGCGAGGACAGCAGCCTTCCCACTGACAGCTGATACTCACCCTTAGCTAAAAAGAATGATGCAGGGTCCTAGAGTAGGTGGTACTTACTCTTGCTGTATGAAGAGACGGGAGGCCAAATCAGAGGGGACTGACCTGCAGCATTAGAAATGGGAGTAGGGCGCCTTACTTAGGCCCCTCATGGAGATGGCCAATGCACAAGGTTGCTGAGTATTCTAGCTCAAGGTAAGGGACTCACCGTTAGAGAAGAAATTCAAGTTGTGAACGGAACAGTTTTCCATATTACTTTCCAAACAAATGCATTTGAAATGGTGTTATGGGTTAAGAGGTTTCAAAAGTAGTTTTGCTGTCACTGCTTTTTTTTTCTCTCTCTCAAGACAAAGTCTCACTCTGTCACCCAGGCTAGAGTGCAATGGTGCGATCTCGGCTCACAGCAGCCTCCTCCTCCGTCTCCCAGGTTCAAGCGACTCTCCTGCTTCAGCCTCCCGAGTAGCTGGGATTACAGGCACACACCACCACGCCCGGCTAATTTTTGTATTTCTAGTAGAGATGAGATTTCACTATGTTGGTCAGGCTGGTCTTGAACTCCTGACCTCAGATGATCCACCCACCTCAGTCTCCCAAAGTGCTGGGATTACAGGCTTGAGCCACCGTGCCCGGCCTGCTGTCCCTGCTTTTTAAAAAGACATCATTGTCAATTTTTATTAAGTAGAAGACAGTCCTTTTATTTATTTATTGCTTTGCAAAAGACACAGCCTAGAACTGATGGCTCTAAAGCTGAAGATGGATGTCTCATACACTCCTCAAGCCGTACACTATCACTATAGTGACTACCTCTACAGCACGGCTGTTCTTCCCCAGGAATCAACCTTTTCGTCTGCTATGTCCTCAACTCTTTTCCAAATGTTATCAGAGAGGCAAAGAAATGCAAAGATGAGGCCAGGCACGGTGGCTTATGCCTATAATCCCAACAATTTGAGAGACTGAGGTGGGCGGATCACCTGAGGTCAGGAGTTTGAGACCAACCTGGCCAACATAGTGAAACCCTGCCTCTACTAAAATACAAAAATTAGCTTGGCATGATGGCGCATGTCTGTAATCCCAGCTACTTGGGAGGCTGAGGCAGGAGAATCGCTTGAACCCGGGAGGTGGAGGTTGCAGTGAGTCGAGATCATGCCACTGCACTCTAGCCTGGGCAACAGAGTGAGACTCGGTCTCAAAAAAAAAAAAAGAAAAAAAAATGCAGATGCTCTCTGCCTTCAAGAAGCATAGCAGCTGAATGAGAGGACAGCAATGAAATGCAGGAACCTGGGAGAACCTCCAAATGCTCTACTTGTTGTACTGAGCTTGGAAAAGGGAGAGATCACTATGGATGCAAGTAAACAGGGATGGCTTTCTTGACCAACCCCGCCTAACTCTAGTCACCTGATGACCTCCCTCTTTTCCTAAACCGGGCAGTGCTCTCTTCCGTACATTATTTCATGTTCAGGAGTAATTACAAGTAGATGTGAGAGGCAGTACCGAGCAGTGGCTCAGAGCACAGACTCTGAAGCCAATATGGTACAGAAGTGAATCCCAGCCCTGCCGATTAGTAGCTGTGTGACTCCAAACCTCTCTATGCCTCCGTTTCCTTAGCTGTAAAATGTGGACAATAATAATAATGCTAACAGTAAAAACTACCTCATAGGATTGATGTGAGGATTAAATGAGCTATGAAAAGCTCTTAGAAGGTACCTGTTACCTAGTACTCAGCTCAGTGAGTATTAACTGTTTTGTTATTAAAACGTGTGTGTCTCTGCCATTTGTATTTAACATGTGTCCTTGTGCCTGGCTTACCTCCCTATTATACTGTAACCTCCATAAGGACAGGCATAGTGCCCCCTTCTTCCTTATCTCTTTACTGCCTGTATTAGTCCATCTTGCGCTGCTACAAAGGTACATCTGAGGCTAGGTAATTTATAAAGAAATGAGATTTAATTGGCTTATGGTTCTGCAGGCTGTGCAGGAAGCATATTGCTGGCATCTGCTTCTGGTGAAGACCTCAGGAAGTTGCCTTATGGCAGAAGGCACAGGGGAAGCAGGCAGTCACATGGTGAGAGAGAAGGAGCAATAGAGAGAAACAGGAGAGGTTCTTTCAACCAACCAGATCTCACGTGAGCTCATTACCACGGGGAGTTCACCAAGACAAGGATGAAGGATCCGCCCCCATGACACAATACCTCCCTCTAGGTCCCACCTCCAACATTGGGGATCACATTTCAACACAAGATTTGGAGGGGAGAAACATCCAAACAGTATCACTGCTTTTCGGTGCTGTATATACAATTTGGGCCCCGTGGTTTTGGCATCCTGGATATTCCAGTACTGTTCAGATTTCCAAGATTCAGGTGTACTTTCTAAGCTCAATTATTATGACCTCAGTTCATAGTTACTATATTGGTGCAAAAGTAATTGCGGTTTTTGCCATTAAAGGTATGGCAAAAACCGCAATTACTTTTGCACCAACATAATATCAGCTCATGTATCCCAATATAGGGTTCAGAAAAAAAGTCCCTATCAATAGGTATCATTGGCAGCCTCTGGCAGCTTTGCTTTGTCTTGGCAGAGTGCTCTAGCAATGCCCAGGAGCCCTTCTGCAGAGGCTGGACAACTCCCCTGGTGTTTGGCAGCCAGCTCTGTTCTGCGTGCCTTTGGCACTGTATGCTTTCACCTGTCCCCACCCTAACCCCACCCACAGAATCCTTTCCTTGGTTTTAATAAACATCCAGCTGTCTTCGTCCATTTTCTGCTGCTATAAAGAACAGAAATGTACTTCTCACAGTTCCGGAGGCTGGTAAATCCAAGTCAAGGCTCTGGCAGGTTTGGTGTCTGGTGAGCATCTGGTCTCTTCTGCCAAGATGACATCTAGAATGCTGCATCCTCTGGAGAAGAAAAACACGTGTCCTCACATGGCAGAAGGCAGGAGGGCAAAAAGGAGCCAAACTTTCAATACTGTTGCATTGGGGATTGGGGATTAAGTCTCCAACACATGAATTTGGGGGAAACATTCAGACCATAGCATCAGGCATGGCCAAGTTAAGTAACTTGCCACCTACTGCCAAGCAACCCAAACTCAAAGGTCTGGGACCTGCAAGTTCAAATAAGGAAACTGTGTCTCAAGTTTCCAAGATAATAACTGGTGAAGACAGAGTCAGACTGACCCAAGCAAAGGGGTGACAGAGCTGCATGAACAGAAATTCTCTAAAGATCAGGGATGGAAAATGAAAAATCAAAGTGAACTATAAAAACATGAACCTGGGTTGGGTACAGTGGCATGTGCCTATAATCCCAGAACTTTGGGAAGTTGAGGCAGGAAGACTGCTTGAGCCCAGTAGTTCAAGACCAGCCCTGGCAACAGAGTGAGACTTTGTCTCTACAAAAAAAAAAAAAAAAAGAACCAGCTGGGCATGGTAGTGCACAACTGTAGTCCCAGCTACTTGGGAGGCTGGGGTAGGAGGATTGCTTGAGCCCTGGCATTTGAGGCTGCAGTAACTGGATGACAGTGCAAAATCCTGTCTCAGAAAAAAAAAAAAAAAAGAAAGAAAGAAAAGAAAAAAAATCGATGTAAAGGCCCAGAGAGGAAAATCCAAAGTTGCCATGGTCTCTGTGATATATTGTCTGAGCTTGTTCTTTGTTTTTGTAGCTGTTCACTCCTAAGTCAGACGTTGAATCTAACCTCAGTGCTGTTTCTAGTCACTAACCTCTATTACCTCCTGAGATATATTTCATGGTTTGGGTGTCATAGGGCTGGTGGTTTGTTGTCTGAGGGCAGCCACACAGCACCCTTGGTGGGCAGAGGGCCCAGGTCTAAGGGAGACTAGGCTCTAATGACAGGAAGTTGCCAGAGTGCTTCATCTCAACCAGATGGCTACCCCAAACAGCAGTTTGGAAATTGTCCCTGTAACATTAACATATGGCCCAGTCACGTGTGAATCCTGGCCCATTGCATGTTGACAACTTGGCTTTAGTTGGATAACACTGACCACAATATCTTCTCCCCTCCCACCCCCTCCAGTGAGACACTTGAATGGTAGGAAACAATTTCTCTTTTTTAGAGTTGGGTAAACATGTGTAATTAGCCTTGTACTTATCTCCATTAGTATCATTAGACTTGAAAACCCAGTTTAATCTGGATTCTGCTCTCTTCTCAATGTCAGCCTGTTTCTGGACCAGTACAGAGCCAGCCTTGTTGATGCAATAAAGAGATTACTCCAGCCCAGGGTAAGTATGTTTCTATTTTCTCCTGAACACTGGTTACAGAATAATTAGTCTGTGCACAAAGATGGAGAGAGTAATGGAATGGCAGGATTAATGTCATGTAATACTTTAATACTTATTATGTCCAACTTCAATTGGGTCTTCTGATCTATTAGATTCTTTCCTAATCATAACTAGGAAACTTCTTACCCTTGGCCTTCTGATAAGAAACACAGTGGGTAGTAAAATAAATGCAGCCACTTCAAAGATAGTGTGAGATTATTTTTATCAAAGAATTTCTTGAGTCTTTCCCTTTGATAACAATATCTTCATATTAAAGTTGAAGTATGATATTGAAAGTTTTCTGTTGACTTCTGTCATTTTTAATTCCTTCAGTGGCAACCTTTCTCATTGGTTATTTATTTATTGCAAAAGAATACTTTTTTCTTTTTATTTCTGTTTATATTAAAGAAAAAGGACTTCAGATGAATCTGTATATTAATAGTTCTTTGCTTTAAAAGGAAGCCATTATTTACATATTATAAACATTAGGTCACAATGAAGCCAAGCATGGCATAAAATATTGTGCACATTTTTACATTTATATATCCATTTATGCCTGTGAGTAAATTACAGAGTTTGTATCCACTCTTATTTTGTTGGACTGTTAAACTAAGCTAGGAGGTCCTGCAGCCTAAACGGAGAGCTAATATACATCTATTTAAAGTAAGAAAACGAGTTTAAAGCTCATACATTAAAAAAAAAACCTTATAACTATGTAAGACTCTTGCTGTGCCATAGGAATTTAAAATAGGTTAACAGTATTAATATAGTCAAAGATAGGAACGCATATTTATCTGAGAACACTGAAGTGTGTGTGTGTTTCTAAAGTATTTTTTAAAAAGGTCCACTCTAGTCTTCTGACTCAGTGAGACTTACAGACCAATACCTTTCGACCTTTCTTTTATATCTTTTTCATAACCTTCGGTGGTTCCCAGAGCAATCTGATAATCATCCTTTGCCGTACACTGTTGCTTTTTATTTTGCTATCTCTATGTAGCTCAGAAACTTAAAATAGGTGTCTTGGAAGAGTAGCCATAGCTTCGTAAGTGGTAGTCAGTCCAATTCAATTGGCCTCCTCAGTTCCCCCTGTGAAATGGGCAGCAGATCTTGGGGCAAGGAAGGGGCATGTTCCAAGCTATTGACGGCCACTGCGTGGTTGAGTAGGCCACCCAAGTTGAGGACAGAAGAAGGAATTTTGGGTGTCTGCATCCCCCTACCCCTGTTGGCCTTGGGTGATTCTCGTGGGCATTTGCAAGACCAGGATTTTCAGGGACGGCTCAAGATTCTTGAATATGAAGGCCTCTTTAAAAATGTATCATACATAAATATAATGCTTTCAAGGACTCCTGAATCTCACACTGCACAAATAGTACTTCACTCATCACCAATACCCCTTCAAAGCCCATTTGTGGCAAATACTCCATTTTGCAGCAGATTTGCATGATTTACCTAGGATCTATTGTAAATCATTCGCATGATTTACAATAGAAAAGTGCCCAAGCTATGAATAGACCTAAATGCAGATTAGACTGGAATCCAGCAGCTCTTCTGTACCCTCTAATAAACCCTGAACACACTCCCTCCGTCTGAATCGTGGCCACACGCAGCAGCCCCCTCTGAGCGAGGACAGCAGTCCTCCTGCTGACAGCTGATACTCACCCTTAGCCTAGAGAAGGGTGAAGCAGGGCCCTAGGGGAGGTGGCACTTACTCCTGCTATGAGAGGAACAGGGAGGCCAAGTCAGAGGGGCTCACACTAACCTGTAGCATTAGAATTGCAGTGGGAGGGCCTCACTTAGGCCCCTCTTGGAATGGCTGATACCCAAGGCTGCCAGGTATTCTAGCCTGAAGTGTAAGGAGCCTACCATCAGAGGGGAAATCCTAGTTGTGGATGGCACATGGACTTACTGAAATTGCCACCCAGGAACCTCATCCCCATCAAGAGGTCTGGGGAGGTGGGCACTTGTCCTCCCTGAGCCTCCACCCAGATGGACCACAGAAGGACCATGTGGGCTTGCCAGTGAAGAGCCCAGTCCCACATCCTGTGCTGATGGGCTAGGAGGCTGTCCAGAGCATGGGAGCAACCAGTGGAAAACTGGACTTTTCTTCTTAGCTCTCAGGGCTGGCTGTTTGGCTTCTGGAGGACCTCCCCCTCTGAGTATACAGTCCAAGACTAAGAAAATGGTCAAGGTTTTATTCCATTACAATTAGAGCTGGTTTTAGTGTTCTCTTGAGCCCAGGCAACTCCTCCATGGTTTTGTGGCCCAGAGGCTGAAGGTGTCACAAGAAGCCCACAAAGATGGCTGGGCACGGAGGCTCACACCTGTAATCCCAGCACTTTGGGAGGCCGAGGCGGGCAGATCACAGGGTCAGGAGATCGAGACCATCCTGGCTAATATGGTGAAACCCTGTCTCTACTAAAAATACAAAAAAGTAGCCAGGCATGGTGGCGGGCGCCTGTAGTCCCAGCTACTCGGGAGGCTGTGGCAGGAGAATGGCATGAACCTGGGAGGCGGAGCTTGCAGTGAGCTGAGATCGCGTCACTGCATTCCGGCCTGGGTGACAGAGCGAGACTCTGTCTCAAAAAAAAAAAAAAAATAAAGAAGCCCACAAAGAAACAACACAGGGGCTACATGGTGGATCCTGAGTTCCTGATGATTCAGTGCAAGATACAGTAAGTTCCCCGTGCACTTCCAGCAAATGCAAACACTGCACTTCCAGCAAATGCTTCAAGTTCATAGTGTGGCCCCGCTTTCTGAAGTTCTAGTGTAGTGGGTGGAAAGAGTCAGAAGAATCTGCATACAAACCCCAAGTCTACATTAACTACCTTGTCTCTCTGAGCCTGCATTCCCTCACGTGTCAAAAGGCAAGACTAGTGCCCACCTTGTGGGTTGGTGTGAAATATTTACATATGTATAAATCCTTGATCTGTACCTGGCTTACAGGAGGTGCTCCTTAAGGGGAGCTGCTTCTCTTTTATTGCTGTAGAACTTATCAAGGTTAATCCACATGAGATGTTTATCCAGGGGGATGCTGGCTTGGCTGATGGGACCCCTGAGTTCCAGACCCATTGTGGCCCTAACAGGCTCTGGAATCGCCTCTTGCTCCATTCTCCCCAAAGAGGGAAAATGAGGGAGTTCACCCGTGCTCTCATAGAGTTCTATCAGCTCTGACATCCTACATTCTCCTCGCAGAGAGAAGGTATACATGGGCTGTGGAGGCAGAAAGCTTAGGCCCAAATCTGGTCTCTGCCATTGACTGAATTAATGTCTGGAAGCCTCAGTTTCTCATCTGTAAAATGGGGAGTGAAAAAGCTGATGCACTGTAATGCACATGATTGACTCTGAGTATCTATTCGAGGCTAGCTCTGGTTACTTTGGTAAATACAGACTATGGGGGCTTTTTTTTGAGATGGAGTCTCGCTCTGTCGCCCAGGCTGGAGTGCAGTGGCGCAATTTCAGCTTGTTGCAACCTCTGCCTCCCAGGTTCAAGCAATTCTCCTGCCTGGGCCTCCTGAGTAGCTGGGATTACAGACACGCACCACCATGCTAGCTAATTTTTATATTTTTGGTAGAGATGGGGTTTCACCTATGTTGATCAGGCTGGTCTCGAACTCCTGACCTCGTGATCCGCCCCCCCCTTGGCCTCCCAAAGTGCTGGGATTACAGGCATGAGCCACCACGCCCGGCCTTATGGGGGCCTTTTTGCAAGCATTTTCCTGGAGAAATGCTGGTGGGAGGGGAAGACATGATTTTCTTGACTTGGACTTTGAGAATTTCTGCACATAATTGGCACGCTGCATCTCCCCTGCACATGTATCCTGAACACCTGTAGCAGGCCCTGTACTGGTTCTGGGAAGATTGTCTACCCGGACGAAGATGACACTTTACTATAGACAGTTCCCAGCGGGTGGGGGAGAGTACTCTACATTGGCAAGACAGAAGTAACTGCAAAATGAAGGTTCAAGTGTCAAGCTGTGGGAACAAATGAATTCTGCCATTTAGGGGAGTATGGTTGATTTCTACCTTGAGCAAATCAGTTGTCTGGGGTCAGAGGGTCCAGAAGCAAAGAAAGTAGATGGAGAGGGGGAGTTTCCCTGCCTTTCACTTTCTATACTGGAGCTATGAATGAAGAGAGGTCCCCAGAGAGAGCTTAGCCACCAGGGAGGGCTCCTCGCTTGGCCCAGGGGTGATGTCAGATCCCAGGTTGAGCTTAGATTCTCAGCCAAACAGGCACCTGTGCCTGAAAAGTCTTTACAGGAGGCCCCAAATTTTAGCAGGGAATATTTGTTACCACCTGAAATGCAGGCTTTCCTCAACCTGCTGGTCTAAAGAAACTGTAAAGATAGTTAATTCCTGTCATAACACTACAAGGGACTCTCCAGCAAACTTAATAGATGAAAACAATAGAATAGGTATGAAAAAGAAATGAAATCAGCACATTCTACCCATTCCAAGAAGCAATGCCCCCCTCAACCCCCCCACTCACTTTTCCCTCTGGTGAGTGGCTTCTTGTTGCTGATGATTGATCGGGTGACTCACTGTCATTGTATTCCTTAAAAGTCCATGACAACAGCAGTGTCCAGTATCAGAGGACCCAAATGTAATTTAAAATACAGGTACAGCAGCCTGCAAGTTGAACTTTCATCCAGAAATGACAACCAACAAATGGTATCTACTAATATTCCTCTGAAATGACTTTGGGTACAGGGAGGGGAGCCAAGCCAACCAGACAGCGTGAGTTTACTCAGGACCAGAGGATAGAATATTGACAGTAATCCAGCTTGTTACCACTGCTAACCAACTGTCAAGAATTCAGAAATATCACTGTGGAATTCACTTACCCTTCTTCAGAAATCGGCCCTACCTGACCACCAGATTCCCAGAGTCCTGCCTATCTCCAAGGTGTGCTATAAATGTAAATCATAAACTCTCATATTATAAAAGCAATTTTTTGGGGGGGGGAGGACAGGGTCTCACTCAGTCACCAGGCTAGAGTGCAGTGGCACCATCACTGCTCACTGCAGCCACGAACTCCTGGACTCAGGTGATCCTCCTGCCTCAGCCTCTCAAATAGCTAGGACTACAGGCATGCCCCACCATGCCTGGCTAATTTTTGTATTTTTAGAGATGGGCTTTTGCCATGTTGCCCAGGCTGGTCTTGAACTCCTGGGCTCAAGCGATCCTCCTCCTTGGCCTCCCAAAGTGCTGGGATGACAGGCATGAGCCACTATGCCCAGCCAAGTTCTTTTTGCTGAGATACTTTCTCATCTTTTTAAAAAAAAAAATCTATCATCTCTGCCCACTTCTGTACAAACCTCTTTGTTTGCTTGTTTCAGGGAAATTGCCTTGTGTATGTGGGATCAGTACCGTGAACTGAAATGGTGCTGAGACACTTGGGTTCTTATCTGCTTACTGAGTCAGAGACCCAGCGACTCCTCACCAGTGCTTGGTGAGAAGTTAGCTCCTACAGTTGTAGGATTGCCCTTGACACAAGGGTTGTAGCTTATAGAGAGTCCTCAGATGGTTTTAAGACCCTCAGTGCAGGGGCCCAGCCCTGAGAAGTCCTTTTCTAATATCCACCCAGATGCTGTTCAGCACATACAGTAATGTGTGCTTAGCAGAGAATACCAAGACATGAGGTGGAATCTCTGCCCCCAAAGACGTTGCAGTCTGGTCGTGGAGATGTAACATACACACAGGTAGAACTATAGCAGACAATGTTAAATACAGCCCAGTGTTATTTTTATTTGTTTTGTGAATCTTTCGAATATAAGCCTTCAATAGAATGAGAGATACTCATTCTATTGAGTATTGGACTCTGTCCTGATTCAACAAACATTTGTTGAGCAACTGCTATCTGCTTGGCACTGACGCCATTCCTATGCGCTGAGGAATGTGGGCTAGGAGAATGAATATGCACTAGGAGCACTGTGGGAATCTCATAGTTTAGCAGGACAGATGAACACATGAACTCCCAGGAATTACAGTGCAATATGGTGGGTGCCAGGAAAGAGGTACCGGGAGAAAGCACCAAGAGTGACTGCCTGAGGAAGGTTTCCCTAGAGGCAGTGGTGTCTGACTTTGGTCTTAAATAGTAAGAAGGGCACTTTGAGTGTGTGGAGTAAGAAAAATCATGACGTGTTTTGGGATCAACAAGAAGTTTGCTCTGGCTGGAGTGTGAGAGTGTCTGTGGTTTTGAGGTTAGGGTTGGGAAAGGGCAGGAAGATGAAGTTAAAGAGTTATGAATGGCCATCGAGACCATCCTGGCTAACACAGTGAAACACCGTCTCTACTAAAAAATACAAAAAATTAGCCAGGCGTGGTGGCAGGTGCCTGTAGTCTCAGCTACTCAGGAGGCTGAGGCAGGAGAATGGTGTGAACCCGGGAGGTGGAGCTTGCAGTGAGCGGAGATTGCACCACTGCACTCCAGACTGGGCAACAGAGCGAGACTCTATCTCAAAAATAAATAAATAAAAAGAGTTATGAATGGCCAAGAACATTGTGATGAGAGACCAGGCTCTACTGTATGGGTAACGGAGAGCCATTGAAAGTTTTTGAGCAGTGGTGTGGTCAGGTGTACCTTCTAGAAAGATCACTCTGCCCATAGCATAAAGGGTAGATTGGAGTAAGGGAGAGCTTGAAAGCCATGAAGCTCCTCAGAGGTCCAGTGTGGACCAATATCCACCTGGAATCATCCATTTAGGAGCCAGTGAAGACCTGAAAATGGAGAAAAGGACAATGAATGGATATTCACTGAGCATTCCACTCAGCAAACATTTATTGAGTGCCTCTCAGATGCCAGTCACTGTGCCAGGCCCCGAGGATAGAGTTAGATATGACCTAACCCTACCCTGGAGGGGCTTACAGTCTAGAGACAAGCAAGGGACCATCACCTGGTGGTGTGTGATTGGCACAGCAGAAGTGTGGGCAACCCTTGGGGGCAGGGAGTAGAGGTGGCCAACCGGGGAGGAGGCACAGTATGGAGTCCAGAGAAGTCAGCAAAGGCGTCGCAAGGGCAGGGAGTCTAACCTGGGTGCTGAGGGATGAGTAAGAGTAACCAGGCAGACAGAGAACTGGAGGTGAGAGAGGCATTCCACCCAAGGGGAGCATGTGCATGTTTGAACACACAGGATACATAAAAGAACAGATGGGGGATGTGATGAGGTTGGCCTGACTAGAGCCCAAGATGTGTATGAGGGAGTGGCAGGAGACCATGCTGCGATAAAGGCATGGGGCCAGTCACGCGGGGCTTTGCCTGCCATCCCAAGAAGGTGGGACCTAAGTCAAGGTTTTCAAACCCTGTTTAAATGGCAGAATGCTTTGGTCAAAACTTTTTAGCCAGCACCCCAATTACAAAACAGATAAAAATGATGCAGCTTTAGTTAAACTAAATGTGAGACTGGTACTTCCTCTGTCTTGGTCTTCCTCTTATCCCTCCAGGCCACCCCTGAAGCAATTCAGAACACAGTTTGAGAACCACCTGCAGTAAGTGACAGTGATGCAGGTAGGGGGAATGTGGCACTGAGAGGTCTTGAAGGGCAATGCCATGGTTCCCAAGTTTCCAGCTTTATTTCAAAAGTGACAGATACGGAAGTGCTTGGTACCTAAGAGGTACTCAGCTTGCATATCTGAGTGTATGTGTATGTGTGTGCTGCATTTGATGAGTCCTTCCCTGGGAAGGGTAGGGTTAGCAGTCAAGAATATTGAGTTTTATTTTGGACAAAATGGATTAAAGGTATTTTCAGAATACCCACATACAGAATTGTAGTAGGCACTTGAAAATGTAGGTGTGAGCCCTGGGCAATGGTGAAAGCTATAATTACAGACTTGGGAGTTATGGGTGTATAAGTGATAGCTGAAGCCATGGACATCAGTACAATTGCCTAGAATTAGATGGAACGTGATGAAAAAGTAGGCAGAGCCCTGAGGACCACTGGTAATTAAAAGACAGGTCAGAGAAGAGAAGCTACAAAAGGAGACAGAGAGACTGAGAGAGATGCCAGGAGAGGAAGCAAGTGACGGCAGCATTTCAGAAACCAGGTAAAGAAAATAGGCTGGACACAGTGGCTCACATCTGTAATCCCAACACTTTGGGAGACCAAGGTGGGAGGATCGCTTGAGGCCAAGAGTTCAAGAGCAGCCTGGGCAGCATAACAAGACTCATCTTTACAAACGACAACACAGAAATAGAAAATAAGCATAAGCTTAAACATAGAATTGGTATTTAATAGTTTGGTTGCTTGGAAATGAAAAAGGAATAAACTAAATGTGAGAATAGTGCTTCCTCTGTCTTGGTCTCCCTCCCCTAATGCATTTTATTGGCATAGCATATTCCTTTTAAAATAAATATGAAGCTGGGGGGAGGGGGGAGGGATAGCATTAGGAGATATACCTAATGTTAAATGACAAGTTAATGGGTGCAGCACACCAACATGGCACATGTATACATATGTAACAAACCTGCACGTTGTGCACATGTACCCTAAAACTTAGAGTATAATAAAAAATAAATAAAATAAAATAAAATAAATCTGAAGCATACCAATTTTTTCCAGAAGTACACTCCCTTTAATGTATAAGTATAGATTAGTCTAGCAAAATAACAACAACTGAGCTCACAAGGTAAACAGTATCACTGTGGTTTAGTGGAACTTCTCCCTCTCCTCTCCAGGAATAAATGAATTCTCTTAAATTTCTGCTCATCAGTCAAAGTGTTACATTCAATTGAGTATTCATTCTGAGTTTAAAGTAATTCTGCAATGGAATGCTTAGAAAGTTGTGCTTTGGCAAATTGAAAATAATTTTTCTAAAGTGATGGGATAATTTGAAATCCATATTCCTTTTCTTGTTTTGATTTGGGCAGCTGAAATTGTAAAGCATATTCCTCTGATTGTACTGTTTCACCTGTGACGTGTTCTCTCCCCTGGGGATACTGGGGTCTTCTAAAACCATTCATTATGGGGAGGGGGAGATGCTGGCACTCAGTAGGGCACAGTGAATGAATGGATGATGGGCTATTTTCCATCCTATTAATCCACATCTCAAAGGTGTCTGTATTCAATGAACTGAAAAAGAAAACAAAACTTCTAAGTAGTTAGAGATTAAAACTACTGCCCAGTCTTTCTCTTTCTCGTGGGTACAGTGTTGTGCACAGAATGCTGCTCTCTAAAACCCCATCATAGCAGCTGACTCTGTAAAAGCTTCTCGGGAAAATCTTTTCAAAGGAATAAGCAATAGAACATGGCTTTTGAATTCCCAAAGACTCAAATTCTTTAGATTACTCAACTTCTGGATTTAGTTTATTGTCTCATCAAATATTGACTGAGTGCTTACTATGTGCTAGGCACTGAGAAAATGTAGTGAATAAAACATTAGAAGATCCTGTTGTCATGGAGTATGCATTCCAGCCAGAGAAGACAGGGCAATAACAAACAAGGATACAATGTGTGTCCCTGGTGGTAAGTGCTAAGAACAAAAATAAGCCCAGCAAGGGACTGGAGAGTGATGGGGCAGGGGCTGCATTCTGAACAGGGTGGCTAGGGAAGGACAGGTAAACTGAGAGCTGAAGGAGGAAAGGGATGTTTAGGCAAAGAGTGCTGTCACATGCTTAGCTGCTGTCCCTTACAGCTTACCCCAACCAGGGCATGTGGAGATGCATTGCTTTGTCAATGCAAGGATCAGCCCAACCTAGAAACCTGTAGCCTTGTGAACATGATGGTATGCAGCTTAGATAATAGCTGTTAAAAACCAACTCTTCAAAGTGTTACTGTGAGACAATTTTTTGCAGGTGACTTTTAAATAAAATAGCTTCCATTATTCAAAAATCCAGAATGGCAACTAGCTCTTAGAAATGACTAAAATGACCTACCAGCGTTCCCTGTTTTTTTGTTTTTTTTTTCTAATGGAGACTTTTGCTGTCCTGCTGAGACCATGTATTATATCTAGTTTCACATAAAAATGAATTTTTGCTGCTAAGTTTGAAAACTGCCTGAAAATAGCAATTAATATTGAAAAAGCTGACAGAACCTTAAGTGTAGTGGCATGATTGGTGCTGCTATAATTACGTGCCTGAGTGTTGTACAGGCCGATGTAAACACAGTATGAAAACAAATTTTGATGCCCAGGACAGTGTAGCCACATATTTTCTTACAGGTAAGTGAGGGTGAAGGGGAGAGGGAGAGAGAATTGATAGAATTTTTAGAGCACTGTTAGGTGGTGTAGATATTTCTAATCTTACATCAGTATAATCTTTCTAATTATTTTCACATTCTGCATTTGATCCTCACAATTTGTTGGGGGAAAAAGGCAGGGCAGGCTTTGTTCTTCCCATTTGATGGATGAGAAAACTCAGTGGATCAGCGAGGATGGGTTAAGGTTCTTATCTACAAAATGGAGAGATTGGACTACATTATTTCCAAGGTTCCCTCTAACTCAAAAGTTCTATGATTATTTTCTGATTGTCCTGAGGTGACACAGCTGTTTAATGGTGGAGACTCCCCTTAAGTCCAGAGTCCTTCTGCCACAGTTCCTCCTTATATTCTTCAAATTCTTCACTGTATGTTTAATCATCTGTAATATGCAATGTCTCCTGTACAGGGTTGTTGAGAAGATCGCTGAGGGGATTAAAGGGAGGATTTGTGAAGCACCTAGCACAGTGGTAGCTATCATTATCATTGTCATCACTGTTACTAATAAGGAGACAAGTAGTGTAGTGGAGAGAGCATCAGTGCTGGGCCTTCTGATCATTCACTGACAGAGTTGATAATACCTACAACATAGGGTGGTTTAAAGACTAAAGGAGGGTTGGGCACGGTGGCTCATGCCTGTAATCCCAGCACTTTGGGAGGCCAAGGTGGGAGGACCACCTGAGGTCAGGAGTTCGAGACCAGCCTGGTCAACATGGCGAAACCCCATCTCTACTAAAAATACAAAAAAAATTAGCCAGGCATGGTGGACTGTGCCTGTAATTCCAGCTACTTGGGAGGCTGAGGCAAGAGAATCTCTTGAATCCAGGAGGCAGAGGTTCCAGTGAACCAAGATCGCACCACTGCACTCCAGCCTGGGTGACAGAGTGGGACTCTGTCTAAAAAAAAAAATGTCTAAAGGAGATGATGTTTATATGAATGCCTAGCCCAGTGTCTGACTACACTATACCTACAGCATAGGGAGGCTTAAAGACTAAAGGAGAGGATGTTTATATGAATGCCTAGCCCAGTGTCTGACTACCAGGTACTCAAGAAATGGCTGGCTGGTGTGAGTGATAAACCACCCTTCATAAGAAACTCAGATATATTTTCATGATTCCCTCAAAACCTAAAGAGGCATTTCACAGAGGTGAAGTGTAATCTTGAGAGTAACAGAAGCATATAGCCACCTTTATTAAAAAAAAAAAAAAAGAAGAAGAAGAGTCTGAAGTTTGGCCATTCTGTACACATCTGAGAGGAAGGAAAAATCCACATGCATCCAATAGTTAACAAATGGTCATTGTGAAGTTTAATGTCAGATGGTCTTCTGAAATCCAGTACATACTTTATTCAGGTCCTCCCGTTCTCCCTACTGCAACAATCACATAAGATTGTGTGGATTATTTAGAAAAGCCTGTTTACCCTCATTATACCACTTTCTTTGAAAAGCAATCATGTGAATACTATGAGGAACTGCTTTGCTATAATGATGACCATTATGAGGGATTCAATAAAGTTGAAAACCAAGATCCTGGAGCCTGTATCTGACAGCATGGTCACAGAAAAGGCTAGGGGCAGGACTGAAATATGAAAACTCTCCAAGAGGAATTGTGGTTACTTGTCTCTATGAAGGATTTCTTGGTACTGAATTTTCAGGGCTTGAAAATCTAACAGATGTAAGCATCTGTTGTCACATGCCCTGGGACTGTGTTGGGGAAGTGTTGGCAGGTGCTAAGGAGTCACAAGGTGAATGGCACTGCCCTGGACCAGTTTCTCTAAAATCTAGTCAATGGCTTAACCCATTGGACCTGAGACAATGCATATTGTTCAGAACACCAGCTTTCAACCACATTTTTTTTTTAAGTATTATTTGAAAAAGATAAAACACAGCAACTGGCCATTTGGATGTGAAATCAATTCTTATTTGATATATATCTCTCCTGGAAATTATTCTCACTGTGAATGTCCATCCTGCGTAGACATCTCAAGAACAATCGAGTTTTTCTACTTGAGAGCAGTACATTAAATGCTTTGACCAATGTCTGTTATGTTTGGTTACCTTCCAATTTTAAAATGTGTGAATTTCCTTTTTACTGTTCTAGGGGAAAGCAATGGTATTTGCCCCACGCCGAGGGAATACTTTAAACCAGTTTTGCAATCTAGCTGAAAAAGCTGGTTTCTCTATCCAAAGACATGAAAATTATGATGAACACATTTCAAACTTCCACTCCAAGGTTAGTTTTCTGCTTGTGTTAGATAACACTTTAATCCGCATTGCATTTTGAAGAGATCATGGTCTTTTTGGCAGGTAACCTAAATATTTGATTAAAGTACTCCTTAGGTGTGTTGCTTCTGAACAGCTATTTGTATCTGATTATTTTGTGTGGTAAAGCCATCTTTTATCTTTGCATGTCTAGAAGGATTTTACAGAAACCATTCCTGTTTACTCTTTTCTCTGAAACAAACTAATCTTTTCATTCATAATAGACTAATTTGTAGGATGCAAGGGGAGGTGGCATAGAATGAATGATAAACATGCATTTATATTTTAATGAAAAACCTTCAGCTTTTAAGTAGGTTAAATGCTTAGCCGCACTGAAATAAATAGAAGGTGAATGTCTAATTGTATCATGTTGGACTGTAAATCTTTATCTCTGCTTGCTTTGTAGCTGGGTCAGTTGGCAGTTTGAGACAGTTAAATCTCATACAGAATTTCACAGTTGTGGGGTTATATGTCAGATTGAGGCGCTACAAGATTTAGGTCAAAAGCACTTATCTGAGAGTGATTTTTAAGCCTGCTTACATAAAGCAATGTTATCAGCCTTTTTATTATTTATAGGTATAGAGCAATATAGGACACTGAGAGGCGAGTGTTTCGCTGAAAACTTTTTAGGATTCTCACATTTGCTAGTACATGTCACAGTGACTAGTATAGCATGTATTATTTCAGTAATTTTTTGCCTTATGGAAATCTCCCTTCACTGAGCTAGTCTGACCTTGGCAAGAGACTTTAACTTGTCATGATTTCACAAGTTGTAACTGCAGAAAAATAAAGGCCCGAGCTTAATTTTCTCCTGGGACAATGTGAACAGCATCCTTTATTACCCAGGACTATAATATAATGTAGAAGTGTGTTGGCTTTTGGAAAAATATATGCAAAATTAATCTGATCTTCCAAGCAAGAGAAAGAAATTCTCACTTTCTGGAACTGAATTTATTTATTTGAATCTTTAAGGTTCCATTTAGCCTCTGGGGGAAAAATGGTGCTTTGTGAACTGAAAGAGTTAAATCATGTCCTCTCACTGGTGGAGTCAGGCCCATTGCTCACAATCAGAAAATAAAAACAGGATGGTATGTGATTCAGATCTTACCAGCCTCTCTAGAATGATGTTTTCCCCTTTCCAATCCCTCCTCCTAAAATAAGCGGGTCTTTACCTGGTAGGAAAAGGGTCCCTCCTGGCTCCCTGGACTCCTCCACCCAAAGGAATAATGTGGCTTTCTCTCCAGGGTCGGGCTGGAACTACAAGGATCAGCTGACAGCTGCTTCAATGTCATGCCATTCACTTTCCCCCTAGAACAACAAATGCTTTTAGTTTCCCAGTGACAGCTCAGGAGAGCAAAGGCGTGGGTTTCTCCACCAGCAAAGCTGTTCAGCATTGTGCCTGATGCCCTCTGTCTCCTCCCTGAAAGATCTGAGGAGTGTTGGGACATGTCAGGCACACCCACCTCTCCTTTGTCTAGAACTTCAGAGTGTCAGCGCCTGGCGGCCAGCACACCTCCTCTTTTTATTTCCAACGTTGTACACTACCCTGCTAAGCGAAGCACATAAATAAGTGGCCTTATTTTTTCTCTGGTCATAATTGCTGAAAAGTCAAATTCACAGTTTGCTGACATTGGTACATTGGACTAAGAAATAGTTCTCTTCATTGTTGGGGGTGGGGAGAGTGTAGAACCCTAGGAGAATATTCTGCAGAGTTGGCACATCCTGGATAAAAGGTATAAACGGGCGCCCATGAGATATATATATATTTTAATAATGAGAGCTATTTCAGCTGGTGTGGGGTTCTGCTTCTAGCAAAAGAATGCCTCTGGTCCCTCCTGTACCTGCTCCAGCAGCGGGGATACTGTGTGCTGACCGGGCTGGCACGTGCAGTTGTGCTACTTTGCAGGAGAAGGAGCTCGCCCAGAGGCCAGAGCAGTGAGCCGCGGGCCACGCTGGAGGGAGCGGGCAGCGCCGCTGCTCCTCGCCCAGCCCCATGCCCTGCAGCAGGGCGCGAAGGCGGAGGCCCAAGGCAGCACCCCTGCCCCCTGCAGCCCTGCCCGCCCGCCCGGGGCTCCGGGACGCGGCCGCCGGGAGCCTCCACCCTGGCGGCTTTTGTTGGCCGCGTGCTAATAGCCAGGGTTTAAAAGTTTTCCATCTTGAGCGGCAATCAGCTTTCTTCCTCTCCATCTCTGGCCAAAGCCCCCTCGTCCCTGGGACGCGCTGCTCCCCAATGGAGGAGCGGCGTTTTCCTTCAGGCTGCGTGTTATCCTCTTAGCCCTACTGTGTTGGAATAGAGCGTAACCAGCTGGAGGACTGTAAGACGCCTGATAATGCCGCTCTTTTCCGCTGTCCCGTCTTAATCTTGTTACACAAATGGTCGTGAAGAGATTCATGAATTTTAATTTTGCCCTCTGCATTAGTGCCTCGCGTCACTCATACACAGCTGCCTTCGAAGCCGAGTTTTTCACCCGTCCTCTTACAACAGGGGAAAAAATTAGTTACTTGGCAGTAGTGCAAGGTAAAAAAAAAAAATCTACAGATTTAGGCAACCACCCATGAAGCTGATTAACAGTCAGTGATCAGGAGGAACAGCTTTGCCTCTTAAACTTTTCACCTCTCATTGTTAACTGTGAAATTTTATTTCCGTTAAAAAGCAAGCCTGTAATCAAAACGGTGCCATTCTGCACTTTTCTGCCAGTGCTTTTGTTAAACTGTGCCCACACCATGCAGCCAGTGTGCTCAGGAACCAGGCAGCCAAAGGTGTAGTATGTTTTAAAAATATTGCTTTTCAGTCCATCCTTGCAAGGGGAGAAAAATAAAACACTTTCCTCTCCTCCCCAGCCTTTTGGTCTCCTCAAGGCTGAGAATCAAATTCATTGCCCTCATAGTGTGGTTCAAAACCTTTCAGATAGTAAGATAGCAAATCGTTTTGTAAAGTAGAGATGTGACTTCGAGATTACAGCTGGCTTGATGCTAGTTGGTTAAAATACTCTCATTCATGCAAATGTTCTTTGAAATATAATTTTATATGCCGTGGAGTTTTTTTATAAACTTTCGCCAAACCACCCTGAAGTGTTTATTTTTCTGTATTTTTGTACATAGCTCTGAAAATAGGCTTGAGCTGCGCTGTGAAGTCAGCACATTGTGTTAAAAACACAGCCATATTGCACTTCTGCTTATCTATTCAAAATGCCACATCACAAGTGGCTGGTGCTTATAATCTGTGTGGTGTGCTGTTGATAATTGTGGATACTGTAAAGGGTAAACAGTCTGAACTCCACTCCTGCTGCTGCTGTTCACGCCGTAGTAAGGCTGAGCGTGTTACATCCAATTATGAAGTAAAGCATAATGCTACTAATAGCAGCTATATAATTTAGTTTAGTCCTCAAAGACCTGTTTTAACCTATGAAATTGGAAAATTATTTTATTCATGATTTGCTTTTTGTTCATTTTCTTTCAAGGTGCCTTCTGATATTTGTTAAAATTGTAATTATTAATTGGGCAAGGAAGTACAGCCTGGGTAAATGGAATTATTCTTAAAGCTCATAACATTCCCCCATCGAAGCAAGTATTGGCTAAGAGCTTTGTGTGTGTTCAAGTACCCTCACATAACAGACTTGCTTGATTCAGAAATGATCCAGGGCTGGGTTATAGTGTTGCCTTTGAGGGTTGTCAGCTCTTCCCCATTGTGGAAAGGTCTCACAGGCAAGACAGGGCTGGCCCCTGGCCCCTTTCAGCAACGAAGCCTCCGCTTTGGCCTCCAGAGGTCAGCATAGAATCCAAGTTAAAAGTGATTTCTAGCCCATATTTACAGAAGAATTATTTATCCCACATATTACCTCAGGGACTTTATAAAGAGCTCATTTGAGTCTCTGTATATTAGTGCATTGTGAGTGAGTAGGTCAGCTGACTGCCACTGAGTAATCAACTTTCCCTTATCCCCAATCCCCGAGGAAAGAATTGAACTAGCTTGGCCCTCTCTGCCCCCTATAAAATACTTCAGTGAGCTCCCTCTATCACTAGGGCAACTGCCAACAAAGGTATTTACAGTTGGTAAGTCCCGGTCAGTGGGTATGGACTGGGAAGTTGGTGAAGCCATTTTCTCAGCATTTTCTATAGACTAAGTAGTAAGGTTGGAGGACCTGTGTTTAGGTTTAACACTCTCGCTACTTTGGTAGTAGCGAAAATCCACAAGGATCTTCCTAAATAGACAACAAATCATCTGTACACAAAACAAACTCCGTCTAAGAAAACAGAATGAAGTCACCTCAGGGACTGTACCACCGTCAGTTCTTGGGAAAGTGGATTAGAAAGTAAAGGCTGAATTAGCTTTATGTTCCCCAGCGGAAAAGGGGAAGTGGGCTCATGACTCCTGTCCGTGTGACAGCATGTCCATGTCATGGTTTGGGAATATAATTTAGAAGGAACATGCACTTCGCAAAGATTCGAGTTAACATGCCCCAGAGGGACCAACCTGGGAGAGTGTGATGTTGAGGCCATTCATTTTGCTTTAGGCTGGGTGGGGTGGGTGGTGTTTGACTAATTTAAACAATAAAGGAATTGACTCCATGTATAATTTAAAGAAATATTTATTTTTTATTCTTATAATCTAAAAAGGAATTAACAATTGGCTCATAAATTCCAACTTCAAAAATATTAATTTTGTCTTTATAAATAGCAAATTTCTATTTGCTAGAATAAATATAAATATAACTTTAAAACTATTCCAGCTGAATGAAGAAAAAGTGTACTTTATATGTGAGAAACCTAACTGGATTTTAAAATCTCATCACAGAAAGATCCTCAGAACTTCCCTGTGCAATGTGGACAGGAATGTCGCTAGTCTAATTGTTGGAGTATGTTCTCCTCCTCAGGGAAAAGAATTTTTGAGTGACTTATTATTAATGTTAAAACCCCTAAGAAGCACCTGGAGAGTCTTTGCAGTGTCTTGGGCCCCACAAGCCTTTCCCTGTGCCCAGATGTTGCCACGGACTCCAAGCAGTGATCTGAAATGCCCGCCTGCCTGAATAGTGTGGCATTGGTCAGAGGCAGAGGGTACAGAGAGCAGAAACTTCTATGTCAAATGGCCAGTCAGGTGATGATGAATGAGCCCCAGCTCTGCCTTCAGTCAAGTGCCTCACAGTTTATAGAGGTCAAAGTGCAGTTTGGGTATTTATGAAAAAAACCCTACCCACCCCCACCAAAAACAATCCCCATGTTAATGTATAGAATTGTCACATTAGTGCCACTGAGAACTACTTTGAGTTGCTTTTCTGTGATTTATTTTTCCAGAACTATATATTTGTCATCATGATACTCAACATTAATATTGAGTGGTAAAGATCCCTGATTGGAGTCCCCTTACCTTTTTCTTTCTATTATTGTTTTCAGTTGAAAAAGGAAAACCCGGACATATATGAAGAAAACCTTCATTACCCGCTTCTGCTTATTTTAACCAAACATGGATAGAAGATTAAGCTTCTCAAAGACGGAGAAAAATATCAAGTGCACAGGGAATATTTTTACAAAAACAGAAATCTGTAAGGGGTATAATCGCCTGCCTGCCCCCTTTGCAGCATTTCACGTGTGGGCTATGGACTCCACCTGTCCTCACCCACGTTATTCCCCAGCTGCCCTCTCCAGCTCCCTCCCCGCCTCTTTTTACACTCTGCTTGTTGCTCTTCCTGCCCTAAACCCTTGTTTGTCTTTAAATGTGTATAAGGTGCCTGTCTGTGACTTGAATTTGACTGGTGAACAAACTAAATATTTTCCCCTCTAATTGAGACAGAACTTCTTTTTGATGATACCCATCCCACCTTTTTTTTTTTTTTTTTTTTTTTTTTTTTGGTCTTTGTTCTGTTTTGGTGGTGATAGTTTTTAATCAGTAAACCCAGCAAATATCATGATTCTTTCCTGGTTAAAAAAATAAATAAAGCATATCTTTTTATCTCCCTCCAATTAATTGTATTAAATCCGCCATCCCTTTCTCTATCCCTCTCTCTCCTTTTTTTCCTTTTAAACAGTATGTTTTTTTCCCTATAGATGTATTAGAAATGACTACATCAGCCCAAAGCCTCATAAACTGACCGTTTGTCCTCTGGACACAATAGCGTGGCCAGCCCTCTGCTCCTCCTCCCCAATTATGTGTGATTAGTCTCAGTGTGCTGTGTCAAGGAGGGGGAGTGTGCTGAGTGCTTATTATCTGTTTAGGTACAAGAAGAGCACATTTAGGCTCTGACTATGAATGAAAAGTGAGCCTTTATCAGGGCTTAAATCTAACTGCTGCTGTTCTCCAGGCCTCTTTCAAAATAGGTCCTTCCCAGAGAAATTTTGAGTAAATGGTTGATAAACCAGATTGCTACCAGGGGGAGTTTTTTAAAAACTCAATCACACAATTATCTTATTTAAAATAAGTATATATTGTTATATGCTGTGATTCAAGTGTATGGTAAACATTTAATAGGTGCTACCTAGGATTAAGAGAGAATGACTTTTCTGCAGGGAACCCAAGCTTATCCTTGCCTAGTGCATCCATGAGATGCTCTAATGCCTTTTGTGGAAATTCAGATGTTTATCTGTAAGGAATCATCTGTGCCCACTTTAGCAGTAATGTCATTAGTAGGTTAGCTATATATCCTCATATCTTTAGTAGAGGCAAAAACATGTATTCAGTGTGATACAATTAAAGTGATAGGTGAGAGACTGGGGGTGCATCCTTTTGCATGTTAAACAAACTTAGCTGTCATAAAAGCAGCGACTCTCAAATGTCTTCTGTGCTCACTTCTATCATCAAACAAATTTTTCACCATCAGTTTGCATGTCCTTGTATTCACCACTTTTTCTGCTCCATTAGAGCACCTAGATGGATCTCAGAAGGCATAGGTCAAGTCGCAGTTAGATCATACATTTCTTTCTCACAAAAACTTGAATTGCAATGCCAAGTGATGGGCTAACATCACAATAACAGCAATTTATTCCTCTTTGGATAAAACAGCAGTCTATTCTCAGTGCTAGATAAAGACCAGGGCAATGCAAACCAGCCATTTAGCTGAGTAGTTCAGCTAGTGGCAGCTCTCCTTTGGCGACTGTATAGGTTGCACACTGGCTTCATATTTTCTTGTTTAAAAATTAGAATTTGGCATGTTTTAAAAGGCAACACAAGCCATTCCATTTATACTGGTGAAAATACAGCAAAATTATTTCCTCTGTAAAACCTGCAACTAACTCTGCCAGACAAAGAAAACGCATCCCTGTAGTAGCACCTAAGATGGTCTATTCTTTTTTCTTTTTAAATATGGAACAGCAGGACTATGAGAATATTTTCTTTTTTCTCTCAAGAGAATACGTGAATTGGCAAGAATTCAATTTGCATTTGCGTGTTGTGGGTGGAGAAATCCAGTGTTTATGTGTCTGGGAGATACTATATTTTAAAAAGTAAACTAGGAATGTATTTTTTTAAATATCTGAGAACAGTGTTTCAGAATTGAACTGTTGCTACCAAGAGATACCTAGTCAGGAAATTCACTTATTATGTAATTAAAACCTAGAGAATCTCCTATACAATGTTAAGCGTTTCATAGATCTGCTCTTCATGGGATCCTCACCTGGAAATATCTCTAGTCCAGGTTCTTTGAAAGTTTGTAAGAAATGTTCTATATTATTGAACAATTTTAGTTTTTATTTTCCCAAAGTTTAATGGAATGCCGATATTGAAAAGTGAAATAGAGCAGCTTTGAAAGTTTGTCCATTTACATTTCTTTTGAACTTTATGATTATTTCTATGCATCAATTGCAATTGAAATGGCCCATTCCATAATTGCCTATGTAATTATACATGTGTTTGTTTCAGAAAGGAAGCCTGTCTGCTTAGGAAATCCTAAGAATAATATTTCTTTTCTTTGTGTACCTTTATCTTCTGATGAAACTCATGATTTTCCTTTGTCATACTAAGTGGATTTGGTTGGATGAAAGAATGTTTCTAATATTGCCCATGGTCAGTTCTAATGCTGTGAGATGAATAGCTACGTACAAGTTGGTTATAAGAAATATATTTTACTTTATAGCAAGACATATGCCGTGAATTGGGATAAAAGTGCTAGAAAAGACTACCTAAGAGGTTGATGCTATTTTGTATAAATTGTGTATTTTGTTGGCTTTTTGACTGAGCATGAAAATGTAACTTCCATTAGGGAAGGGTAATTTAGGTGCTCAGTATTCAGCAGAAAACTTGTCAGGGCCATAAAAGCTTTTCTGGCTAGTTCCTCGGGTGTTTTCAGAGAAGAGCTGCCCGCCCCTTGCTGATTTTCCCTTTGGCTTCAGTATGGGCTGAATTTACCACTGCATACCTGTTGAATCAATTTGGGGGATCCAGCAGTTAACTGAGTGAATGGAAGGATTAGTTGCCCTCCGGAGCCCTATTTCAACAGCCAGGTGTCTGTCCTAAACTAGTTAACTGCTTTTGACAGCTGAAGAACCTGGTTTTAATACCAGAGGCAGGAGGTAGTGGTGTTTTTTCCATCTCTCTGCTACCAAAGTGGGGCAACCTTCTCATGAGGGTTAGGTGGTTTTTGTTTTTTAATAGGAACCCAGCTTCCATGGATTTTGTCTTTGTGCTTAGTCAGCATTTGACTTGTTTCCAATCTATGCCAGACAAATTCATTAGCATTGTCTGGCAAGAACCTTTCACTGGACTCTGGGGGTGGGGCAGAATGCCCACATAGGGGAGAGTCAAAGTATATGTACAAGCATATACACACACACACTCACAGGAAAGATTAAGCTATTTAGACCTGAGAGCTGGACTCCAGCTCCCAGATTCCAGGTACATCCCCGTCCTAGATCAAAATCCCCTGAGTTCAGGCTGTATGAAACATCATAATTATGTTGACTGTATACCATAAAGAAAAAATGGATTTGAAAGTCAGGCTGATTTTAGGCAGGGTAAATATGTTTTCCTGAGTGGACTCTTTCCAAATTAGGAAGGAGCCTGTTAGTGTTTATCAAACCATTAAGCCTGAAATGCCACTTTTAATTCTCACATTTCATTTTACCCAGAGAGCTTACCTTCCAGGCTGTGGCTAAATGCTCACAGTGTTCTCTGCCCTGGAAGTCTGTGCATTTGGAGTCTGTATTTTGCCTTTTTTGTCCCCCTGACTTTTCAATTAATACATTTTTTAATAGATAAAACAGATCATACCGTGACTTTTAAAATGTCAACAAGCTTGTAAACAGAAATGTAATAAAATGGCTAATAGGAGATTCAATAGTTAATAGAGGGCCTGAAGTGTGAGCAAATACAGTAGCTATATACTGGAAACTGTGCAAGTGAAGATGGCTTTAGTATTGCAAACTGAGGAAGAAAATTGTTTTTAATTAGCACCTTCATAAGAACTGCTGATTAATACTGTTTTGTTTGGTGAAAAGCTTTCAGCTGAGTAATTTGTACAGCCATTACAACAGTTTTGTTAGAGCGGGACTCCTGTTGTTAAACACAAACAGCAGATGATAATGGTGGAAGATGAGTTTGTCATGTAACAATTTACCTTATTGAAAAAAGCTTTATATAAAACCCAATACAGTAGGTACCAGCAGAAATCACATATTTTAAATCCTTCCAAAATTGCAGTGTGCCATGCTTATGGTTTTTTTTTCCCTCAGAGCTAGAAGCAGATTTTATATCATTTATAAAATTATATACACAATTTAAAGGTGGTGTAGCGTGGACAGACCACTTTCTTAGCAGCAGTTTACATTGGAGCAGTAAAGTGGCGTGTATTCAAACATTTCCTAACTACACAAAGAAGGTGGAAAAATGGAAGCCTAATTAAATAATGTTACTCAAATGTAAATCTGCATTGCGACTGGATGCAGGGAAATAAGAATTGGTGTTTCTGCCTTAGGTGGGTTTATCATGTATAGGATCTTAAAAAAAAAAAAAATCTCAACAGAAGTTTAAGTAACCTTTTTTTTTTTTTTCTGGTGATGTTTTAACTGATCCAGAGGAAACAGTGCTCAATCAGTGAGACCTGACCAGAGAATAAGAGGCCGATTTCAGTGAACTCCCATAAAATGGATATTTTGCTAGCCAGAAGCATGGGAAATAGTGTGTGTGTGTGCTTAAAATAAAATCCAATGGTAAAGCATATTTGCATTAAAATATTACGCTAACCAAGGCTGATAAGAACTGTAAATTATTGGAGCGGCGTAATAGAGCATGAGATTTTTTTTTTTTAGACAGGCCTTCGGGGTAATAACAAGGGTTGAGGCTCACGACAGTGCCAAATAAGCTTTAGACAGCATAATAGTCTGCAAAGAAAGCCACAGAGCACTAATGTGAAGGAAGAGCTGTCCACCACATGCAGCAAAAATCACCAAAGGTCATTTTATGGTAGCAATTGTGACATAAAATTGGTGGTCATGCTACATGTCTAATACTCAGCACAGCTTTATAAATGATGGGCCCCTAGCGATGGCTGTCATTAAGTGCTTTCATCATAATAAACTTTAAACTGTTGGCTTTATGAATCGCCAGCTAGCTTCAGCTGTTCGTTGGATGGAGCTTGCAGTGCCTTAAGTGTGACAAGACCTATTAGGAATTGCAACCATGTTTCAAGCGTACTTGGCTTCCCCACTCCTGGGGTGATTGCTGCCTATTAAACGGCGTCTGGGAAGATTTTCCTCCAGCAATCTCTGATCAAGAGCTTTTTTGGGCTTTGACCTGCATTTCCTTCAAGACTTTCTCTGAGGAGTTTTATAAGAGCAAAACTCCAGAGGATTTATAGCCACTTCTGATTAATACCTTTCCAGTTTTTCTAGCAACTCTCCCACTGCTGCATAGAGAAAAGCTTTCATTGTTCCTGAGGTGCTTATTTGTGACCTTTTTTCTGCTTCCTGATTCCCTCTAACGTGTTCTCTCAGTGAAATCCTCGGGGTGGAACCCAGACAGTTGGTGAAGTTGTTACAGCTGGAGAGACAGAGAAGGAAAGAGAGAGGCTGTTATATTTTTAAAGGATTACATGCAGAGCAGCCTGGCCCCGCCCATTTAAATACTAATGTGACGTCATCTGCCGCCCGCTGTACCAAACGCATCCTTAATGAGCCCTCGGTGTAAATTGAGCCGACACATAAAGATTTCATGATTCAAATTACACTTTCATTAACCTTTAGCATGGGAAGTCTTTTAGTTTCTATAAATCTTACAGTGGCTTACCGTCTGTCCTACTGATGTGAATAATAGATGTGCGGAGAATCACTCTTTAAAAACCCAGGGTTATTTAATTCACAAGGGCTAAATACGTATTTCAGACTCACTTAGCAAGAACTTTAATTACTTCTTGTTGCTTGTTCTGACTTTGAGGCCACCCCTCATCCTCCCACCCCGTTTTCTTCTGCTTGACTCAGATGTTTTGGAGATGGTAAAAGCTTTCAATGTCTAAGTCCCTGTCTTAATACTCTTACTTGTCTTTCTTTTAGGCTAAGTAGTGTCCCAAAGATAGTTCAGGGAATGTCTCAGGTGTGGACCATTACACAATTAAATTAGCAAACCTCAGAGGGCTTGGATTAGAACCCGGCAGGGAACACTTGGGGATTCGAGGGCAGAGCTAAGCTTTCTGAATGGCAGTGGCTCTCCCAGGAACAGCGAGGGTCGGCCCGCTTGGTAGTCTCAGTCACAGACTTGTCTTACCAGATAAAGTATTGCAGGCACTCTTTTTTTTTCCTGGGAGTGAACAGGAAATACATTAGTGAATGTGTCAAGCCGAAGGGAAAACAGGAGTTGGAGGGCTCGTGGCTTTTCACATACAAAGGCATCCGCCATCCCACCACGGGAGCCGGCCAAGGCTGGACAAGTGCATTTTGAGGCTGCTGCCCAGGTGCAGGGGGAGGGGGCGGGGCGGGCCGCAGAATGCCCCCGAACAAAGGCGCCTCCAGGGGCCTGTGCAGAGGTCACCTGCTGCCTCCAGGGCAGATTAAGGAGGACTGCAGAGGGCATTTGGAGGAAATGGTGCTGTGCTTCTTTGGGAAATCAATTCGTCCCACCCTTAATAGGGCATTTGGCCCTCCCTCTTTGGGAGTCCCAGGCAAACGTGCTTCCAGGTCTCTCAAAATCAGTTATAACAGACCCACGTTTGAAGAGGCGGCACCTTTCCCTGCCTGCGTTCCTTCAATAGCCTGTGCCCCCTGAGAATCTCTTTCTGCTCTCTGCAACATCTCACTTCCCTTTTCTCTCTTCTTTGGGCTCCTCCGCCCCTCTCTACCGAGGCCTCTTTCATAATTAGGCTGAAAGTGGAACTTTCCCCCACTCCCTTACTTTGAGATTTCTTTTTTCCCAGTGACCTGGGCTGCACTTTGCCCCCACTCCCTGCCTGCCAATCTCTTCAGGGTTAGGGCCTCTCTCTTTCCATTCTTGCCTCTCCCCCTCCTTGAGAGCTCCGGGAGGCCCAGCCTCCCTGAATCCGATCGGCTTCCAACACAGCAGCCCCCCTGTGGAGGAAGGAAGAGGCCTCCTCAGAATGAATGGCCGGTAAGGAGGTTTTTAATTTGTCTGGAGCTACAAGAAAAAGGCCTCAGAGCAGCGTTCCCTCCCTCACCTCTGCCGCCCACGCTGGGCCACTCTGCCTCCCCGGTGGGCACCGAGGCCGCACCATCCCAGGCCAGGTCCACGGTGAAAGCTGGGCGGTGGGATCTGAAAATGTTGGCTTGTTGTCTGGGCATCACCTGTGCAATCTAGAGTAAGGACTCGGCTTTGTATATGAAATTCTACTTTTTGATGGTTTGCGCCTACCAATGTGAGAAAGGTGGAAGCTGAACACGATGTGACTGTCAGACTAGGTCGGAAAGTGAGCTCAGGCCATCACTGTCTTGATCTGCAGTCTGCCTTCTGATGGCCGAGCTCTCCTTGAGCTTGAGGGAATGTCACCATGCTGTTCCCAACCCAGAAGGCAGTACATTTAAAAGCTTTGCCCACCTGACCTATGGTTCCACCTCCAGGTACATTAGCCTTCATTTTCCTCCACAGGCTTTATTTTTACGAGCAGAGGCCACATCCCTGATCCAGCCTACATTTTGGTGGATCTCTTGCTTTCCCTCTGTCTCTCTCTCTCAAGCAGCATCTCATGATGCCAAGGAAGAGCAAGTATGAAGCAGCTCGGAGGAGAATGAAGCTGCTCACAGCTCCTCAGTGTCCAGACATCTTTCCTCTCTCCAGGGGTACTCCTGGTTGGCCCATCTCCTGCCCCATAAGATGAGAACCTCAGCTCTGGGCTGGGTGACAGAGGTTTCGAGTCTCCAGCTTGCATTTCTGCCAGCTGTTAGTGGTTTTCCCTCACCTCACAGCCAGGTGCTGCTTCTGGGTCCTCTCACACACACCCTCACCCCCAAGAGACTAGATAAACCATCAGTGGTTACAATAATCTCAATATGAATATGATACTGTAGGTATTTATCCAGCTGTACCCTTGTGGTAGATTGGCGGGGTGGGGGAATAGCAACAGTGCTTTCCAGCTCCTTCCATCAAGAAATGGAATCTTTCTTCACTCCCTGATTCTGAACTTGGCTTGGCTTGCTTTGGCCAAGGAGACATTAGTAAACATGAGTACAAGCGGAGGTTGGGAAATCACTTGTGCATTGAGGTTTGTCCTATCTTGATGTTTTTGGAACCCAGCTACCATGTGAAAAAGCCCAGGCCGTGCTGCTAGACAGTGGAGACATGTGGCTCAGTCACCCCCATTATTCAGCCATGAGCCACTGAATGGCAGTGGCTCTCCCAGGAACAGCGAGGGTTGGCCTGCTTGGTAGTCTCAGTCACCGACTTGTCTTACCAGATAAAGTATTGCAGGCTAAACTCTTTTTTCCTGGGAGTGAACAGAAAACCAGAACCAAACAGCCCCCGGGAGATGCAGCTCTGGCTGCAGCTGTGTGAGTGGGCCAGGTGAGCTCAGCCCAAATTGCCTGCTCACAAAACATGAGCTAAAAATGGTGGTGTTTTAAAGCAACTTTACATTTGGGGCAGTCTGTTAACTAAGTGATGAGCAACCGATAACTCATGCAGTTCTAGATCTATTCTCTGGGGGTACTTTTCTGTGTCCTTACGTGTAACTTTTGGTATAATGTTTTGCCTAAAATGTGGTGAGTTACATAGTGACTAACATTTCAAAAACACAAAAATAGGATGCAAGTACCACAGGCCTCATTTATCCTTCAGAAATTCAACCCATTACAGAGGCACATCACTCTCAGGCTACTGAGAGAGGACACCAGAGAAAGTGGGCTACAGGAGAAAGAACAATGAACCTTGAATCAGAATATCTAGTCCGGCCTGGACTCTACCAGTACCAAGCTGGTGATTGTAGGCAAGCTGCTTAATCTCTCTGGGCATCAGTTTCCTCTTCTGTAACATAGGAGAGCTGAACGACATAATTTGATTTCCCAGTTCATGCTAACTTCTGAAGTATTTGAGATAAAAAACATTGTATTATGAGGACCAGAGATATTGGCCACCTCAGGGAGTTAGAATTCTCTGGTACTGTCAGAGAGTTGTCAGACATTAGCTTGGCCCTAGAGAATATGTAATACATCGCAGGGGACTTTCTCCCATGAGGTTCTGGGGTGGATCCCAATGTTTCACCTTTGTCTGCCCCAGACTGAACATTGCGGGGCTACCTCAGGTACCACTGCGGGGGAAGGGAGAGGAGTGGTGGGGACCCAAACTCCTCCATTTTTATTCACTGATCTAATCAATACAGACATACTTCGTTTTGTCACACTTAGGAGATAATTGCCTTTTTTTTTTTTCCAAATTGAAGGTCTGTGACAATTCTTTGAGCAAGTCTATTGGCTCCATTTTCCCAACAGCATGTGCTCACTTCATGTCTCTGTCACATTTTTGTAATTCTCACAATATTTACTTTTTCACTATTAAATTGTTACGGTGATCTGTGATCAGTAATCTTTGATGATACTATTGTAATTGTTTTGGGGCACCACAAACTGTAGCCAGATAAGATGGCAAACTTAATAAATGTTCTGGGTGCTCTAACTGCTCCAGTGAAAGGCTGTTCCCTGTCTCCCTCCCTCTTCTGGGCCTCCCTATTCTCTGAGACACAACAATATTGAAATTAGGCCAGTTAATAACCCTGCAATGGCGTTTAACTGTTCAAGTGAAAGGAAGAGTTGCATGTCTCTCACTTTAAATCAAAAGCTGGAAATGGTTAAGCTTCATGAGGAAGATGTGTCAAATGCTGAGACAGGCTGAAAGCGAGGCCTCTTGTACCAGTTAGCCAAGGTGTGAATGCAAAGGAAAAGTTCTTGAAGGAAATTAAAAGTGATACTCCAGTGAACACAGGAATGATAAGAAAACAAAACAGCCTTATTGCTGATAGGGAGAAAGTTTGAGTGGTCTGGATAGAATATCAAACCAGCCACAACATTCCCTTAAGCCAAAGCCTAATCCAGAGCAAGGCCCCAACTCTCTTCAGTTCTATGAAGGCTGAGAGGTGTGGAATCTTCAGAAGAAATGTTTGAAGCTAGTGGAGGTTGATTCATGAGGTTTAAGGAAAGAAGTCATTTCCAGAACATAAAAGTGCTTTCAGCAAGTTATCCAGAAGATCTAGCTAAGATCACTGATGAAGGTGGCTACACTAAACAACAGATTTTCCATGTAGATGAAACAGCCTTCTATTGAAAGAAGATACCATCTAGGATTTTCATAGCTAGAGAGAAGAAGCCAATGCCTGGCTTCAAAGGACAAGCTGACTCTTTTTTTAGGGGCTAATGCAGCTTTTGGTGACTTTAAGCCGAAGCCAGTGCTCATTTACCATTCTGCAAACCCTATGGCCCTTAGGAATTATGCTATATCTACTCCACCTGTGTTCTGTCAGTGGAACAATAAAGCCTGGATGACAGCACATCTGTTTACAGCATGGTTTACTAAATAAGCCCACTGTTGAGACCTGCTGCTCAAAATAAAGATCCCTTTCAAAATACTCATTGACAAAATACTCATTGACAATGCACCTGGTCACCTGAGGGCTCTGATGGAGATTAATGTTGTTTTCATGCCTGCTAACAAAACATCCATTTGGTAGCCCATGGATCAAGGAGTAATTTTGACTTTCAAGTCCTATTTCAGAAATACCTTAAGTAAGGCTACAGCTGCCATAGATAGTGATTCCTCTTATGGATCTGGGCAAAGTCAACTGATAACTTTTTAGAAAGGATTCATCATTCTAGATGCCATTAAGAACATTTTTGAGTCATGAGAGGAGGTAAAAATATAAACGTTAAGAGGAATTTGGAACAAATTGATCTTAGCGTTTATGGATGATTTTGAGGGGTGCAAGACTTCAGTGGAGGAAGTCACTGCAGATGTAGTGGAAATAGCAAGAAAACTAGAATTAGAAGTGGAGCCCGGGCCAGGTGCAGTGGCTCACACCTGTAATCCCAGCACTTTGGGAGGCCAAGGCGGGCAGATCATGAGGTCAGGAGATTGAAACCATCCTGGCTAACATGGTGAAACCCCGTCTGTACTAAAAAATACAAAAAATTAGCCAGGTGTTGTGGCGGGTGCCTGTAGTCCCAGCTACTCCGGAGGCTGAGGCAGGAGAATGGCATGAACCCGGGAGGCGGAGCTTGCAGTGAGCCGAGATCGTGCCACTGCACTCCAGCCTGGGCAACAGAGCGACACTCTGTCTCAAAAAATAAATAAATAAAAAATTTAAAAAAAATAAATAAATAAAAGTGGAGCCTGAAGATGTGACTGAATTGCTACAATCACATGATGAAACTTGAGTGGTTGAGGAGTTACTTCTTAGAGATGAACAAAAGTCATTTCTTGAGATGGAATCTACTTCGGGGTGAAGATGCTGTTGAAATAATGACAAAGAATGAAGAATATTACATAAACTGAGTTGATAAAGCAGGGGCAGGGTTTCAAAGGATTGTCTCCAATTTTGAAAAAAATTTTACCCTGGGTAAAATGCTATCAGTCAGCATTGCTTGCTACAGACAAATCTTTCCTGAAAGTAAGAGTCAACTGATACAGCAAACTTTATTGTCTTATTTTAAGAAGTTGCCACAGCCTCCCCAACCTTCAGCAACCACCACCCTGATCTGTCAGCAGCCATCAACGTCAAGGCAGGACCCTCCACCAGCAAAAAGACCGCGACTCACTGACGGCTCAGATGAATGTTAGCATTTTTTAGCAATCAACTATTTTTAATTACAGATACATTTTGAAGACAATACTATTGTAAACTTAATAGACTACAGTATAGTGTAAACGTAAGTTTTATATGTGCTGGGAAACCAAAACATTCATGTGACTCACTTTATTGTGACATTGGCTTTACTGTGGTGATCTGGAATCAAGCTCACAGTATCTCTGAGGTACGCCTCTATCTGTTGTGTGCTAGGCACCCTGGGGAACCTAATACTGAACACGAAAAACCCTATTACATGTTGGAGCCAAATGAGAAAGACAAAATGACCGCCCACACATAGCTTGCATTTGAAATGTGCCAATGCATTTATAAAATAATTATAAATTATCAGCCAGGTGTGGTGGCTTACACACCTATAATCCCAGCACTTTAGGAGGCTAAGACAGGTGGATCACTTGAGCCCAGGGGTTTGAGACCAGCCTGTGCAACATGGCAAAACCCTGTATTTATGAAAAGTAAAAAAATTTTCTGGTTGTGGCGGCGCATGCCTGTAGTCCTAGCTACTCCAGAGGCTGAAATGGGAGAATTGCTTGAACCCAGGAGGCAGAGATTGCAGCGAGCCGAGATTGAGCCACTGTACTCCAGCCTGAGCGACAGAGTGAGACTCTATCTCAAAAATAATAATTATTAGTAAATTATATGATAAATTCTATGAAAAAACAGATAAGGTCCTATTCTTAGAGAATAATAGTGGGGCCCTACTTCAGACAGGATGGTCAGAGAAAGCCTCCCTGAGGAGGGTCTCAACTGGTGAGAAGGAGCCAGTCCCGTGAAGAGATGGTGGTGGGGCGAGGAGCCCAGACAGAGGGAGTGGGTGGTGGAGGCCCTGGGGGAGCTGAGTCTGCTGCCTCTGAGGCATGGGAAGCCGGCCAGGGTGGTGGGGGCCCCATGCAGAGGGACTTGAGCTGGGCAAGGGCCATAATGTGCAGGATTTAGTGAGTTTGGATTTTATTTGGAGGCCGAGCAGCCATTGAAGGGTTCATAGTCATGAGAATGACATAATGAGGTGCCCATTTTTTAGAGGTCGCTCTGAATGCTGGATGGAAGGTGGGCTAGAAGTGGAGAGTCCAGTTAGGAGACTCCTATAACATAGTCTTGGTGAGAGAAAATAGCAGCTTGGACTGGCGACATGAGTGACAATGGGGAAAGGGGAGCAAACCACTTCCAAGTGTGTTTGACCCCAAAGAAACAGGAGTTGCTGGCGGTTCCTCATAAAGTTTCAGGTGAAGATGAGGTTGGTCAGCCTTATCTGCACCTAATGCTGTAGGAATTCAAGTCCCTTTGCCTGTGATCTGCCTCAGTCAACCCCACCCCACCTTAAGGCCTGGGATAGGCAGAGATGTGAGACCACGGGCCCTGGAGAGGGGATGGACCCTCCACATGCTTCCACTTGCACAAGCTGCAAGTTCATAGCACTTGGGAACGTGGAGGGTGGGGGGTCTTCATATCCCATTGCCTTCTTGTCCCCCGAGACGGGCCCTGTCTAACATCCTCTTATACTCTCGGAGAGGGAGGTGGCAGTGGCTAAATAGGTTGGGGCCACAGGATAAGAAGTCCATCTCTGCTCTTTCCATAGATAGAAACCCTAGGCTTTGATTCACATTGTTTTCCTGGGCATCCAGCACTGCAGTGGAAATGTCTGCTCTTGGGGTTTCTCAAGGAAAGACCCATGGAGGTCAGAGCTGGCCTCTGTCCAGGTCGTGGCACCCCACATTGCTGGAGAGATGCAGAGCAAGTACTTGCTGATGTGGCAAGATGTCAGGAGCACAGGAAATCTCTTGGGTGGGAAAAATGTGTCATTGATGTGAAAATTCCACCAAGAGAACATCTGCCCCTTAGCTCTAGTGAGGGGTTGCTGTGAACTAGGCTGTCCTCAGGAGAGGTAATACTCTCATGGTCCTTGGTATACAGGAGCTGAGAACAGGCCTCACTGTGGGGGAGGGGAGCAGAGGACACTGGAAACCTAGATGAAGTAAAGGGACCCCAAAAACTGGCAAAGGAACAGAAATGGGAGAATTTTAATGTGAAGGAACCACTCCTGGCCGAGCATGTGACTCATACCTGTAATCCCAGCAATTTGGGAGGCCGAGGCAGGTGGATCACCTAAGGTTGGGAGTTCAAGACCAGCCTGACCAACATGGAGAAACCCTGTCTCTACTAAAAATACAAAATTAGCCGGGTGTGGTGGTGCATGCCTGTAATCTCAGCTACTCGGGAGGGCTGAGGCAGGAGAAGTGCTTGAACCCAGAAGGCTGAGGTTGCGGTGACCCAAGATTGTGCCATTGCACTCCAGCCTGGGCAACAAAAGCGAAACTCTATCTCAAAAACAAAACAAAACAAACATTCCTCAGCTTCACAGAGTGAGCCGGGGCCAGGAGGGCTGTCCTCATTCAACCTGGCACACATCTTCTGCAAGTCCTTCCTGCACACAGGAATGTGAGAACAAAGCAGGTGGAAGGCCCTGCCCATGTGGTGCTTATAATCTAGTAGGGGAGACAGAGCATGTCCTCAAATATGCCAGATCAATGGAAGAGGAGGGGACTGGCTGAGGGTTGTTAGAGATCAGAAGAAGGAGCAACTACCTTATGGGAGAGGAGGCAGAATTGGTATTAGCCTTCGAAAGTTGTGGAAGTGGAAAGAAAGGGCGTACCAGGGGCATAAAGCTCATGAGCTGAGGCCCACAGGAAGATTTCAGGAAATGTTTGACTTGGCAGGAATGTGGAGTTCAATGGGGTAAAGATTAATCCATTCACTCATCTCACAGATACTCCCTGAATGCCTAAGAGGTGTCAGACAGTCAGGGGAGAGCAGCGAACAAGATAGACAAAGTCCCTGATCTCAAGAAGCCAACACTTCAGTAGGGGGAGAAAGGCAACAGAAATGTAAACAAATAAGACTGGTTCAAATTGGGATAGAGGCCATGAGGACAATAAAACGAGGTGATGTTTTAGAAAGTGACTGGGCTTCCTTTGGATCCGAGGTCAAGGAAGCTGTCTCTAAGGCAGCAGCATTTTAGTTGAAACCTAAATGACAATGAAGTCAACCTTTCAAGATTGAGGGGAAGGCCATTCCAGGCAGAGGCAGTGGCAAGTGCAAAGGCCCTGAGGCAGGAGCAAACCTGCAGACGTGCAGGGAGCAGAGCAAGGCATCTGCCAGGGAGTGGCATCTGCCAGGGAGTGTGCAGGCCCAGTTGTGCAGGACCTTGTAGGCCATGGAGGGGAAGCTGGATTTCATTTCAATGGGAAGCCACTGGAGGATTCTAAGGGGAGTGGCATGGTCTGATTCTTATGTTTATTTTTTATTTTATTTTATATTTTGAGATGGAATCTTGCTCTGTCACCCAGGCTAGAGTGCAGTGGCATGATCTCGGCACACTGCAACCTCCGCCTCCTGGGTTCAAGTGATTCTCCTGCCTCAGCCTTCCGAATAGCTGGGATTACAGGCGCCCGCCACTGCGCCTGGCTAATTTTTGTATTTTTAGTAGAGACAGGGTTTCTCCATCTTGGCCAGGCTGGTGTCCAACTCCTGACCTCATGATCCACCCACCTCGGCCTCCCAAAGTGCTAGGATTACAGGCATGAGCCACCACGCCTGGACTATTTTTTATTTTTTTGAGACAGAGTCTCACTCTGTTGCCCAGGCTAGAGTGCAGTGGTGCGATCTTGGCTCATTGCACCCTCCACCTCTTGGTTTAAGTGATTCTCCTGCCTCAGCCTCCTGAGTAGCTGAGATTACAGGCACATGCCACCACGCCCGGCTAATTTTGTATTTTTGGTAGAGATGGGATTTCACCATATTGCCCAGGCTGGTCTCGAACTCCTGAGCTCGGGCAATCCACCCACCTTGGCCTCCCAAAGTGCTGGGATTATAGGCCTGAGCCACCACGCCTGGCCTGATTCTTAGAAGCTCACTCTGGCTGCTATGAGGAGAATGGGTGAGGAAGAAGGCCCAGTGAGAGGCTGTTCCAGCCATTCTGGCAGGTAGTAGCGGGGACAGGAGGACACACAGAGCCAGCTGAGGGCTGGGGAGTGAGAAAGGAGAGTGAGAACGCTGGAATTTATTTGGGAGCAGTGGGGGCCCTGGAGGCTGCTAACCTGATGTGACCCATCCAAGGACCTGGAGTGATGATGCTCCTGCACTGGTGGGTGCAGATGTGGAAGCACAGTCCTAGGTCTGTTTTTGGTGTGTGTGCTGAGTGCAGGAGTGCAGGACTTTCCTAGGGCTCTCTGTTGGACCTTGAGAGCCCAGGGCCGATGTGCTGCCCCTGAGGGGGGGTCACTGCCTCACTCGCTGAGGTGTGGCAGCAACTGGCACCTGGTGAGCAGTCGGTACAGCACGGCTGATTGACGGGAAGGCCAGAGGGAGGAGGCTGGACAAGTGCCCACTCAAGACATATCTCTGGCTCCATCTCTACCCTCTTTTCTGAGCTGCATTCCGGACTTGGTGAAATGTCACAAGCCTCCTAAGAGCATCTCTAAAAATTGTCTTCGGAGGTCACATTTTTTATAACCATGGGACTATTTAAAGGACAGAAAACACTGGCTGAGGATTGGAAGGACCCCAAGGGAAATAGGAGCTCAGATTCATTGGGCACCTAACTGTATTAAATCAGGAAAATGAGGCTCAGAGAGGTGAGGCAACCTCCCTAAGGAGAGGCCAGTTGGCTCCTGACCACCTCTGCCCAGATGAATCCTGGCCACTCTGCCTGTGACCTTCTTGCCCAGAGGAAAGGCCCACCTAAAAAGAGGGCTTCCAGGTGAATTCAAATGCAAAGGAAAAGAAGGGTGGCATCGCCCATGCTTGGTTCTCAGCCTGGTAGCGCTGTTAAAGCAAACGAAGAGTTGAAAACTGTTTCTGAGCAATGAGCCCTTAGAGCTGGGGCTGTGATGTGTATGAGTTGGGCAGATGTGAGACAGTCTGTCCCACCAGATGCAGGCATATCTGGTTCTCAGCCACCATCTAAAGTGGCGTGCCAAGCCTTCATTCCCTGCCTCACACATGGTGCTCATGTACACACCGACACCCACACCCACACCCTGCCTGAAAAGGAGCTTTCCCTGGGCTTTAGGCTCTGGCCTCCCAAGACCCCAAGCAGTAGCCAATGGTTGGGTGATCCTGGTGGCCATCTCTAAAATCACCTTAAATGTCACCTTTGCCTTGGGACTTGATTGCCAGCCCCTGAAACAGGTGTTGGGAGCATGGTTAGAATTTATCCTGTGACATCAGCACTGCCCCAGCAGCTGCACCCACCCACGTCATGGGGTCACTTGTGGCCTGCACAGTAGGACCAAAGTGAGACTCTAGAATCTCCAGGACAGCAATGCCAAAAGATATTTCTTTCCCATATTCCCTTCCAATCTTCACTGGCAAGGTAGAAACCAAATTTTTGACAGAGAAATTAGATGTGTCAGTGATTCACCCCCTTACAGTGTGATTAAGCTGCTTTTGATCATCTGCACTAGATGTAAAGACTACGAAAATTCAGGAAAATAGAAATGTTAAGGAAATAGAACCAGCACATCAACATGTTAGGACTGATTTCCATCTTCGGGAGGACAGAACAAAAGATGGGTCTTCACCAGGAAGCAAGGGACAAAAAGAAGCCCAACAATCAGCTGATGTGCTGTGAGTAGGGACAAGAAAACTGCACAGAGAATCTGCAGATAAATTATTCCTGGATAATTCTGACTCTTGATGCAGAGGAGCCCACACAGAACTCCGTCTCACAGGTGCCGGTTGCCTGGCTGCCTGGTTGCCAAGTAGAGAAGGAAGATACAAAAAATTCTGTTCCCTTACAGTGCCCTTGACGTCACTAGAGTAACTTTTTTTTAAGTCAAGCACATTTAGACATTTCTTGCTTTTAGACATTCTCTTTGAAGAAGCAAAGAGGGAGGAATTTGAGTGCGGTGTGAGGCAGCATACAATTCTCAGAGGACCTCTGGGCTGCCTGTGCATCGTGAGCAGTGGGCTGGGGGAGAGAGCTCCCATCCTAAAGGCTTTGTAGCTTGCAAGGCTCAGAACAAACAGATTTTAGTTCATTGCTTATCTGATCAGTATTCACTTCCTAGATTTTTTTTTCAGTTAGGACTAACATTCTTTATTGTCAATTGAATATTAATGATTTGGAATTTTCCACCTTTGATACTGGCAGTGACAGGTGCTAACCTGACATCAACAACCTAGGACTCTTCCTTGAATTTGCTGCAAGGGGTCTCCAGAAAGGGGCTGATGGGAGTGAGGTGTTTACCCAGCTCCTTCCATCCCAAATTAAATATTCAAATTGGGTTTGTTCTGGGGCATTGTTAAGGCTTGAGCTTTAATTTAATGGAAATGGCATTGTCCCTGGAAGAAAGGTTTCATTAGGCCAGCCCGCAAACTTTTCCCATTATCCTCTGGAGGAAACAATCTGGGTGACAGCCTGCCCGTCATAATCCCCGCTCCAGATTTACGGTGACAAAAGACTCTTAATACTGAAAATGTTCGGGGGGAGGAGAAACACTTCCCAAACAAGAAGTCTCTCCCTTCCAGGCCAGGTAACAAAGGGTCAGGAGGAATTTGGTGGGGGCCTCCTGGCCACCTGCCGGTTAAGCCCATGGTCAGTAGATTAACTGCAGCTCTGACTGAGTGTTTAGAAAGGCAAGTTACATGGCAGAGCAAACAAAATTCAGACTGTGCTTTACACATGGTAATCCCAAATTTAATAAGGCTTCACCACTGGGAAGCCAGAGCCCAAAAGGTAGCTGAGGTGTGGGGCTCTATTGTTCCCAGCCAGGGATGTCGCCATTTGTTGTCTGAGCAGCCTCTGGGTCCACCCCCCTGGGGGTCTGTGGCCTCAGCTGAGAAAATTCCTCCTGGCCCTTTGCGGGGAGTCTGTTGTTTTCCTTCCTGCCAGGCTTCACTGGCCTTGTCCAGAGTCAAGTCACAACTTTGCCTGAACAAAGTCCCTGCAGAAGGCTTGGGTGGTCAGAAGGCCATACGAGCTTCCAGCCCTGTGGGCTGCACCAGAACCCGCCTCCCTGACCTGTGTGGGCTCATCATGGATGGAGCTGAGGCTTCAGGAAAGAGTCCTGGGAAGTCTGTGATCCAACCCTTGGTCAAAGCTGCTGAGGGCCCAGATGTTTGTGCCCTGTTGAATTTCAGGCCTCTAAGGTGGGGGGGGTATGTGGGGTAGGTGTGAGTTATTTCTGAAATTATAATGAGCTGAAGGAATGTTTCTCTGTGGCCATCTTCCTGATTGTATTAGTCCATTTTCACACTGCTGATGAAAACATACCCAAGACTGGGTAATTTATAAAGAAAAAGAGGTTTAATGGACTCACAATCCCATGTGGCTGAGGAGGCCTCACAATCATGATGGAAGGCAAAAGGCACTTCTTACATGGCGGTGGCAAGAGAGAATGGGAGCCAAGCAAAAGTGAAACCCCTTATAAAACCATCAGATCTCATGAGACTTATTAACTACCAAGAGAACAGCATGGGGGAAACCGCCCCCATGATTCAGTTGTCTCCCACTGGTTCCCTTCCACAACACATGGGAATTATGGGAGCTACAATTCAAGATGAGATTTGGGTGGGGACACAGCCAAACCATATCAATGATCATCCTTCATCGAGCAGCTATTTATCAAGTACCTGCTATGTGCCAGACACTGTGTTCAAATGCTCAGGACATTAAGGTGAAACAGAAAATAGACATGATCTTGCTTCACAAGGACCACAAACTGAGCTAAGTGCTGCAAAGGAGAGAATAATTGTCCCATGAGCCCATACAATAGATGGACTTCACTGAGTCAAGGGGAACAGGGAGGACTTTTCTAAGGAAATGAGCCGCAGCAGAGATCTGAAGGGTACCAAAGGGCTAAGCCAGGCTGATGATGGGAGCAGAAGGGAATGCATGGTGAAGGGAAGCCCACCAGTGTGGTAGAGTGTCTCAACAAGATGTGTACAAGTTGTATACAAGGAAGCTGGCCTGCTTCATTCTGACTCCTGGGGATCACAAGCCTGCACAAGAAGAAATGTGGGAAACGCAGGGAATCTGGGAGAAACTAAAAATACAAAAATTAGGTAGGCATGGTGGCGTGTGCCTGTAGTCCCATCTATTCAGGAGGCTGAGGCAGGAGAATCGCTTGAACCCAGTAAGTGTTCCTAGTTTTTGTGTATCATTTGTAAGAGGGCCACAGGATGCCGAGAATCTGTAAACAATTCCTGGGGAAACCCTAAACCTCAGGTGAACCTCCTGGACCTGGGCACCAAGCTGCTGAAAGATGAAGCAATTAAAAATGAAAAAAACAATGTTCAAAAAGATAGTTTTCTGAATCTCCTTATTGTTCAAAATGGAAACCCAGTACACATATTTGCCTCCCATCTTTCCAGAAATCTTGCTGAAATAGTTTTAGAATTCCAAAAAGACATAAACCCATAATACTAAGGAGAGGAGGAGGAGGTCACCCACAGATGAGAGATGTAAGCAGATTATATGTGAAGTGTATGGGAGACATTATTAGAGGAAACAGCTGATGACGGCCACATAAAATACTCTATGGAGGGGCAACAGAGAAGATGGAAGCCGGTTCACCCAGGAAACCTCAGAAAGAGTCGGGAAAGGTATGTACACAATTGCACAGTAAATCCACGTCATCTATAGTGCTTTTATATTCCAAAATTTGGGTTTGCTGTGAGGACTGAGGAGGCATAAATGGAGAAATGAGGAGAACCATTTTGCATGAATGAAATGTATGAAAATAAACAAGCAGTTACCCAGTGCAGTGGCATGTACCTATAGTCCTAGCTATTCTGGAGGCTGAGGCAGGAGAATCACTTGAGCCTGGAAGTTTGAGGACAGTTTGGACAATGTAGCAAGACCCTATCTCTTAAAAAAAATAAAAAGTAGAAAAATATCACTTCTGGGGAAACAGAACTTAAAGAACAGATTACTCAAAAATTTTTTTAGAATTCTCAAATAGAATTGGGAAGATAATACATTCTAAAAATGGGATCTTGAGAACAAAATGAGCTCTTGGAAATTAAAAATGCAATTGGTGAAATAAAATAGTAGAAGGACTAAGAAGTTGAAATATCACAAAGCATAGAGCAGAAAGACAAAATGAGAAAATATGAGGGGGAAAATAATAAAAGACATATGGAATAATCTAAGATCTAAAAGGCATCCTAGAAAGAAAAAAAAAGTAAAGGGGAGAGAATTCTCAAAGCACAGAAGAACATTTCCTAGGGCTGAATAAGAATAGTCCTATGAAAAAGATCCACAACTAGACATAATCCAGGTAAAATTTCAAAACATGAAGTAAAAAGAATAGATTGTAAAAGTCTCCAAAGCGAAAGAGCAGGACACCTACAAATAAGCAGCAGTCAGAATGGCATCAGACTTCTCCTCAGCAACACTAGATGCTGGAAAATAATGGGTGCTGAGGGAAAACGGTTTTCAGTCTAGAATCCTATACACAAACTATCCACCAAGTAGAGGACAACAGCATAGTTTTCAAACAAACAGGTACAGAAAGTTTACCTCCAACAGGCCCTTTCTTAGGAAGTTGCTGGAGCAAGTTACTCCAGCAAAAGCAGGACATAAGATGGGAGAGAGAAGAAAATCTGAGATTAAACTTAGGAAAGCCATAAACAGTCTCAAGGGGACAGCTGTGCAGCACCTTGGAGAGCAGCCAGCCATACTGCAGTGGGATCACAGAAGACTTAGAGGAAGAGTGGAAAGGCAATTATCAGTAGATTAGAGAACACAATTCATTTAAAATTCAGATTTAAAATAAGACAGAGCCGAACATGGTGGCATGTGCCTGTAGTCTCAGCTACTCAGAAGGCTAAGGTGGGATGATAGTTTGAGCCCAGGAGTTCAAGCTCAGCCTGGGCAACATAGCAAGACCCTGTCTCTAAAAAAAAACAACAAAAAAATCCAAAAATGAAAAGAATTAACATAATAGCAAATAACACAAGCAAGAATAAAGGCATCTGGAAACCCTATGGAAAAAAATTGGGTTAAAAAAAGCTCTGAATATGAAGCAAACTAGGAGACATTATATGAAGCAAGTGATGAAGTATAAGGAATGAGAATCCTTTTGACTTGGTGCTGGAAATACACTCTTTTTAGAGGTCCAGGGATCATGACACTGAACTTGAAGAGCAGGAAGTATAATCCTAACATTACTATTAGTAAATAGTAATTAGTAAATACTATTAGTAAATAAGAATTACATAATAATACAATGAAGCCAATGTGATCAGTTTCCCATTTTAAGACTCAACCTTTAAACAAAGCTTAGAAAACTAGGGTGTGTGCATCTGACAAAGGGCTAATATCCAGAATCTACAAAGAACTTAAACAAATTTACAAGAAAAAATCAACCCCATCAAAAAGTGGGCAAAGGATATGAACAGGCACTTCTCAAAAGAAAACATTTATGCAGCCAATAGACACATGAAAAAATGCTCATCATCACTGGCCATCAGAGAAATGCAAATCAAAACCACAATGAGATACCATCTCAAACCAGTTAGAATGACGATCATTAAAAAGTCAGGAAACAACAGGTGCTGGAGAGGATGTGGAGAAATAGGAACACTTTTACACTGTTGGTGGGACTATAAACTAGTTCAACCATTGTGGAAGACAGTGTGGCAACTCCTCAAGGATCTAGAACTAGAAATACCATTTGACCCAGCCATCCCATTACTGGGCATGTAACCAAAGGATTATAAATCATGCTGCTATAAAGACACATGCACACGTATGTTTATTGCAGCACTATTCACAATAGCAGAGACTTGGAACCAACCCAAATGTCCATCAATGATAGACTGGATTAAGAAATTGTGGCACCTATACACCATGGAATACTATGCAGCCATAAAAAATGATGAGTTCATGTCCTTTGTAAGGACATGGATGAAGCTGGAATCCATCATTCTGAGCAAACTATTGCAAGGACAGAAAACCAAACACCACATATTCTCACTCATAGGTGGGAATTGAACAATGAGAACACTTGGACACAGGAAGGGGAACATCACACACCGGGGCCTGTCATGGGGTGGGGGCATGGGGGAGGAACAGCATTAGGAGATATACCTAATGTAAATGACGAGTTAACAGGTGCAGCACACCAACATGGCCCATGTATACATATGTAACAAACCTGCATGTTGTGCACATGTACCATAGAACTTAAAGTATAATAAAAAAAATTTAAAAACTAGGGTGTGTGGCAGGACAGAATAGAAACTTTAACCTTAATAATGTAAAAGTACAACTATAGTGGCAGAAGGTGGGATGTAGAAAGGAAAAGAAAGGTTAGAGGAGAGGATATTTGTAAAACTATCCTCAACTTGCAAAGCAGATAGTCAAGAGGCACTGGGGAAAGTTGATGGATCCATAAATATAGGTTTAAACATTTTATTAAAGTTACAAAGGCAAACCATAGAAGACGGGAATATCTAAATATTGAACATTGAAATTCACACTCAGAATTCTACAGATACCTGAAAAATTGGTAAATGAAGAAGTAGAGATAAAGGTATATTACAAGTATAATGTGTATAACTCTATATGCTATATGGGGAAATCCACCTAGGGCCAGATAAAATATAATATTACGCAGTATTTGGGACGTATCTATTGATTGTTTATCTGACATTTGAATTTGACAGGGCATCCTGTTTTTTTTTTTTCTCCTAAGTCTGGCAACCCTAGATCCACTAGAGGAACTAAAAATCAAAAGTATGCAGGCTGGGCACGGTGGCTCATGACTGTAATCCCAGCACTTTGGCAGGCCAAGGAGGGCAGATCACCCGAGGTCGGGAGTTCGAGACCAGACTGACCAACATGGAGAAAGCCCGTCTCTACTAAAAATACAGAATTAGCCAGGCGTGGTGGCACATGCCTGTAATCCCAGCTACTAGGGAGGCTGAGGCAGAAGAATCGCTTGAACCTGGGAGGTGGAGATTGTGGTGAGCCAAGATTGTGCCATTGCACTCCAGCCTGGGCAACAAGAGCGAAACTCCGTCTCAAAAAAAAAAAAAAGTATATACTACTTGATCTGTAACTGTAGGTTTGCATTATTTTGATAAGAATAAAAAATTTCAGATGTGTTCAGTGCATGTAGGAAATCAATCCCTTATTTTGAATATATAGGAAGAGGCATATTTATTAAATCAGCCTTGCCTTGTCCCACTTAATACATTTTAAGCAAGTTTTTAAAGAATATTAGTTTGCAAGGATTCCATTTGTAAGCCTGTCAGGCACCAACAGGACTTAGGTGCTTTGGTCAAGTATGTGCCAGATGCTGTGGGAGGTTGCTGAGTCTAGGAACTTGAAATTTAGATGAAGAGGCAAGATATATATTGTGTACCGGACAGCTAACTCTTTAAGGGACGGTGGCTTCTATTACTTGAAGTCAGACGATTGTGGGAAAATGGTGGTAAAGGTGGTGACTGCTAAGTGCTACAGGGGCTCAGCTGAGGGAGCAGGTGAAAAGCAGAACAGGGTTGGTGATGAAGAAGAGACTTAGAGGAAGAGGAGGAGGGTTTGGAAAAGGAAGAGGCAGCGATTCCAGCGCCTGCTTTTAAAGACCCTGATTTAAACCACACCTTAGGACTGGGCGTGGTGGCTCACGCTGGTAATCCCAGCACTCTGGGAGGTCGAGGCGGGTGGATTGCCTGAGTTTAGGAGTTCAAGACCACTCTGGACAACACGGTGAAACCCTGTCTCTACTAAAATACAAAAAATTAGCCGGACATGGTGATGCTCGCCTGTAATCCCAGCTACCTGGGAGGCTAAGGCAAGAGAATCGCTTGAGGGCAGGAGGCTGAGGTTGCAGTGAGTCAAGATTGTGCCACTGCACTCCAGACTGGGTGACAGAGTGAGACTCCATCTCAAAAAAAAAAAATAAAATAAACCACACCTTAGCAAAGGATTCGCTGTCTGCCTGCCCCCAACCTCTCCCAAATGCACCCCAACAAGCACCCACTTTTTGTGGGTCTCCAAACCTTCAAAAGGCTACTCAACCAGTGGATAAATGTCCAAGAGCCCTTCCAAAGTGTTGAATCAATGGTCAAGAGGTGATGGGGAACCACTGCTTTGGCTGGGTCTAAGCAAACCCCAGCTAGAGGTCTCCCAGGCCTGGCGGGCCCAGAGGACGAGCCTAACCCCTAGGGAAAAGTCCCTTCCCTGATCAACTCAATGCGAGGTGTTAACCTTGTTTGAATCCTGATTTGAAACATCATCTGCCAAAGTTCATTTCTAAGGCAAATTTGGAAATTTGAACATTGCCTCAATATTGGTGAGATTGAGAAACTACCGTCAATTTTTTAAAGTAAGGAACTATGGTTGTGCTTTTAAAGGAGACTTTAAATATTCAGAAATGCTTATACCTAAATATTTGAGAATTAATTTAGTATAATCCAATGTGGTTTTGTTGCAGGGGCTTGTATGTTAAAACTATTGGCTATAAATTCTTGTACTTTAGTATGTCTTTAAAATTGTCAATAATAAAATTCCTCACTTAATATTCCTTGCTCTCTCTGTAGATAACAGTCCCTTAGACTTGCTTAGCATGTATGGTTTACATTTACATCAAATTACCCTCGTGATCCCTAGAATACCCCAGTTGGGCAGTTAGGAAATTTTTACTGATGAGGAAACAGAAAGACAAAGGCACACAAAGGGCCTGACTTGGAGAGAGTTTCTCCCTCCTCTCTCAGGACACCTAAAGGTGGCAGGAAATACCTTCATGGCTTACAAAATATTTTACCTTCCTGAGTGCTCAATAATAAGTACTTCTGGCACCACTTTGTTTCTTTATTCAACATATAGCTGTTGAGCATCTGCTGTTTGTCACACTTTCCAGGGTGGCAGAGATAGAGATACCAGACATTTTTCCTACTTCCAGTTCTTCGGATATTTTTCCAAAATCAGATGGGATATTTTGCCCCAAATCTGAAGACCCTTTAACTAGAAACTCCCTAGAGAGGTAGAAACCACAGCCCTAGCCCCTGCACATACCCAAGAGCCTTAGCTCATTCCTAGATACCAAATCACAGGGCAGGCCCCCTTGATTCTGACTCCTGCAATTCCTGTCCTTCCCTCTGGGGAAAGACCCAGCAGGGCAGGGAACCTATGCTTGGGACAAGAACATCTTCCCCATGACCTTCACTGGAGGCCCCCAAAGCAGAACCTGAGCACCCCCTTGGTCTGCTGCTGTCTTCCATGTGGCAGTACCCAATTGCCCAAGGGCCACAAGCACTCTAGGACCTGGCCCCTAGGCACCTGACAGGCGGCCACCTCGCCACTGCAATGGCCCCAGCTCCCACTTCCCTGGGTTGCTGGAGGGTTTCTTACCTCAGCTAGGTTGCCCCTCCTCCACCCCGTAAACACAGGCCTCTCCAGCTGTCTCTCTTCCTTGGACAGCCTCCTGTCAGCCAGGCATTTTGTGGTTCCTCCTCAGCACTCAGCACTGTGCCACCCTCTTCCTCCTCCCCATGGGGCTGAAACAGCCATGGCTGACGTCTCCAGGGAGCATCTCATGAAGGGACCCCATGATGGGTGGTGCTTAGACAGCCATTGTTCCTCCTCTGGCTTCCCTAGCTTGCTTTCCTCCAGCCCCACATACTGTTCCCCTTCCCTTCCCTCTGTCTTCCTTAGTCAGTACCTACCTTCTGTCCCTCAGGCTGGCCAATGACTTCACTGTCCTATCTCCTCAGGGCTCACTCTGGAAGACCCTCTCATAGCTAAGGGGGCTGGCCTCCGAGTCCTCCACAAGTGGTGGGCTCTGGCCCTCTTCCCGCCATGTACCAGCTTGTTGGCCTGTCCTTTGTCTCTTCCTTCAACTTAGCTTGAGCCAGCTCACTGAGTAGGGACAGTCACATCCAATTCAAGACCTTCCCACTGTTCATGTTTCTTTTCCTGGAGCCAGAATTTTAAATTTGAGGTGGATTTATTGGGCATTTACTATATGCTAGGAAATGTGCTAAATACTTTTGTACATTATTTCGTGTAATCTGTCAAACAATGAGGCTTTTAAATTAAATTTCCTCTAAGACATCTGAAGATACTATTATCTTAGGCTTAGAGAGGGTAAGGAGCTTGCAGAACCAAGGTTTAAACCCAGGCAGTTCATCTCCAGAGAGGGCTTGAACACTGAGTAAAGTGAGTAGCAATTACATCATAAATAGAACCACCCATGGACGTAAGGAGATCCAAACTCTACTCTCACCTCTGCCATGAAACAGATGTGGGCAAATCATTTAATCATTCTGAGCGTCACTTTTTTCATCTTCAAAATGTGCATTGGAGAAGCAGGGATAACAGACACTGTCTCGTGGGATGCAGTGTAACACAATGATTAAGTGTGTGGATTCCAGTGCTAGGTTGTCTGGGTTCAAATGGTAGTTCTCCTGTTCATGAATTATGTGACCAAATTGCCTTGTGTCTCAGTTTCCTCATCTGTGAAATGGGTATGATGATGACAGTACCTATGGCATAGCATTATGGTGAGAACTAATTGGTGCATATCCGGTAGAGCAGTGCCTGGCATATAGCCACCATTAATATCATTATTATTATTATAACGAATGGTCTCATCCATCAAAATTCTATTACTTTAGGATGTATTCGAATTTTTTTTTTTTTTTTGAGACGGAGTCCTTCTGTGTCACCCAGGCTAGAGTGCACTGGTGTGATCTCGGCTCACTGCAGCCTCCTCCTCCTGGGTTCAAGCGATTCTCCTGCCTCAGCCTCCCAAGTAGCTGGGATTACAGACGCCTCCCACCACACCCAGCTAATTTTTATATTTTTAGTAGAGATGGGATTTCACTGGGTTGCCCAGGCTGGTCTCGAACTCCTGACCTCAGGTGATCCGCCTGTCTCGACCTCCCAAAGTGCTGGGATTACAAGCATTAGCCACCACACCTGGCCTGCATTCAAACTTTTAGCACCATTATTAATGTAGCCAGAGTTTTCATGTTTAGAAATCAGGAGTTAAAGGCTGGTCTTTAATAATAAGAAAAATCCTCCCACTTATACAGTAAGTCACTCCCTTCAAAACACATGCACATATAATCTTACATTAGGACCTCATAATTCTGGTAAGTCAGCAATAAAACTGTACATTTGTGCAGCTCTTCACAGTGACCGATGCATTTGAACCCACTTCCATTCACTTTGGCCCCACTCCACACTATGGGGCAGGCAGGATAGGCAGTGTGCCCACTCAGGGACAAGGAAGCCTTCAGTCAGATGTAGTAGGTGACTTGCTCCAGGTCACACATTAATGGGCAGCTGAACCAGCCTTGATGCTGAAAGATCCTAATTTCCAGTCTAGAAATCTCTCCAGAAAGAAATCTCTCTCTGTTCTGCAAGGTACTTTGTGCTTATATGTGTGTTGGGTCCCCATAGACCTGAACCAGAATGTGGGTAGAATTCACCCGTGGCAAAAAGAGCTCCTCTCCTGTAACCACGGACTTAACCAGTCTTTATCTAGAATGGAATCCCCTTTTCTACAGATTGTAGGTACCTAGGGTCGCTGTTACCTCACAAAGGGTGGAAAAAAGAGGGGAAAAGGCCCTGGGCTCAGAGACACCCCTATTCTTATCCCTGTGCTGGCCCTTGATAAGCTTTGTGGCCTTGGGCAAATCATGAGAGCTGTCTAAACTCTCTGAGAAATGTGGACGGGCACAACCACTTTGTCGGGAAGCTGAAAGAATTAGCAATGACACATCGTAGGCATCAAGGAGGCGTTCAATAAATGGTAGTTTAAAAACAAAACAAAACAACAACAAAACTACTTTCTCCAGAAGGCTAGTATGGCTGACAGACCAGCCTCTGGCCTGACTTCTCTGCCCTTGGAGATGCTGGCGCCCAGAAAGGCAGCAGGCAACGCAGACAGGTGACTTTCAGTCCTGAAACATATATTCTCACCTTGGGTACCTGCTGTTTTTAATGACTAATTTTTTCCCCTGATACAGCCATCATTTAGCAAATACCAGGGCTAGTTATTAATTTAAAAACATCTTCAGCCTGTGCTTACAGAAACTGCCATTTCCTCCCTCGGGAATGAGTTTTTCGTTATGTTTTTAAAATTAGCTGGCGCTTGAATTTCATTTTCCATCCAAGCTTCCCTGTTATCTGTAAGGTCACAGAAACACATAGGCCGCGGACAATCCAATCCCAGATATTAGGCTCCCGGAATTAAAAGCTGAAATAAGTAAATAGAGAACGCCCAGGGATTTTTTCAGAGCAGAAAGCCGGTCCCCAGCGTGACGCGGAAGCCAGGTTCCCTCCTCAAGTGGCTCTTCCCTTATATTTGGAGGTGAAGGCCGAGGAAAAGGAGGCGACAGAGAAGGAAAAAGACCTGTGCCTTATATCGCCAAGATCTGTTTCTTCTTCGCTCAGCAACGTGAAAGAATGAGAATGCATTCTGGAGGAAGAAGGAAAAAAAAAAAAAAAAAACAAGCGCTGATTGTCCCTTTAAGCCATTTCAATCACAGGCTCGCAGTTAAAATAATGCTTACCTACTGCGCTTCCAACTGGGCCATCTACCTTTTCCACGGGGTCAGGCCCAGTCAAGCCTGAGGAGGCGGCCGCGGCCCTCGTGAGTCCGCTCTAGGCCCGGCTACACCTGTTTATCACCAAGTCGCTTCATTTCCCTTCCCCTCCTCCCTGCTTGAAAAGGAGCATTAATTAAACCGGTAAACAAGCCGGCTCCCATTCTAAATCAGAGCTGCAGGCAAAGGAGAGATAACTTAGGCTCCGGAGAAGAGGGATTTTCAGTTAATTTATGGAATCTGCCGTCACTCTCTCTCCGAGCAGCCAGTTCCCCGCTTAACTGGGAAATTGAAGCAGACAGCCTTTGTCTAAACACTTCTTTTGCCCAGAATATCTTAATTTTTCTATTTGAATGTTTAATAAGGTTTGGGGTGCAGCAGCTTCCTTTTAATTGTGACGGTGCGGCCGCTTGGGCGTGATCCCTTGGCTGGGGCTGCAGGGGGCCCGTCCTCCTGGGGCGCGGAGGGAAGGACCAACGTTTCCAAGCCGGGCTCTGGCCGCCGGCGCGAGAGCGAGGCCAAGGTCTGGGGGCAGTTTAGGGGGACCCCGAAGTCGGGGCGGCCCAGAAACGCTTTGCCCACAGCCACCGCCCTTTCCTTTGTAAGTTTCCCCAAAGCCGTCGGTGCGACCCGGCGCCGACTCTCCTCCTCTTCTCCCTGCGAGGGCCCGCGCCGCCCGGGCCCAGTCCTGGGGGTTAGATCCCAGCCCCACTCCACACTGTGAGGCAGGCAGGATAGGCAATGTGCCCACTCAGGGACAAGGAAGCCCAAGGGCTGGGACACCGCCCGTCTCCGGCCACTGCTGCGAGGACAGGTGCTGCCTAACTAATTTCTCCTCTAAGGGGGCTGTGTGTGCGTCTCCTTCCCAACTGATGTCTGGAATTTCAGTGTAAGTGGGACTCCCACTGAAATTGTAGTTTTCCTAAGATTACAGACAGTCCAAGAAAAACAGCTCGGTACGTCTTTGTCATTTCCTCTGTAAACCTTCAGGAAACAACACAGGAACGTCTTACATAGACTTCAAGTCAGCCTGCTTTTCCGGGTGGCGTATCCAGTAATCATGTTGACAAATTAATGGTAGAGAATTAGTTGTACATTAAAGATTTAAATTATATTATGCAGCACATTGTCATAAAGTGATATAAAACAATAGGAAAATAAATGTAAATGAATTCAAGTTACTGACATGTAAAACGCCAGACTGACATCTGTACACTTAGCTACTCGCTCAGCCGCGGTGGCGGGGCCCGCGCGGTCCCTGCGCAGACTCGCGGGCCGGGGGAGGCCCTGCAGCGGCGCCGCGGCGTACCAAGGGTTAAGCGGCGCGGCTCGCTGCCCTCCCGGCTCCCTCCCCTGCCTGCTGATTTTCAGGCCCACCGAGCCGCCCAAGAAAGTTTTCAATTCGATAGGGCTGCAGCGTCTCAGGGGCTGAGCTCCTTAGAAAGCTTTGGGGGCCCCCGAGGGCCGCCTTGCCGGGAGGGGGCGGCTGCCCCGTCCGAGACCCGCTAATTACAGGGATTCGGTTTCCCCGCTCTGAAGGAATGCATTACCTGCAGCAAAGCAGGCGCGGCCTCTCAGGAAGGCCCCGAGAGGAAGCTGAATGCCCCAGTGCATTCCAGCCCCATCCCTAGGTTTATACCCGCAACCTCAGCCCATGCTGAGAGACTAATCGCTGGGCCATTGTCAGGGCTGTTGTCCAATCAGCCCCTGAATAGCAAAACTTCACAATGCCGAGTATGAATTAGAGGGGAACAAATGTGGATGCAGACTTTTTTTGCAACAATACCTAACTGAGCCTTTCAGACAGGACAACGGATGCACAAAAGCTCGACGGAAATTGGAGTAACTTTTGGAGGCCCTTGTAGCTGCCGTCAATAAGCGTCAGCCCCATAATGGCGGCTGGGCCTCCGCCACCAATTCCCCCCCACACACTTTTTTGTGTGTGTGTGTGTGAGATGGACCAATTGTTCATGGGGTGGGGGGAGATTGTTGTAAAAATTGGGCATTTTTGTTGTCCTTGTCTTGGAAACGGTGGCTCTCTGTTGAACGCAGCCAAATGGATTGTCTCTTCCTGACGTGGATTGTAGATTTGGTCATTATCTAGCCCACATAAAGTACTGATAGTGTCCCCTCCCTCCGTCTGCCCACCCCCAAAAGAACAGAATAGCTTCTTGAGCTATACAAATGTCAGGTCTCTGTTTTAAAATTTAGCTTTGTTTACCCAACAGAATGGAATTCATTACTGTGTAAAAGTGGCTCCATTTTCTGATCTTTTTATTCAAAATGTTGAGAGTATCAAAAAGCTCATTTGAAGGTCACAGGTTTATGTATCTATTCTCTTAAGTGTTTTAGAAATTCATAGGGAGGACACAAAAGGTGGAAAATGTGAAAACATACTGTTCATTGTTTATCCTAACCTTGCCATGGTTATTAGATAAATGAGTGTAGGGGAAAAAATGGCATTAAAAGCCATTGTGAACTGGGAATTTTTTTTCCCCTGAAGACTGTTAATTTTAGCCCTTGATCTGTAAAGGTCAATTTCTAATTCTTTTTACTGTGCAGTTTATATAACTTCTGCATTTCAAGTCTATAAAAAGCTTTTGCAGACTTTTCATAATGTAAGTAGCAATTTATTTCATTACGGTCTGAATTTTTTATGTAATTCCTATGGACATTCTGATGAAATTGTCAGGCTTAAAAGCTGCAGTGCTTTTTCATTTGGGGATATGTGGACTTTTTTTTTTTTTTTTTTTTTTTTTTTTTTTTTTGCTCCGGTCCATTCTTGCTGGATAATTTAAAATTAGAAAGATTAATCAGTTCAGTGATTTAAAAGACCACGCTTTGGTTGGAACAAGGTCTGAGGCAAAATCATTTTTTTTATTAGTAAATGATTTAAAAGGTCTTTTCAGCTAGTTATCTGAAGCTGATATTTAACTGTTACTTATTCCACTAATTTCTATCTTTTGTTAAAAGAACTTTCCAGCCTAAATCTCCTTGCTCTGTCCCATGCTAATTGCAGCTTACATTATATAAATGGCTTTGTAAAGAAAACTATAACTCCAAACCTTGAAAGTTGCGTGTTTCTATTTGCTCAAACTTGATGCACTTGTTTGAAGAGGGTCATTGCAGGGAGAGCTGTGTAGCCTGTAAGAATGTCCTGGATAACAAGCTTAAACAGAACCTTTTGTTGTGCCTAGTATTCTCAGGACTCCAAAATGAGGCCTCCTTTTTCTAACTGTGGGCTGAAGTGGTTCATTACTGCTGTTTCCTCCGCCAGGCCAGGGCTCAGCCATTCCCACTACTGAAGGTCTGTAACTTCCTTAAAAAGGAAGAAGGAAAACATGGCCCAGAAAGGTCTTGTTAGCACTTCCTATGTGAAATTAGCAGCTTTCTAAAAGGTACAACTCCAATTACCTCACATTGTGGAGGCGAGCACAAACTCAACAATATGCACAGCCTAGCAAGTGACATTCTGTCTTTCTAGAGTTACTTCCCTAATTAGGAATGAAGAAGCTCTATTCTGCTGAGTGCATCTATTTACAGTGGCCACAATGCTTTAACTTGAGCATCCTTCTCAAAGACCAGTGTTAAAAAACACAAGTGCTCTTTTTGCCGAGCAGGCTATGGTGAGGCGACACATTCCTAACGGTTACGCCCTCTTGGGCGGGGGCGGGGTGGGGGGGAGAAAAAAAAGTGTAGCTGCTTTGGCAGGATTGTTAACACTTCAGGATTCATTTTCCACAATAACGCCCCTGCCCAGAGAGCTCTGGGAATTACAGTGGACAATGGGGAGGCATTCTTAGGAGGGTCTAATGATGGAATAAAAAGAAAAATATTTATTGCTTTTGACAGTTCCACAAGGGGCAAAAATCCTTGTCGTGGCTAAAGTTTCCCTAGCTGTTGGAGGAAGGCGGCTCACTGGGACTCAAACAGTTCCACTTCCTTTGTTAGGAGGCTGAGTACCAGGGCCAAGCTGGGAAATTAAAGATTAAGTTCATTAAGGTAAGATAATTGTGCGGAGGCATTGTTGTTGATACAGGTGGAGTGATGGGGGCTGGGGTAGGAAGCCCATTTACATGTAGGGACGACCCATTAAACAGGCTTAACAGACGTGCGAGGCAAATATGTTTATTATTTGCCTGATGGCTGACCTGTGCTTTCACTGTTGCATTAGTCAACAGGCCCCCCCAAAGGAGGGCCAGGACTCCCTGCCGGGAACCAGGTGGAAGAGAAGGCAAAACAGTCTCCAGCAAGCAAAGATACAGTCCTGTGGACCCTGGGGGAAGACTGGCCTTTCTCCTCCCTCCAACACCCTGTTACCCTGCCACCTGAGAGGGCGAGCGCCCCTCCAGCTAAGGAGAGGAGACAGTGCTGTCCCACCTGAGGGATGTCTTTAAATCTTTTCTGGATGCTGACAGGAAACATTTGTGCAGAAGCGCCCTTTGGATGCCCTTCTTAAAGAAGACCTCACGCTCTCTTTTTCTCCCTCTGATAGGAGGGAGATACCCCTGATTTTTCATCAGGGAGCTTCTCAAACGCTTTCTTCCCCAGTGTTACTGACCTCCTCAGAATCTGACTTCGGGAACCTGGGCTGCCTACCTTCCATTTCATTCTTCTAAGAAAAACAAACCAAACATCATTGCCTGTCCCTGCCCTATCTGTCCCACACGCATAGATCCACCCTGCTTTGTTATTGAAAACTGGAGTTTGGCTTTGTTGGGAAGAGCTCCACCCTGCCCCCTTCCCAGCTTGGAGACCTATAAATACTGAGAAGTTTAGAAAAACAAACAAAAAAAAAGTATGGGATGGATGGTGGAATTTTGGGGAGCATGGGGGTCCATCCTTGCGATCTGTCCGAAGGGAGGGAGAAGGTGGAGAGAGAGGTGCCCAGATTGTGCCCAAGTGGCTAAGAATGTGCCCGGTGCAGTGTTCAAGAAAATTGTTTCTTCACAAGCACCCTTATTTCTGCTGTGTCTTGGGCAGGAGGAGAAAGATCCGCATTTACTTTTGTTGGGGTTACTAGTTCATCATCTCTGGTGCCTCCACTTATTTTTTCTGTTTCTGGTGAGGAACTGAGAAACACAGTTAAGGGTTGGAGATGTCTTTGATAATAGATATCCCGAAAGAAATTCACTTGTTTATTTGCGTGATAGGGTCACCTCTTACACAAAAACTCACCTGCCATCCTCTCTTTCCCCTCCTGTCCTCCCTCCAGTCCCCCAGTGAGGAAAATAAACAGTGGCATAATGATTTTGGTAAATAGAATTCTTTTTAAAGCCATCTGATTACGGGGAGACATTCTGAGAAGACCCTAGGATTTAGTCAGTGCTGATGTGTAAAAAAAAAAGACTTAATTTCAGAGAGGTTTTTAAAAAATATATGTAAATACAATCACATGGTGAGAAGAGTTTCAGGAGTTAAGAATAAACGTATTTTGATTCATTCAGATTCTATGATCTCTCCCTACTTGTTGCTGTTGTTATTTTCTCTGAACGGAAAGATTGTTGATTTCTTTTAGCTCACCAGGCATCCATATTGTACAGTGATGCGAAGAGTCCTTTGGTTATTTTCGTAGATTATATCAGAGAAGTTTTTGAGTGAAACATTTTCAGTAGTATGTATCTGTGGGTTTGAGTAGAACTTGAAGTAATTCTCAAGCAAGCAAGCAACATTTACCAATGTTTTTCTCCTCTTGTGTTGATGTCAGGAGTTCTTTTTATTTATTTCTATAAAGCGTCCTTTGTCCTTGAGAATGTTGAATAGACTTCTTACAAAAGTTATCAGAGACCAGTCTGATAAATCAGACGAGAAATTAGGAACATCTGAGTTATTTTCTAAGATGGGTTAATGAAGAGATGAGGATTTGCATTTTCTTTTAAAGACCTAAGGAAGGAGACAGGCTCCTCGGCTGTCACATTGTGATTTATCAGAAAGCAGAAAGGAAAATTTCATATAGACCAGATTCCAGGCTGCAGGTTACTGGGAATGTATTAACTTTTTGAGAACAAGTGTGTAATCACTGGCCTTTAACGACTAAAAATGAAGTTTGAAAACCTTGTACAATGTCCTCAGAATGTTTGTGTGCAAGGAAACATTTATCTCCATAAACAGCCCTTTAACGGAAAAGAAAAACTGTTTTGCCAATAATCAGAAACGAAAAGATTGCTCTCTAAACTGGAAGAAACGACATTTATATTTTCAACCCTACTGAATTGAGATTGTTAAGAGGCTTTTTCTTTACTGCATTAAAAAAAATAGCCTGTCATCACATTGTCATAAAAGGAGGGAAGTCTCGTTTGGAAATTATTTACAAGTTTGACGTCCTTAGAAATACCACCTTGAATCTGGAACTGTGATTAAAGTTGGTGAAAGGATGGGAGTGGAGGGACTGCACGTCTGTCTTCTGGCACTTGGAACATTTCTCGTATGGGGAAGAAACCCAGAGACTTCTTTCTCTTCCTTCCCCTTACAGTGTGATGGGATGGTGGGGGGCGCAAACTGGAGCAGCCAGGGAGGGGTCTGCAAAGCCCTGTAAACACCTCTCACTAAGCCATGAGTGCTTTACATATTTCAGCCTATTATTTGCATCACAATTTCTGGAAATTCTGTTGTAACTTTTAAATTTTATCTATTAAATACTGATTTTTGTTTTTAAATAAAAAACTTCCTACTGTATGTTTTTAAATTTTTTAAATAAAAAACATAAAAATGTTTAAGGGCTCTTTTGTACTTTACAGTGGATATGAAAAAATGAAAATATACCTTGTTGAATTTAATGAAAGGTTGCTATTTCCTAGTCTGTGCAGTTCTTTTAAAAATGGAGGTGAAATTTACATAACATCAAATTAAACATTTTAAAATGTACAATTCAGTGTTATTTAGTACATTCACAATGTTTATCTGTAGTTTACTTTCTAGTTATAATTTTAGTTACAGAATCACCAAGTATTTGTAGAATTGTTATTAAATATTAATATTCATTCAACAAACATTTATTGAGCAAATTGTTACAAGAGTGGCACTAGGCTAAGCCCTGTGGGGTTTATAAAAATGAAAAAGGAGTATCATATCCTCAATTTTTTTTTAATCTACGAGAGGTTGTGCTAAAGGCATCAACAACTTTAGTCTGGAAATATTTATTGAATTTATTAATAAACATTATTCGGCCCCACAGAGTCTTATCATTCTAAAACATCACAATATTGCTAAACATTTCTCAGCAACAATAGCCAATATAATTAAACTACCTACAAAGAGTTGAGAATATGTACTGTACTGTATTTCTCAGAGTGATTTTATTTTCTCTGACACATGCCAGAGTTTTCAAAACTTATAATACATAAGTTGGACTTGGTTCCGTATGTTTGCTTTGATGGGCATTGACTTTGTCTGGGTAGGTCTGTTATTTTAAGGTGAAAATTTCTGTGTAGTTTTTTGTCAAACTCCAGCTTATACGGCTGAAAGAAGGTAGCAGGAGGCTCCAAGAGGATAGAAGTCACTTAATTTTGCTGGAAAAGCCATGCATGTTTCTCAAGGGACTCTAAGGCAAATGGTTCAGCACACTAGAAGAGTAGTAATATAGGTAATGAACCCAAGAATGTTTTTAGCCGCAACTAGTTTTTAAAGATTGAAATTTTTTAATGTTAAAAAAAAATGCTCTATCTGTTAAAGCATTTATCTTTTCCTTGAAAGTATCTGTCCTTCAAGTAGAATCTGAATTTTGATGATGATGATGATGATGATGATGGTGGTGGTGGTGGTGGTGCTGGTCCCGAGGTAGGGGAGTTGGCACAAAGGAAACATGACAAAGACCTCGTCTCATTAAGGCTAGTTGATACAACTTTGTGTGATCAGTTAGTGAAGGGTCTTCTTTGGCCTCCAGTATAGGAAGAAAATAACAAATGGATAAATATTAATTGAGTCGCCTTTCAGGAAAGGCTGTGCGTAGCTCCATTTGGGGGAATAAGCGCAGTAGTGAAAAGAGCTCGATGGTTGGGAGTTCCAGTCCTAGTTCTGCCACTTTCTAGTTGGGTACTTTTTGGCAAATTACTTGTCTGCTCTGAACCTCGATTTCTTCATCTGGAGGGACAGTAATAGCTGCCTTGCATAGTCTCCTGTGAGGATCAGCAGTAGTATGATGCTAAGTACATCCTCCATTCTCAATAAATCAGTAATTGCTGAGACAAATACACATACGAAGTCTGCTTGCCATGCCTTTCAATGACAGAACAAAGTAGGACATTCCACCAGGACAAGCAAAGTACCTTCTGGTGTGAGTTTTGCAAATCATAAAACATCAAATTAACTTCTCATAGTGTGTATGACTATGAATAGAGGCATGGAGGCTTCAGAATTAGTATTTTGAATGGGAATGTTAGAATCTATACCTCTGTTGAATACCATCTCTTGCTGCCACTGCAAGCTTACAAATACCACCTGAAAAATTACATCAATTTGCCATCAGACTGGAACCATCAATTTATACCTGAAATGTGTCAAAATGTTGGGTATTTCTATAATGATAAAAATGATTGGAATTGCCATATTTAATTAAAATGTTAATCCACTGTCATCTTAAATGATCTCTATTTACAGAGAATTTTGTTTGCTGTTAAGATGTTTTATTATTAAACGTAAACCTTGCTGTTTAGCCAATGCCTGACACTAACTTAAGGAAGAGGTGACAATCTTCCAGGAGTGGGAGGAAGAGGTGACAATCTTCCAGGAGTGGGGAGAGGTGACCCCTTCATCGGGAGAGTGTCTCTTACAGGTTGGAGGAGGAGTGACTGCTGCGTGGGAGCCAGAAAGGCCACCCTGGCTCTCAAATCCTCCACAGCCTGCTCCCTTATGTTCAAAATCTTTTAATAATAGAGTTGACTGAAATGCAATTATTTTTGGAAAAAGGAACACCAAAGTTTGAATTTGCAAAAGGATGTAATATGCCCAATACCAACCCCTTTTCTGGGAATGAGGTTGAGAGGTTTGAAGGTTACAAAATAGGAAGAAGTCTATCTGCAGAATTTATAATTGGCTGAAATTGACCTGAATCCGAGGAAAACTAGATTTCCTCTGTGTGTGTTGGTGGGTAGGTGTGTGAGTGAGGAGCAAGGGGCACTGAAACTTTGCCCCCCCCCCTTTTTTTTGAGACAGAGTTTCACTCTTGTTGCTCAGGCTGGAATGCAATGGTGAGATCTTGCCTCACCGCAACCTTCGCCTTCCAGGTTCAAGCGATTCTCCTGCCTCACCCACCCGAGTAGCTGGGATTACAGGCATGCACCACCATGCCCAGATAATTTTGTATTTTTAGTAGAGACATGGTTTCTCCATGTTGGTCAGGCTGGTCTTAAACTCCCGACCTCAGGTTATCCACCCGCCTCGGCCTCCCAAGTGCTGGGATTACAGGCGTGAGCCACCGCACCCAGCCGAAATTTTGCCCTTAGGGAACTGATATTATCTCTGCTTTCTGGCCCAGGGGATGGCTGTGTACAGGAGCAGTCTCCCTTGAGATACAAGAAGAGATCCGGAAAGAGATGTGGGATGAGATTTGGAATAATTACAAGGGTCCCTGCTTGGTGTGGCCGCCATCTTAGATTGGATGCAGTCCGCTCTGCCTGGGTTACTCTGTACAAGTACCCTTCCCATGTGACTCTTCCAGAACTTGGAGGATGTCTCCACTACACTGCGCCTTCCCTCCATCTCCAGTTGGCCACACTCCCTCCACACCTTGGTTGATGCAGCGCCCCCTCCCGCCCCCAGGTGGGCTGCTCCTCTGACTCCACTGGACTCACTCCCTCCTGTGATTTGCAGTTCCCCTCCCAGCCCATTGCTTCTTGGGGTGGTGGCTCCGTGATGGGACACCCGCCACCCACTTCCCACTCAAGCCTTTGTCCCATGCTACTCTGTGCAGCGTCGGCACTTTCTTCCTGGCCTGCAGGACAGCTCCACAGCAGGTGTCGTTACAGCCGTTCAGCCTCAGGCCCACACGTCCTCTGCGTCCCCCGAGGAGCTACTGTGCCTGTGAGGCTCCTGGAGCCCTGCCCTTCCCGCTCTTAGCCTGTTCTGCTTAAAGTTCTTCTCCATCTCCGCCAGCCAAATCCTACTCAAGTCATACCTCCTCCGTGATGCCTTACTTGACCTTTCCAGCCTTCTCTGGATAACAATCATTTTTCTGAAATTACGGTAAAAATACGTAACACAAAATTTACCGTTCAGAAACCCTGTTCCCATTAAACACTTACGCCCACTCCCCCAAGCCCCTAGTCCCCTCTAATCTGCTGTCTCTATAAATTTGCCTATTCTACGGATCTTATATAAGTAGAAATCAAAATATTTGTCCTTTTGTGTCTAGCATATTCTTTTTTAAAAAATCGAGATAGGGTCTCACTCTATTGCACAGGCTGCAGTACAGTGGTGTGCTAATGGCTCACTGCAGACTCGACCTTCCAGGCTCAAGTGAGCCTCCCACCTCAGCCTCCTGAGTGGCTGAGACTGAAGGTTCGCACCATCATGCCCAGCTAATTTTTAAATGTTTTGTACAGATGGGGCCTCACTGTGTTGCCTGGGCTTGTCTCAAACTCCTGGGCTCAAGCAATCCTTCCACCTTGGCCTCCCTAAGTGCTGGAATTACAGATGTAAGCCACAACATCTGGCCTTGTATTTCACTTAGCATAATGTCTTCAAGATTTGTCATGTAGCATATGTCAGAGCTTCATTCTTTTTTAAGGCTGAATAATATTCCTTTGTATGTATGTACTACATATTGTATATTCATTCATATGTGCTGGACATTTGGGTTGTTTCCACCTTTTGGCTGTTGTGAGTAATGCTACTATTAACATTGGTATACAAATTTGAATCCCTGTTTTCTGTTCTTCTGGGTATATACCTAGGAGTGGAAATGCTCCATCACATGGTAATTCTATATTTAACTTTTTGAGGAGCTTCCAAACAATAATCATTTTGAGAGTGAACGATAGTTCACATTCACATGGCACCTTATGGTTTAGCAACTGCTGGCTGGTCCATTGGCTGCTCAGAACAAGCCTGTTTGACAAGTACTGTCATTAACATCACCTTTACTCAAGTGAAGAAAGTGAGGCTCAGAGAGGTTCAGTGACTTTATGAGTCACAGAACACATTGATGGGGACTTTACCTCAAAGTAAAATTGCGTGACTGTGCTACCGTAAGTTTTCCAAGGCCGCATGCTACCATAGAGTGTTCCCTCATTGCTTTATCCCAATGCTAGAGTAACCCTTAAGTCACCATGATTATGAATGTGTCTTGACTCCCTCGCCAGGCTGCCAACCTCAAGGACAGTGGCTGTGTCATGATTGTCTCTCCCATACTGTGCAAGGGCTGATACATAATAGGCTCGCAATAAATGTCAGTTGAATGAATAAGTGAATGAGTGGGTTCTTGATGGAGAGGGAGGTGAAAAGAGGGAGGAATGCCCCAGAGGGCTTCATGGCACCTTTCTGTTCTGCCCCAGACACAGAGGTGGAGCTGATACCTTGCATTGGCAGTGACCTCCACCATCAGTGGGAAGGTTGTCAGAGAGAATACAGGACTCCCAGTTAAACTTGAATTTCAGATAACTGATGAATAATTTTCTTTAGTATAATACATGCTTATATGAAAAACTTATTCATTGTTTATCTGAAATTCAAATTTAACTGGGCATCCTGTATTTTTATTTGCTAAACTGGCAGCCCTAATCACTAGGTACTTATTACTTACTGTCATGTCACCAAAATCCTCAGAACTGCTGAGGAGGAATAGGAAACTGGCTTTCCAAAGCTGAATTGCTAACTACTTTTTAATTTACAAAATGCAAATGGGGGGGGGCACTTTCTCCTAAATGGAAAATAATCCTACACCTGCAGTGATTTAATTCCCATTTGAAATTGCCGTTTCTGCCGCCTCCCAGATAGCTCTGCTCTGGTGTCAAAATAGTGTCTGCCATGCCTTTGGCTAATTCTGGCACCCAAGCCATTCACGCTGGGAAGGTGCCTGCTTGTGGCTATTTGGGACATTCTCTGAAGGCTGACACACAGGGATCCCCCTCCACTCACTACTATTCTGACGTGTGGAATTTATTACACTCCAATTTCTGCAAGATCTTTTGGGCTTGTCTGTTCTATAATCCAGAACTTCCTGACCAAGACTTAATTAGAATCCTGACTCGGTTCCCCCATAAGCCTGTTTTAAATTGTGGCACTGGCTAGAGACACTGCCTAATCTCCCTGAGGGTCCTCTCAAGTTCACCTGAGGCCCCCGGGATCAGTTCTTCTCACCAGATATGTCTCAGACATCTGGGAAGGAAGGAGGTGAAGGAATCTAGGTGAGATGTACAGTCACTGTTGCTTTGACCAGGTTGGTGTCTTTGGGGGCTGGGGATCTAGGGGGCTGAGACTCAGGGTGGTGGCAGAAAGGGTTGTCAGGATGACCCAAGGGAGGAAATAAGACTCTTGCATCGGTGTTTACTCAGGGAGTATCCTCCTAAGTAGTGAATGATCACCCTTCCCTGCTGCTTTCCTAACTTGTCTAATTTAATATTGCCAGGATGCAATTACTTATACGTCTGCTGATTTGGGGACTTTATTTTTTAAACATTAGCTTTTCAGACTTAGAAGCAGCTGGGCTAGTGAAAAGTCACACATTTGGGGTCAGGGAGTGGTGGAAAGAAGGTGGCGGCGGCTCACCCAGGGCCTTGTGAACAGCAGCCAGGTGAATGGAGTGGCCAAGAGCATGGATCCAGCAGATACTGCAGCTGCTCTGCAACTCAGAGTCACTTTCAGAAGTTTGGGATTCCACCCAGAGAGTGGTGGGGTGGGGAAAGGGCAGAGAGGTCACACAACCTGGGGATGTCCCTGTTGTTTAACATCCAAACTTGGTATCTTGATCTTAGGAAGTTCCTGGGCTAAGGGATTGAGAAGTCTGCATTCTTCCAGGGCCTCAGTTTCCCTTCTGCTCCAAGTGTAGAGGACAATCTCCCATTGTCATCTGGCCAGGGTGAGGGGGCATGGCAGGAACTGCAAGAGGGTCTGGCATTTTGCATATTTAGGAAGACAGATATCATCCAAAATAGAGTTGGAATAGGTGCAAAGTGAACAAGGTGGAGAATGCCCTTCCAGAGCCATGCATGGCAGGGGGTACATTCTGTACCACAGAATGTACAGTGATGCCATGAAGGTTGAGTTATTCTGTGAGAGCTCTGCTTCCCTCTGGAACCAGGAAATGGAATTTGCCTTATAACTTAAAATCCCAGCTATACTTGGGCTGTCACTCATTTGAGGGGATCTGGAGGGACCTGGCTGATGTGGGCAAGGCAGTCAGAGAAATCAGCCTGCCCTGTGGGACTTGTCACAAAATCCCTAAATGTCTCAAACACCAGGGCTGAGGCTGAAACAGAGCACTCCATGGGGAACTCATTGCCCGATGTCCCATTCCATCCCATCTCTGGAGGGGAGAGTCATCTGGGGTAAAGTAGCCCTAGGTTGGGTTTTAGAATCTATGACCAAAAAAAAACTAATTTTGCTATCATGAGAGACCCAAAAAGGACATCCATGGAGATTTCACCCCCTGATTACAACCACTTATCTGGTTATATAGAAGACCTGACATGTGAGCTGCCCCCTGGTTACCCAGTCAACAAGGAAGGGGAAGAGAGGAAGAGGGAAGATCAGTAAGAGGGGAGAAGTCAGGGTAGGTTCTGTGGGGACTGTTAAGCCCCACAGCCCTTGCCCCATTAGGAGGGGCCTCCTGGTAGACATACAGGAATCATCGACAAAACTTCTGAACCCTTAGGAAGGGCCAAAGAATGGACCAGGTCTCAGTCCTCCAGAAGCCTGAATCCAAAAGACAACCCCTGTCCTCTTCCTGGACTTCAGGGTCCCTTCCCAGCCAGGACCCTCTCTGACCAGATCAACAAAATGTGATTATTTTGCAAAGGTCTAAGAAATCAGATGATGAGGTTTTATAATCCCAACTTCTCCATTCTCTTCCCTTTGTGGAACGTTATGTTCATTCCAAATTAGTATCAGGAGTGGCTTTGCTGGTGGCCTATGGGACAGAAGGTCTGGCTGGTATGGAGGGGGGCTGTGAGCAAGCCATGTCTGTGGCTGGGAGGCCACCGGGGTGAGGTGGAGTGTGGCCCCTCAGGATGCTGCTATGAGTGGAACTGGAGAGGAGGCAGCAGGGGGCTGAGGAAGGGAGCAGATCACTCCCTGAGGTCTCCACTCCTCATTCCCCTCAGTCCGGGCCTCTCTCCCGGGTCCCCTTATTCCTTGCCACTTGTGTGTTGATGATGTGAGGATGGCCAGAGGGGAGCCAGTGTGCTGGCCTCTTTTATAATCCGATAATTGGCCATAATCTGTGTATGAAATATTTGGAGATCTGCCTCCCCATTAACTCCTACTTGAAGAATAATCACATCTCCACATACAGGCCTTTGGGCCAAGTTCTCCCTCACGTCTCTGAAGCTCCTATCACAGCTTCAGTGCTACCCAGGATTTTTGTAATTGCCCACACCCTGTTCATTTTTAACTTTTACCACACATTTTTAAAGAAATAATCTTTAAAGAGAAGGCCCTCCATGGATGTCTTTGAGTAAACATGGGAGTATTAATAAAATTCTTTTTTTTTTTTTTTTTTTGAGATGAAGTCACGTTCTGTCACCCAGGCTGGAGTGCACTGGCATGATCTTGGCTCACTGCAACCTCTGCCTCCCGGGTTCCAGTGATTCTTCTGCTTCAGCCTCCTGAGTAGCTGGGATTACAGGTGTGTGCCACCATGCCTAGCTAATTTTTTATTATTAGTAGAGATGGGGTTTCACCATGTTGGCCAGGCTGGTCTCAAACTCCTGACCTCAGGTGATCCACCCACCTCAGCCTCCCTAAGTGATAGGATCACAGGTGTGAGCCACCACTCCTGGCAATAAAATTCTTAGAAGCTGACAGGAAGGGGGTCTGTTAGGCAGAGCGTGCATATGCTCCATGGTACCGTAAGAGGGTCTTAGTGAGAATCCTGGGTGTGGGGATAAAACATTGTGTGTGGGAATTTGTGTTATAAATGTGGAAGGACAACGATGCCTTGGGTTGTCATGGAGACAGCACATGGAGGTTGTTGAGATGCGGGAGGGTTGGGTGGCCGGCCTGCCACTCTTTCTGGGGTAGCCACAGCAAGCCAAGGACAGGGATAAATGTGGAGATGCTGGTCTGGAGCCTCCTTCTCTGGGAGCTGGCCTCTGAGTCTGCTCTCAGTGTGGGAAACCACTCAAGGACAGGAGGAGAACAGAAGTGAGAACAAGAGGGGCTAGGGACCCTCTCAGGTGTTCAGTGCTGGTGATGTCTGTACAAAGAGAGCGTTTCAGCCCTTCAAGAGCCCCCCAGGGCAGGAGGAAGCAGCCTGAAGCAGGACAACCCCAGTAGGTTTGAATCAGGCTGGAATAGCATGTTGAGTTGATGCTACATCATTGTGTTGATTTATTGATTCATTCAGGCAGGGCTGGCATTATAGGGCAGATAGACTCTAGGTGGTTCATAGTTGATATCTGAGGGGAGGGGGTACCAAAAGAGCCCTTCTGTTCCCAAATTTGCCTCCAGCACTCATCAATGTTACCATCTGAGTTTTATGCCTTTGGCTGAAACATATCCCTCCTGGGGCTCTTCCTCTCCATTGCAGGCTCTCCAGGAGTAGCCCCACATGGAATCACTGCAACCTCTTGTGGACTAGTTTATCGAATACTTTGGCAGGACCAGAGCAGCCTGGACTCTCAGGGAACCTGGCTTGGAGAGTGCATGCTGGAAGAAGGGAGAAGGATGAAGAAATAGGAAGTGAAACTTTCCAAAGGCAAACTTTTCCATTCTCCCAATTTGTCCATCTGTCCCTCAAGGCCCTGGTGGGCAGTAGAGATGCTGTGTGCACTGCATTGCCTACAATTTCCGGACACTTCTCTTTTCTGCCATGCTTGGATTGTTCGCTCAGGAGGTTGAGAGAAGGCTGCTCTGAAAGGAGGCAGTTGCTACCCAGGATGTGTGAGCTGTGACATCCAAGCATTAGGAAGGATCTGCTCTGGTGCCTCATTCCAGATGCTGCTGCTCGTCTCTTCCTGCGCTTGGCCCGGGATGCCCGGTGAGTAGGTTTGCCAGATTAAATGCAGGATGCGCCATTAAACTTGAATCTCAGATCAACAGCAGGTGAGTTTCTAGTATAAGTATGTCCCACATATTGCATAGAACATAATTATTATTGTTTATCAAAAATTTGCATTTAAGTGGATATCCTGTATTGTCATTTGCTGAATTTGGCAACTCTAGCTGTGAGCAACTTGGAATTCCAGGGCCCTGCTTGGCCTTCCTTTCCTTCAACATGAGGCTTCCGTGAAGATAAGCAATAGTTTCTATCCTTGCCCCTCACCCCCACCATCTCCTGCTCGTTTTCCTGCCTCCTGTCTTTTTCTTCCTTTCTTTCCCTTCCCCCAATCTCTCTCTCCAAGAACAGAAGGTTTAGAGTCTGACACACCCAGACACAATCTTTGCCTCCCTATTTACCGCGTGCATGATCCTAGAAAAGTAACTTTACTTATTTGAGCTTCATGTCCCTTAAGTAATATGGAAATGATAGTAAGGCCTCGTGAGGTCACTGCTAGGATTAAGTGAAGTAATAGAAAAAGAAAAGGCCAATTATGGGGTTGATGTCATTAAACCAGCAAACAGCTTTTGAGCTGACAGCTCTCCTCTCTAACTCAGGGATTTATGTGCACAGGTGCTGTCTGTTTTCATCCCAACCCAAGTGCACACCCTGGCATCTCTCATAGTCCCCAAAGAGGCTTTTCCTAGCACCATTTGTGAGTCGTGGAGACTGCATTACGAGAAACAGTGATAGCACTTACTTTGCAATGAACCTCAAAACTCTAGGAGACTTATGTCTCCTCCAATGTCACTCTGAGGTTTCTTTATTGCTTTTTCTCTCTTTGTTAACTCTTCCTCCTTCTGCATGCGGTGGGCTGCCTCTCTCTCCTGCTCCCTCGCCGTGGTGATGCAAATCTGGCACTTCACGCTCTGCAGCCAGTTAGCAGCCAGATTTTGCTCTTGAGTTTTCCTTTCCTGCTTCACCCTCCTCTTGATGTCATCTAGCCTTTTGATGTCATCTAGCAGATTTCCTCCAAGCAGGCACAAGGCTCTCACCGAGAGGAATTCTGTGGAACTTGATTTTCTGCTTATCCTTACTCTGTGTGATAGGGCCCAAAACACTTGCATGTAGGATACTCATTTACATTAATCCTTACAGCAACTCTGTGATGCAGGGATTGTTAGTACTCCCTTCATAGATGAGGAAACTGGGGCTTAAAAGAACCCCTACAAATCCACAAGAAAATGATCTACAATCCAATAGAAAAGGAATTTTCCAAAGGATCTATAAAATATGGTACCTATCACATAAAACTTTAAGCCTGTGAAAGCAGCATATATTTTTATACAGAGGTTCCCCCAACCTTTTTGGCACCAGGGACTGGTTTCATGGAAGACAATTTTTCCATGGACCAGGGGGTGGGGGGATGATTCAAAAACATTACATTTATTTTGCATTTTATTTCTATTATTATGACATTGTAATATATAATGAAATAATTATACAACTCACCATGATGTAGAATCAGTGGGAGCCCTGAGCTTGTTTTCGTGCAATTAGACGGTCCCATCTGGGGGTGGTGGGAGACAGTGACAGATCATCAGGCATTAGATTCTCATAAGGAGTGTGCAGCCTAGATCCCTCGAATGCACAGTTCACAATAGGGTTTGAGCTCCTATGAGAATTTAATGCCGACACTGATTTGACAGGAGGCAGAGCTCAGGTGGTAATGTGAGCAATGGGGAGTGGCTATACATACAGATGAAGCTTCACTTACTCACCCTCCACTTACCTCTTTCGTGTATGATACTCAGGTATGAACTGTGCACTCCAGTTCCTAACAGGCCATGGACTGGTACTGGTCCGTGGCCTGGTAGTTGGGGACCCCTGGTTTTATTATAGATACTCACATATGCAGTAAATGTTTTTCAAAATGCACTGGAATAATAAACACCAACTTCAAGAAACTGGTTACCTTTGGAGAGGAAGGAAGGGGAAGAGAAGAGGATTGTTTTAGCTAATTGTTAACCTTTCATTTCTTCTTTCAAAAAAGGGTGATAGGAAGTAACTATAACGCAATGTTTATGTCTTTAATGCTAGTGGAAAATACATGAGTACCTCATATATAAATGTAAAGATTATATATAAATACTTGTTATATAGTTCTCTGAAATATTTTGTCAAAAAACGGAGACATTTTAAGACAAAAGAGATTAAATAACCTCTTAAGGTCACCCAGCTGGGAAGAGGCAGATTTCAAGGGTTGGATTTGAACTCAAGTCCGTCAGACCCCAGAGATAAACTCATAACCACACACCTTATGTCTCCCTTAATTTATTGACATAAGTATTCAATTAATGGTCTTTCTCTTTGTGTCTCATCTGAGAGTTTATAAACGAGAGTAGAAGTGAGTCCCTGGGACCCAGTGTTCCCCACAGGCCCTTCTGGTGTCAGGCAGTTTTGCTTAGCAGTTTCCTGGGTTCTGTCCATTCATGTACAGAAGAGGACTCAGGCATGCCCCCAGGGTTCACTGACACCATAGGGTCCATCAGAAGACAATGCAACAGCCAGGTGCGGTGGCTCACACCTGTAATTCCAGCACTTTTGGAGGCCGAGGCAAGTGGATCACCTGAGGTCAGGAGTTCGAGACCAGCCTGGCCAACATGGTGAAACCCCATCTCTACTAAAAATACAAAAATTAGCTGGGCGTGGTGTTGGGCACCTGTAATCCCAGCTACCTGGGAGGCTGAAGCAGGAGAATTGCTTGAATCCCGGAGGTGGAGGTTGCAGTGAGCCGAGATTGTGACAGTATATTTCAGTCTGGGTGACAAGAGTGAAACTCTGTCTTGAAAAAAAAAAAAAGGCAACATAAGATGCCCGGCAAACAGTATATGACAAGATGCCTAAACGTAACCTTGACATCTCAACAGGCCTGGTGTGAAGACAATGGCCTAGGGTCATACGGAGGCATGGGCTCCATATGGGTCCTTTTAGACTTTGTGGAGTCACCCAAGAAGCTTGCAGAAATTTTGTTTTCTGAGTCCTCGTTGAAAGAGTATTTCCTCCTCCTTGTCTTCCCCTCAAAATAGCACCCACCAACCATTCCTATCATCCTTGTCCTCTCAGAAGAGTGGAGAACCAAATGGGAAAGGGGGCTTTTGCCAGTGCACACAGACCCTGGGCATGGTGTGCATACAAAGCCCTCCTCCCACCACACCCCACCTTGAAGGTCATGACGACGAGGGCCAGGGCAGATGGGAGTCAGCATTCCTGCCCCTAAGCCCTTACTCTCCCCAGCACCCATGTGCCTCTAACTTCCAGAAATGCCTTCTCTTTTGTCTCCTTTGTCTGTTCTATCCATCTTTTAAGGCCTATTTAAAAGCCCACCTCCTCTAGGAAGTCTGCCCCGATTCTCAGCCCACAGTGGCCTCTCACCTCAGAACTCCCACAGTATTTGTTGTTCGGAGCTCTCGAAAGCTCCTGATGCATTGCTGGGTTCTGTACTCTTTCCCCTCTGCTAGTTTGACCTGTGCATGACTGCAGCTCAAGGCCTGAGATTCATTTGTTCTTTCCCATGGTACTTGGCACAGTGCCGGGCACACCATAAGCATTCAATAAGTCTTTGCAAATAAACCGATGAAGGAAGAAACGAATAAAGCATATTTGAAGAAGCTCTGAGAAGTTATTCCTAATGAAGGAGACAGCCCCAAACCAGGTCAGGTGAAAGTCAGCCCATCCCAGTCTGGCTTCCAGGAAGACCTTGGACACCCTCTGCCTGGGGGAGGAGCCGCTGGCCTTGGAGGGGCAGGAGAGAGAGAGGGAGGCGCAGTGACCAGACTGGATGCGGATGTAGTAGGTGCAGGGGTCACTTGGGGGGGTTGAGGGGAGACCTTGGCCTTGACCTCCCCTCATTATATTTTTGTTTATTTTTCTGTTTTTGCCCAATTACCTCAGACAATGCCCCCACACTGGCTAAGAAATGTGAAAACAGCTGAAGAAGAAATAAAGCAAAAGAGAAAACAAGGAAAAGAGGGTAAACAAAGAGAGAATTCACCTTTCACTCGCCTGCAAAGTCCTCGGTTGGAGAATGAAGTTAAGACACAAAAGCTTAGCAACAACAACGTTGTGGGGGGAAGGCACGAGAGGGAAGCCGAACAGCCATTAAAGCAATTAAGAAAAGATTAAGGTCGCTGGTGGTGGAGAGAGAGAGAGACCCATTAATCAATAGGCCAGAAATCGCAGCAGGCTACAAAATTATGAAACTAGGCAAACTGGAGAACCACAGAGGCTCACCTCAACCAAGATGCCTGAGTAACTCAAAAACAGAAACATTATATTCATTTCTCAAGCTTGGGGAAAAAAAACAGGTCTTAGAAGAACCCTTTCCTTTTAATCAGCTAATGGAGACTTCCTGAGGTGGGGGTGAGATCCATGTTGATTTCAAGGCAAATTCTAAAGCGTCAAGGTCTAAAGAAAAATTTGTAATAAGGAGTGATAAACAACGTTACTGGGCTGAGGGGATATCATAGCAGAAAGCTGTGCGATAATCTTAGGCAGGGTCCTAAAACGCCCTGGGGTAGGTTACATTATTGTTCACAAATATTTGCTGCCCCTGCCTGGGGAAGACATACATCTCAGCCCCAGTGACAGCCTGCTTGGCTCTCTGACTTGCTTTGGCCAATGCAGTACATGTCCCTTCCAGGCGGAAGCTTTAAGAGCCAGGGGCACATGGTTTGCCATATGCTTTTTGTCCCTTTGCAATAATAGCACAGCAATATTCTAGATCCAACTTGTCCAACCCGCGGCTGGCTGGCCGCCTGTGACCAGCTTTGAATGCAGCCCAACACAAATTCATAAACTTTCTTAACACATTATGATATTTTTTTGTGTGTGATTTTTTTTTCTTTTCGCTCATCAGCTATCGTTAGTGTTAGTGTATTTTGTGTGGCCCAAGACAATTCTTCTTCTTCCAATGTGACCCAGGGAAGCCAAAAGATTGGACAACGCTGTTTGAGATAGATTTCCCAGACTGAAACTAAATGGGGCAAAGGCTCAGCCGACAGGCAGAGGACCTGTAACTTGAGCAAGAAATAAATTTTGTTGGCTTAGTACTGAGAAATGGGGGAGGAGTGTTTGTTCCACAGCCTATCCTGATTAATAGATTTCCTTGTGACATGTCACTGCTGCACAGAACCTTCATTGGCTCCCTATTTCTTGCAGGATAAATCCTGAACTCTTGGTCTTGATATCAAGCCCTACTCCCTGCACCCACTCATCTTAGATTCTGCAGTTTTCTTTGTGTCTTGATTGACTTGTTTCCTCACTGTGCCCCACACATAACTTTTTGGGCAAGTGTTGGTGAAGTTCTCCTCTGCCAAGAGATCCAAATTGTGTAGGCCTTTGATCATGCTCTCTCTGACACCTGCTCTGTAAAGCCACTTCTAATCATCTCCAGCTCAAAGCTATTTCTAGATCATTCCTTATGATATCTGCCATTCAAATACACTTATTTTTACTTAAAAGACACATCATGTAGTGCTTACCAAGTGTGAGACATTCTATTCAGAACTTTATATATATCAGTACATTTAATTTTCACATAACCTTGTATTCCCGTTTTATGGATGAAGAAATAGAGGCCCAAAGTAAACTCATAAAGCTGGGAAGTGCAGAGTAAAGATTCAAACCTGGGCAACTGGGCTCTGTGACCTTAACCTCTCGAGCACATTGCCCACCTGCTTCTGCACTGTCTTACCCATGATCAGCCTTATCTCCCCAACAAGATGGTAGAGCCCCAGAAGGCCCCTTCTAGACCACTTTTATCTTCCCTAGCATTTAGCCTCATGGCTGGTGTATCAGCTCCAGGCCAGTATTAGTTCTTTGATTTAAAATCTAATGAATCAGTTGACTTCATGCATTCCCTTGACTCCAGGTAAAATAGAAGCAAAGCCATCCGTTATAGGGGAGGCTTCCTGAAATCTAGCTCAAGTCTCTACTGCTGCAACATTGACTTGTTTTTGTTTGTTTTAGGCTTTCATGAAGATGGATAGCAGATGAATAGATCTTTCTTATGACAACTATCACATCCAAAAACTATTATTTTATTAATTCCTTTTGCACTCTGCCTTGTTCCAAAAAGGATATAGGGTGGCTAATAAGAAACCAGAGGCCGGGCGTGGTGGCTCATGCCTGTAATCCCAGCACTTTGGGAGGCTGAGGCAGGTGGATCACCTGAGGTCAGGAGTTTGAGACCAGCCTGGCCAACATGGTAAAACCCCCATCTCTACTAAAAATGCAAAAATTAGCTGGGCATGGTGGCACATGCCTGTAATCCCAGCTACTTGGAAGGCTGAGGCAGGAGAATTGCTTGAACTTGGGAGGTGGAGAGGTGGAGGTTGCAGTGAGCCAAGATCGCGCCATTGCACTCCAGCCTGGGCAACAAGAGCGGCACTCTGTCTCGAAAAAAAAAAAAAAAAAAAAAGAGAAACCACAAAATACAACAGAGAATACATATAAAGAGTGGGAACGAAACAAAACAAAACATATTGTTACATTATTAATAAAAAGCACATTGCAAAATAATGCATACTGTGTGATCATGTATACAACTCATAGAAAAAAATCTAACCACAGATTTCTATAAGCACATAAAAACATTTGTTATTTTAAAAAGAAATATTAGAAGCAAACTTAATAGTGGTTGCTGCTGGGGTGGTAGGGGTGTGGTGGAATAGTTTTAGAGGGAGACAGATGGCGTTCAACTTCATGTAATGTTTTATGGGTTTGAAGCAAATAAAATAGTAACAGTTGTCCATTTTGTATGGCAGGGATCAAGTATAGTATTATTTTGTATATTGGGATTTGAAAAGTTTCTCCAGTTTGAAACAAAAAGGGAAAGAAATAGAAAAAGATTTGAACAAATATCTCAAAGCTGTATTTATCTGCTCTAGGGAGCCACTCATTTGTCTCTAAACTATTTTTTTGTTTGTTTGTTTTGCTTTTTTAAGACAGAGTCTCACTCTGTCGCCCAGGCTGGAGTGCCATGGTGCAATGTCGCTTCACTTCAATCTCCACCTCCTGGGCTCAAGCTATCCTCCTGCCTCAGCCTCCTGAGTAGCTAGAACTATAGTCACATGCCACCATGCTTGGCTAATTTTTTGTATTTTTGGTAGAGACCGGGTTTTGCCATGCTGCCCAGGCTAGTCTTGAACTCCTGGGCTCAAGTGATCTGCCCACTTCAGCCTCCCAAAGTGCTAGGATTACAGGCATGAGCCACTGTGCCTGGCCCTGTCTCTAAGCTTTTTAACAGCCAATATAAAGGAAGGAACCAGGTCAGTTGTCTAATTCCCAAGGTCAGGTCATGAGTGTCTTCGGTGTGGAAACAGATCCAGGCTTTGGGAGCCCAGCTACCCTAGTACTAAGAACCGTAGAAGCAGTGGCAGCTCTAGAATGTCCACACAGCAGGGTGTGAAGCCAACCACTGGGCGTTCAGGAGTATGTGTGCATGGAGGACAGGGCTGTTTGTTAGGAATCTGCATTTGTATATCTCTTCACCTAAACTTGTTTGTAAGAAAGGCTCAGGTGGGGACCACCTTTGGTTCTGTTGCTGTGTGATGTCATGAACAGCCTCCCCTTGACAGCCTTGCCATCGACCAGTGACCAGTTTATTTAAATGGTATCTGGCAAGGCTCAGTCCCTAAAGCCCGACTCCTGTAGGGCAGACCCCCAGCTCTCTGCTGAGCTAGCCTGGCCCAGGGGTGGACTTTTGAGCCCCTGAAAGAGTAAAGAGGACATGCATCGTTAAAGCAAATACAAACAATATATCCCTCCTTTTGGCTGAGCCTGCCACAAAGGCAGAGGAGTGGTAAGCTGAGGGGTGTGCTGCCTGGCAGGCACCTGGGAGGTCACCAATATCTTTTTCCCCTTGTAAGATAAGACAGGCAAGTTGGGAGCAGGCTTGGCTGCACCCTTGTGGAAGCTCAGGAGATTGGGGACTTGCCTCTCTAGACTGCCATCCTACCTCCTCTCAAGAGGAGCCCAGGGGGTCTCACAGCTCCACCAGGTTTGTCTTGGGGAAGCGTGTGGAGTTGGCTCTATCCCACAAACACACGGTGATGGAGGCACCTAGGGTCTACTCCAGGACAGTCTAGCCTGAAAAATGTTTAAGCCAGGCGTAACCAGATATCCACCCCTACCCCCACCAATTCTGCCAAAAAAGAATTTGAGAATGTTTGCCCAGACTCCCCACTCTTCCTGATGTGTCCCCTGGGTGCACTGCTTGGGAAATGAACTCCACTGTGACAGCATGAGGTGTGAAGCTGACATTTTGGCAATTGGTTTATGTGGCTTTCAGAAGAGTTGCTCTATTTCCTTTCCCTGTGGCAATAATTAACAAAGAGAACCAATTGCCTATTGAGGCCTCGCCCAGAACACTTATTCTCTAAATAGCTGCTCTGCAGAGTGAGGGTTCTGGTGCCAGAATCCAGCCCCACCACTTCTTAGGTGGCAAATTACTTCAACTTGCTGAGTTTCAGCATCCTTATCTGTAAAAGGCAGATAATCATGTACTTGCTTCCCTAGGTTGTTGTGGAAAGTGCGTGAGTGGGCTTGTGCTAATCATAAACGTTTACTGTTACTATTATTTATGTGGGTGGTAGCATTTCTACCGTCAAGTTCCTCCTTCTACCTTCTGCCCTCCAGACAAATCTCAATTCCTCTGTGACTCGACCCTCCAGGCCTTGAAATGCTTTCATTGATTTGATACTGGCAGCAAGTCATTCCACCTCTTCATGGCAACACCAGCTCAGACAAACCATGCTTCAGTCTGGGCCTTAAGACAGTTTCCTGGGTCAGATGGTTTCTGGGGTTCTGGGGTTTGTGTCATTGAGCGGAGGTGAAGTGGGGGTTGGCAGCGCCAGGCCCCTCAGCCCAGTGGCAGCTTTCTGAGAAGGGCATCCCCTTTTCCCTCCCTCCTTCTCTCCCACTCTCCCCACCATCTCCAAGGGAGAGTGAAAACTGGGATTCGGTTAATCCTGAAGAAAACTTCCCTCAACTCTTTCTTTGGGAAAAGTGTCTGTGAGCTGAGAAGTCCTGGTTGCTGGATTGGCCAAGTTGTGTGGAATGAGACAAGTAATTTCTGAAGTGATAAGAGAGACTCATGGGCCTCTACAAAGAAGAAATAGGAAAGGCCTGCTGGACGTTGCGGGGAGGATGCCCAGGGACCCTCGCTAAGCTCCCTTCTGCACGCAGCTGGTCTGCCTGCATTAGCATGCCAGTGCTGAGGGCCGCTGGGAGCCACACTTTATGGATTATCTGGAGCTAAGAGTAATCCCAAAATTCACAAACACAGGCCCCAGGAATAACAGAGAGATGAAAATTGAGCGGGTAGGGTGAAGGGGCACTGACTCCTGGCAAGCAAATACTATTATGTTCCCATGAAAAGATTCTCAAACTTTTAGGTTTCAGAACACGTTTTCACTCTTAAAAATTATTGAGAACTCAATAAAATAAAGAACTTTGTTTTTATGGGCTATATCTGTTGATATTTACTGCATTAGAAAGTAAAACTAAGAATATTTAAAATGTGTATTTATTTACACTAAGAATAGCCAAATAAGCCCATTGCATGTTAGCACAAATAGCATATATTTATGAAAAATGACTATTTTCCACAGCAAAAAAAACATCAGTGAGAAGAGTGGCATTGTTTTGCACTTTTGCAAATCTCTTGAGTGTCTGGCTTAATAGAAGACAGCTGGATTCTTCTACCTGCTTCTGTAGTCGGTCTTTTGTCATATTGCACATTGCGTAGCTTCTGGAAAACACCAGTGTATGCTCCTGAGAGAATGAAAGTGAAAAAAACAAATGATATCTTAGTATTATTATGAAAATAATTTTGATCTCAGGCCCCCACCCCCACCCAGGGGTCTCCAAACCACACTTTGATAACTGCTGTTCTAGTGAACTCTGGAAATAACTCTTCCACCCTTCTAAGATTCCAAAAGTTTCTTCTAACTTTGTAGCTTCCTTCCGTTTTATTCTTTCTCTAACCCTCGTCTGCATCCTAGACTGCTGGGCCATTGGAGAATCTCAGATGGGGAGGCTGAAGGCTGAGAAACAGGAGATTTGAACCACTGTCCAAGTGCCAGCTCCGTGTAGCCTGAGAAGTACCAGTGGTGGCTGGGATTCTGTAGCACCCCCAGTGAAGCACAGAGATGGCCCTGTTGGGACCCTCCCCATATGCTATGATGGGAGAAGACTCAGGACAGCACCAGACTGAAAGATGTGGGTTTTGCCTGAGTTCCTGGGCCAATCGGTAGCAGGACCAATATGAGAACTGACACTGGCTGGTCCCAGCACCTCATCCGCCAACCCACATTACTCAGTTTCCCCACCTATAAAATGGAGATGATCGTGCTGTCCTTTCCTAGAATTTGATTTTGCCCTTTTTTGCCTGGGTCATTGATCGTCTGTTTTAATACCATTATTTTATAGATACTGAAATTGAGAGTAGAGATCAAGTGACCCATCTAAACTCACATGGCCAGTACTCAAGCTCCTGGTTTCTGCACTAAGGCCATTTTTTTTTTTTTTTTTTAAGACGGAGTCTTGCTTTTTCGCCCAGGCTGGAGTGCAGTAGTGGCACAAGCTTGTCTCACCGCCATCTCCGCCTCCTGGGTTTAAGCAATTCTCCTGCCTCAGCCTCCTGAGTAGCTGGGATTATAGATGTGTGCCACCACACCCAGCTAGTTTTTTGTATTTTTAGTAGAGATGGGGTTTCACCATGTTGGCCAGGCTGGTCTTGAACTCCTGACCTCAAAGGATCCATCGGCCCCAGCCTCCCAAAGTGCTAGGATTACAGGTGTGAACCACCGTGTCTGACCTTAAGGTCAGTATTTTTTTCACTGCATGGCTCATGCCTGTAATCCCAGCACTTTGGGCGGCCGAGGTGGGCAGGTCGCTTGAGCTCAGCAGTTGGGAGACAAGCCTGGGCAACACAGTGAAACCCTATGTCTACAAAAAATACAAAAATTAGCTGGGCATGGTGGCACATGTCTATGGTCAGGAAGCTGAGGTGGGAGGATCGCTTGAGTCTGGGAGGCAGAGGTTGCAGTGAGTGGAGATCACATCACTGCACTTCAGCCTGGGTGACCGAGTGAGACTCTGTCTCAAAGAAAAAAAAAGAAAAAAAAAAGGGAAGAAAGAAAAGGAGGAATGGAGGAAGGGAGGGAGGGAATATAAAATGAGACAGTTGGACAAGAATAATCTTCAAGTCCTTTCCAGCTCTGGAGTTTAGTAAATCTCATTTAACTTGTGCTGAATGCTGGCCCAGTTTTCTGGAAAAGTTCTTGGTCATCGTGTCCTAAGTGAAGTGTTTGCTGCATGTTCTGTAGACAAAGCAGCTTCCTTCTGCGGATTTTCCACTGCATGAACCTAACAGAAGAACAGAGACCCCACAGATACTGCTAACAGTTACAGCACTTTCCGAAGATATGGCTGGGGGAAGCTTGAAAACTTCTCTGTAATGAAAAAAGAACCAGAAAACGAGATGCTTCCTTACCCCGGTGAGACTGTATGCCTCCCCACCACTGTTATTTCTCTTTCTGCTGCTTCATACCTGCATCCCCGAGAGTCAGGCAAGATCCCAGGAGTGGAGAAGGCTCCATAGCGGCCCCTTCACATCTCCTGGTACAAGGTACAGGAGCACCTATGATCAAATGAATAGTCAGTGGTACATAAAGGAGCAAAATAATACATTATATCCAAGAATAATCGGATCAAGCAAGTGGAGGGAGAGATTAATGAATTAGGAACCAAATGAGAGCGGATGGAGAGCCTCAGAAGGCTGGAATGAGGCTGATTGAAAATCCATTTCCCATAAATCAACTGCCTTCTCTGCAGAGGCCCAAGGCTGTGTGGACAATAATATGTAGATTGGCGGGAAAGCTATCCTCCTTGCAAGCTGGAGAGAGACAGTGTTTTTTTGTGGCACTAGATAAGAAAGAGTGGCATGAAGAGAGAAACAGATCAACGGAACAGTGGGGGCCATTTGCTTTTCCACATCGTTCCGTCTGCTCTAGGTTCTGGGGTTTCTGATTAGCTCTGTGTCTTGCTGGGTGATTTAACAGATTTTTTTTTCTGACTTGCTGACAAGGAAGCTCCAAACTTCCAATAAACCTGCCATGGAAGCCAGCTGGGACCCAAGGAGAGAGCCACAAGGGTGTTTTAAAAGCACCCGGCTCTCTGGGGAAGCTGCTGAGATGCAGGTGTTAGTAATTCTGTCCCCGACTGCTTCTTGCTGCAGGCTGGCCAGCCTTGGCTTACCCCAGAGGGCGACAGGGTCTTTGGCCAGAAGAGTCAGGGAAGGAGACAGGGGTGCAACCTGGGTGAGACCAACCTTGATCATTGTAGGATCCCAAGCCCTCATAGTGGGGCCAGGCCTCTGGGGTAGGCCCACGGTCATGGGGCCCAAGTTCCTCAACAATGAGGAACAGCAGAGCTAGGAGCTGACCAGCAATAGACCCAGGTTTTCCCCACCTTACCCTTTAAACACTGTACAAGTAAATATATACTTATTATATAGAATGGGCATGCAAAAAGAAAAACAACCATCTGAAACCCTAGCATGTTGAATGGCCACTGTCAACATGTCATATGTATCCTTCAGACTGTTTTCGTGCATATGTTGCAGGAGGACTCACTTGTTATAGGACGCATCTGATTCTTCTGCAAGGGAGATTCATGCCCAGAGGAGAGCCATAACTTGCTAGGGCTGGAGTCGACTCCCCGTCCACACCCACCTCCTCTTATATGTGTGTGATTCTTCAGCCACTGTTACGTGGAAGCAGAGATGAAACATTGCCTCTGGTATGAGAATACAGGCCTTCTTACACTGCTGCAAAAGTATGAATTGGAAAACTCTGGTGGGGGTTAATTTGGCAATACATGACAAAAGTCTTAAACAGGCAATGCTTTCCCCCAACAACTGCATTTCCAAAAATATATTCACAGGAAATAACCAAACAGCATTTGAAAGTGAATGTACAAGGGTGCTTTTGTATTGTTGATTATAACAGCATCGGAACACTGGGAAAGCTCTCAATGTCCACCAATAGCGTTGGTTAGTAACTGAGGGTAACCATGCCTTGGAGTAGTAGATAACCATTCAGAATGATGCTGTGGTGCCATATGTGTCAACACGGATGCATATTTACAACATGTTGGATTTTAAACGGCCGATTACAAAACAGCATTGCATGATGTAATTCCTCTTGTTTTAAACAAATAAATATCACACATATGCATGAAAACAGTCTGAAGGATACATATGACATGTTGACAGTGGCCATTCAACATGCTAGAGTTTCAGATGGTTGTTTTTCTTTTTGCATGCCCATTCTATATAATAGGTATATATTTACTTGTACAGTGTTTAAAGGGTAAGGTGGGGAAAACCTGGGTCTATTGCTGGTCAGCTCCTAGCTCTGCTGTTCCTCATTGTTGAGCATAGGAAGGCAGGGCTTAATCCACCTTCCCAAAAGACCATCAGGAGACACAGTCTCATTACACAGTGCAGGCAGCTCTGGTAGAGGGACCAACCCAATTCCAGGGGCTCAGAACCATCCTCCCCTTTCCTCTAGAGATGGAAAAAGTCCACCAGGGCAGGGGCCCTGAATCACTTGTCCCCCTGCCTTCAGAGGAAGCCCGGAAGCCCTCCCAGGCTCTCACCATGCTGCCCAGGTCATGGGTAGGGGAAATGTGGGAACAGCAGGAGGGAAATACAGAATAAATGGCATAAACCAAATTTTTCTGATACTCCAGCAGAGAAAATCTTGTGATGAAGCCAACAAGCATTAAAAAAATTTTTTGCATACAACAACAAAACATTTTGATCCCAGTACCTGTTAACCTTTTCTTTCATCTACCAAGGAATAACCAAGACAGAAGTCTTTAAGGTATCTCACCTTTTCACTTGTGATAATTTAGGGGACGTGCAGGATAAAATCACTGGTGAACAAATGTATAGTTCCTTTCCACATATATTGCATCTTTAGATTCTGAGCCTCCCAAGCATATTAGAGTAATTTCCTCCTTTCTGAGGTTCTGATGGACCGAAGAGCAGCCCAAGGACTAGTGACCAGTTGTGAAACAAAGTGTGGCTTTAAGAGTCACTGGGCTGGGCCGGGTGCGGTGGCTCATGCCTGTAGTCTCAGAACTTTGGGAGGCCGAGGCAGGAAGACCACGACGTCCAGAGTTCAAGACGAGCCTGGCCAACGTGGTGAAACTCCATCTCTACAAAAAATACAAAATTTAGCCAGGCATGGTGGCCCATGCCAAAGGATCGCTTGAACCCAGGAGGTGGAGGTTGCAGTGAGCCAAGACTGTCAGCCCGGGCAACAGAGCGAGACTCCATCTCAAAAAAATAAAAAATAAAAGAAGAAGAGACTCTGGGCCAATACTGGCTTCCCCCAAAATAGGGCTCTGATAAAAGCAGGGCTGGAGAACATGGCCTTAGACTTCCCATCAAAGTGGCGGCTGCTATTCCTTTTCCCCAAATCTCTGCCTATTCTTTCCGCAGAACCCAAGGATGTGGTGCTAGGAAAGGCCAATTTGAAGCACGTTTGCTAGAGAAAAAAAGAGCAAGGCAAGACAGTAAACATGTCTATGCCTCCAAAGTGGAGCAGATAAGCTAGCTGGGCTACCCAAACCCCATGGTCAGGCAGAGGCAAGGCAGGGAGTGAAACAGGAAGGAGAAAAGAGGTCATGAATCTCTCATGTAGAGTGACAGTTCATCTCTGGCAGCCTTTCCTCCCCCTGTAGGGAGAGAGCCCGGACAGGGGAGCAAGAATGGTTTCCCAACACTCACTCCAGGGGGGAAGAGGGCTGAGAGAAGTTCTGTCTCCCATACAGACAGAGGCAGAAACATGGGGCGGAAAGGGACAAATTTCCTCTCTCAACAGCAGTGCCACAGCTGATGGAAAGAAAAGGACTGAAGGTCAGCCTTGAGACACCCTCATTCATCCCACCTTGTGTCCAAACCAGCCCTAATCTCCGCTTTTCTGATTGACCTGCCTTGACTTGGAGAGACCTTCCCAACATCTTCTTCCTGCCTGTAGACCTTCTCAGCCTTGTCTCTCCATCTCCCTAGGTTGACCTGTCTGTGCAGCAGGCACTCTGTAGCCACTGCTTGGGAAACTCTCAACTTGCTCAAGGAGACAATCATCCTTGGTTGCCAATCTTATCACACTTCCTGAAGTGCTGATTGAAGACAGCGAGGGCCTAGGCGTGGTGGCTCACGCTTGTAATCCCAGCACTTTGGGAGGCCAAGGCAGGCAGGCAGCTTGAGACCAGGAGCTCAAGACCAGCCTGGCCAACATGGCAAAACCTCGTCAATAATAATAATAATAATATGTAAAAAATTAGTCAGGCTTGCTGGCACGTGCCTGTAATCCCAGCTACTCAGGAGGCTGAGGCACAAGAATTGCTTGAACCTAGGAGGCAGAGGTTGCAGTGAGCCAAGATCACATCACTGCACTCTAGCCTGGGCAACAGAGCCAAACTCCATCTCAAAAAAAAAAAAAAAAACGGAGAGAGAGAGAAAGAGAAGATCAGACAGGAGAGGAGAGGAGGGGTTGGGCCAGAGGGATGAAATTTTGTTCCCAGGACACAGAACTAATCCCAAAGTCAAGTCTCATAAATGACCTGCCCACTCTCTCCTTTAGACAATAAGCAATATAGATGATTTAATAAGGATCCCTAATAACCAACCAGAGGACTCCCTCCTATTTCAGAAAATGGCCTTAGTTATGAAATAGCCATAGATAACATATTTGGAGGGCCAGCCCCCTTTTCTGGGAACTAAGTTCTGCCCACAGTCCCTCTGCAGGGGCAGGTTTAGATGGCCATGACTTGTCTTAGGTTATTTTCCCCTCCCCTCCAGCTGCAGTTGATTGGGCCAGGGGTGGTCACCTGATTTCAGAGAAGCTTATATAAGTTGGTGAGTTCAGCCAATCAGATTCTCCCTTGCATGTGCAAAATGAGGGTATTTGGTGGTGGGCATTTGAGAAAGGCCTCACAGAATGGGAGTTAGAGTTAATGCCAGGGAAAACCCAAGCCACACACAAGACAAAATTGGAGGGGAGAGAGTGGCCAGAGGAAGTGGAACAAGATGGTTTGCAAAGAGAATAAAGCAGACCAGGCGAGAAAAGCCAAGGATGAGGAAAAATGGGAAGCGGGGAGAAGCGGGAAAGAGGATGGAAAGAAGGAAAGAGAAATGCAAAGAGACAGAGACATGGGAGGTGGTGGAGGAGGGAAAGAAATCTTTTTGGCTTCTTGTGGCTTCTCCATTACCAGCTTTAGTTTCTGAAAGGCGTGTCTTTATTTCTATTTCTGTAGCCTGATTCCGTGTCCTTTTAGTAATCATCTGTTTCTTTAAGTTTCTGTTTCTCACAACCATTGAGCTCTGTCTGAAACTATGATCTTAGCCATCGTAGCAGGATGGGGCAACTTGAGAGAGTTGGAATCTGCCACTGGACATGCTCCGTCAAGTGGAACAGGCACTGGAGGGACACAGCCAGTTGCAGGAACTAAACAAAATCAGGGGCAGGTTCCACATGGAAATCTGGGCAGATGAGCAATTGGCATCTGAAAAGAGATTGGCAGAGAACTGGGTCCTGGGCTGAGAGACAAGAAAGGGCAGGAAGGGAGAAGGGAACTGGTCAAGTCAAAGCTGGGTTCTAGTTCTGGACATATGGGGTGGGGATTCACCCAAATGGATCCCATAACCAGAACCAGGGGCCAAGAGGTTGGGTGTTATCTTTTAAAGACCTTTATAGGAAAAAAGAACTCTTAAAAAAACAATAAATACCATTTTTGTAAGTGTCTCCAAAGGCACCACAGAGTTGGTGTCTTTATTTAAAGTGGTAGCTAATGCCAAGTCGTTTCCTGCAAGCTTTGGTGAACTTGAACTCTAACTCCAAAGTGCCTGGGGCCTCTATCTCACTCCACAAATACTTTATCCTCTTTTAGTTTACTGTTGTTATTTGCAGTAGTTATGTTCTATAAAGTTGCCTCCAATGCTGAATTAGCAAACACTAAGCCATTGCTCCCAGGGGAAATATAGGGTTAGGTTCCTGCAAGCCTCTGGTCACATTTTCACCAACAGGTCAATACATAACCTTATTTTGTGTGTGTTTTGCTTCAAGATGCCACATTTAATATATATTGTTGCCTCATTAACAGTGAATTCACAGCCAACAGTGCCATAACTCATACCTGAACAGTTCATCTAATAAATGTATTTTCTTTAGAAGACCCCACTAGACAGCCCAACTCAACATTGAGGACCTCTGCCAATTTCTTGTACTTTCCTATGCTTCTGGGCCTTGCTACATGTTATTGCTGCTTCTCTAAGTATCTTTTCCAATCCTCCCTGCCCACGGACTCTTTCTACAACTTGCTCTGCCCCCTAATACCCTGACAGCTGGTGAACATCTACTCATTTTTCAGCCTTGGCTCCAGCACCACCTCCTCAGTGAAACTTTTGCTGAAAATCCAGAGTGTCAGAGGTTCTCCCTCACAATCTGTTTCTTGTATTAGCACTAGAACCCTTACCATGCTAGTGGTATAATTCTTTACAAATGTGTTCTTCCCCAAAATAACTCTGATTCTTTTGGGGAAGAGAGCATTATGAATTATTAATTCTTGTAGCCATAGTGTGTAGCACAGTACCTGGCTCCCAAGAGTCGCGCAATAAATATCTGACGAAAGAATCATCCAGGCAGGAAGGAAGCCCAGAGTCTGTGCTGGGCTAATAGCAATGGGGACTGTATCTGATTCTCAGCGAGCTTACCTGCTGATCAGACTTGGTCCTATCAGACGCTGAGCTTGTAGGAAGGGATCCAGCTGAGAAGACAGGGGTCAACACCAGGTAGGGTCTGGAAGCATTCGTCATTGCAGACAGGTGAGTACAGGTCACCATTAACTTTCAGTTGGAGGAGCACTCGTGCACTCACAATATGGGCAGCCAAGTTCTAGGCCTCAGAGGATCAGGCCGAATTGGTGGAGGGATCAAGATGTTGCAGCTGGAAATAAAAAGAGATACATGTATTATGCAATTGCACTTACTTACATAAAAGTACTGAGAAATAATTTGCTTCATTACCGTGCTACTAAAACTGCTAGTTGTAATGTTGGGTCAAATAAATAAGTTATACAAAAAGCCATATGTACAGATCATTGCTTTCCTAACTTTTTGTCTCTCTCCTTTTATTAGTTTACCCCCTGACCTCTATATTTTAAAAGATACTGTCATCCATCAGAGAAGTGGCATTTTTAGTAACTCTTTTTCCATTATTATTAGAGATAAAGAACTGCCAATCAAGCTTCTGACCACCAAGAAATGCCACTTGGAGTTGCTCTATTCCAGCCAAAAGTAAAGAAGCTTGCTATTTACTCTCCTTAAGGTGGTTAAATATATTATTTCTACCTGGCTTTTAAAATATTGAAATACACTTTGGGAGGTCGAGGCTGGCAGATCGCTTGAGTCCAGGAGTTTGAGACCAGCCTGAGTAATGTGGTGAAACTTCATCTCTACAACAAAAAAAAAAAATTTAGTCTGGAGTGGCAGCATGCACCTGTAGTTTCAGCTACTCGGGAGGCTTAGGTGGGAGGATTGCTTGAGCCCAAGCGATAGAGGCTGCAGTGAGCTGAGATGGCACCAGTGCACCCCAGCCTGGGCAACAGAGTGAGACCCTGTCTCAAAAAAAAAAAAAATTGAAATAACTTCCCTGTTACTCATTACTAAGACTGTCATGGGCCTCTTCAGAAACCTTGGGTTGAGAAAAACTGAAATTGATGTCTGAATTCGCCAGTGGTTCATGATGGTGGCGGAGATAGGTGAAGATGCTACTTGGGTTTTTGCCTATGACTCATCAGCCCAGGTTGAGGAAAACTGAAATCAACATCTGAATTCGCCAGTGGCTCATGACAGCAGTGTAGATAAGTGAAGATGCGACTTAGGTTTTTGCCCATGACTCACCCGGCCCGGGTAAGGTGACTTTCAGCCTCTCTCCAGTGCTTTGTTCTCAATAGATCCAGCTGTCCCTATCCTTGGCATGGTGGGCTGTGAACTTTGGTTTTTCCTGTATTTTCCACAGCCCCCTGCACAGTGGCAATCAATGTTGATTGAATGGTCACATCTTCAATGGTGGCCACACAGCTCCCTGTGGTAAAGTGTAAAATTCTCTTGTCTAAGGTCCCTCTTGTGATGTTCCTAGGGTCTCTGGGCCGTTTTTGCCAAGAAGATGTACAAGAAATGGCCAACCCTGTGATAGAGAGTTCAGAAAAAGAATTCCAGGAAAGCTGTGGGGCACAGCGGAGATGGAGCAGGCTGCCATCTCATCGTCTCTGCACCAGTTTGAAGAAGTAAATTACATAATTATATGTTTGAAAGCTTTCATAGGCACATAAGATGAAATTCCTTGGCAGACCACTGTTCCTATCCACAGGGAGAAGTTCCTGAGGTCCTTCTGCTTTGTGGTTGACACTTGCCAGTTGGACATTCCTGTTCCCTGAACTCCTTCTCTGTCACCTCCTGGTCACCTCCTCCCTGCTGCCCAGAGTAGCCTGTCAGCTCACCCAGGCTGGGCCTCTGAAGATCATGGAAACACCTTTGGCTGAGGTGCCAGTGAGGCCTGGGTGCTGATTCTAGACAGACAGGAAGCACTGAATTGGGAGGCAAGGCCCCAGGCTCTGCCTTAGCTCTGAAATTTACTTATCTGTGGGGCCTCAGTTTCTCCACCAAGGGTTGTCTGCTCTGGAGAAATGCAATCCCCTCTTCCATGGTCCTGTGAATCTGGTTGGAGCAAAGCACACAGCCATGCTGCCTGGCCTCACTTTCAACTCCTCACCATGAGCCTCAGGTGGGCGCTCAGCGCTGTGTAGAAGTCCTCACACATTTCTCCATGGCAGTTCCTCTCCCTTCTTCCAAACGAGTGCCCCCTACCTTCTCTGCTCTCCTCAAACCTTAGATCCTTTCCCCTTGCTCATTAGTCTCAGCTAATATGGTATGGTTTATTTCACTGAAAATAGTAGAAGCATCAAAAGGAAACCACCTTTCATCCTGTCACTGATTGGCCAACCCACCCACATCTGCGTCATCTGCTCAGCCTCCCCTGTCCCTGTAGCCTGGGTCTCTAAGGCTGAGCCTCCACTAGGGTGACCAATCATCTCAGTTTGCTTGGGTCTGAGGGGCTGTCTGGGAGGTGGGACTTTCAGTACAAAGAATGGGCAAGTCCTGGACGAATGGGGATGAGTTGGTCACCCTACATTCCCCCGTGCCCTAGATTCCACCTCATCATGTAATCGGGGGCTCTGCTCCTGTAATCGTGTCTTCTCTTTCCTGCACTACCATTTTTTCTTTCTTGTCTGAATGAGTCTCATTAGCACATAGACATGCCATGAATTTGCCCATCTTTGGAAATCTTGGGAGAATCACTTGAGTCCAGGAGTTTGAGACCAGCCTGGGCAACAAAGGGAGATCCCGACTCTACAAAAAGTACAAAAGTTAGTTGGGCATGGTGGTGGGCACCTGTAGTCCCAGCTACCCGGGAGGATGAGGTGGGAGGATTGCCTGAGCCTGGGAGGTCGAGGCTGCAGTGAGCCATGATCAGGCCACTGGACTCCAGCCTGGGCAACAGAGTGAGGTGCCACTCTCAAAAACAAAAATAAAAATCCTTCCTAGGCCCCACTTTCCCTTCAGCTCTTGCTCCATCTCTCTGCTTGCCTTTAGAGCTTAACTAGCAGTTGGCCAAGTCCTACTTTCTCCACATACTGGCTTCCGGGCCTCCAGGGTCGCACTGCAAGCTGGGTGTCATGGGCCTTAACGCTGACTCATAATGTGAGCCAGTGCTTCCCATATTACAGCTAGGGGTGCCAGGGGCCTGATGAATTGGGGTCATTTGGTTATGTGTCAGTCCTTTTCACCTCCGGCTATGAACTCCTTGCCCTGGGCCTTGCTCTGCTCATCTCTGCACGCCCATTATCTAGGACATTGCCAGAGACATAGTAGGAGCACAATCAGTATCTGCTGAGTACATGACCAAACACATGGATGCATTTCAGGCCCAGTTCAAAGTGTCTGACCACTTCGGCCACATAGGCCTTGCCCTCCTCTGAACTTCTGGAGCACTTCTTGCCCTGGCTAGGTAGGTGACACTTAGCTATATTTCCGTGTCACATTTTCCCTATTCCTATGTGGCCGTTTATCTCCAATGGTGTACTAACTCACAGGCACCAGGCTTAGCCTTCCTGCATAAAGCTCGCTAGTGCCTTGTAGGCAGCCTGTGCCTTCCATGGCATCGACAGCAGTCAATAAATATATGTGGAATGGCGGAATGCATCCGTCCACTGATATAAATTGTGAAGTATTCTAATTGGTACACTCTTCCAGGTACTGTGGGCCATTCCAACAAAAGACATGGCTATTTCTTGTAGGAGTTTGCACAAGAAAAGAATGAGAGGTTGGATAAAGAATGACAGAGGCCTATTGTTGCCATATAGGAGCCCACTTTTTTTTTGTAATTTTTATTTTACTTGAAGTTCTGGGATACATGTGCAGAACGTGCAGGTTTGTTACATAGGTATACGTGTGCCATGGTGGTTTGCTGCACCTATCAACTCGTCTTCTAGGTTTTAAGCCTCACATGCATTAGCTATTTGTCCTGATGCTCTCCCTCTCCTTCCCCTGACCTGACAGGTCCCAGTGTGTGATGTTCCCCTCCCTGTGTCCATGTGTTCTTATTGTTCAGCTCCCACTTATGAGCGAGAACATGCGGTATTTGGTTTTCTGTTCCTGTGGTAGTTTGCTGAGGATGGTGAGGAGCCCACCTTTTGACCTATCCCAGGGCTTAGGAAATACAGATATTTAGGGCTCTGGGGAGAGCCAGCAGCCTGCAGTGAAAAATCATTGAACAATGCTTGGGAGATGGGCTCATCAGGCTGCCTGGTATATCTTGGAAATATAATAAATCTGACCCCAGAATACATCACCTGGATGGGCCTGCTTTTAGCGCATTCCCCTAAAATGTCTTTTCCTCTTGTGATTGGAATGTTTGGTTGTGGTTATAACAGCAGATTTCCCACCAAAGAAACATTTCAGTCCCTGCTGGATGAGGTTGGTTGTCTCTAATTTCCCTTCTTAAAACGCTACCCTCTGCACCTGCGACTGCCCTCCTCCCCCTCGTCTCCAAAGGAATACCCACTGAGGCGCTTGGGTACCAGCCTCTGGCAGCCTTTTAGCTCTTCTCTTCCACGCCCTCCATTTTATCCTCCCCTGGAAAGTCACCTGCAGCCCTAGCAGAAACGTGGAAGTCAATTTGTGCGGCTGGTGCAAGCGTTTTAGCATATTGAGTGGTCCAAATATTTAAATATCTATGATATAGGAAGCGTGGAGAACATTAAAAACCATTTTCTCCCTGCTGATTGCAAGAGAGGAAATACACACAGTCCTGCTCTCCTGCACAGTTGCAAAACTGCTGGCCTAATCATATTGCCTATGTAAAGAACCTCTCCCGCCTCCAGGAGTCTGGCTTTAGGTTGCATTTACTGTAAACAAAGATGTATTTCGGGGGGGGCAGTTGGATTGAGTTTATTGTTTATGTAAATCTCTCAGAATGTGACATAGCAAGATAGCTTCCTATGTTGTGTTGATCCACATTTTAGGCCAACAGCCATAGTATTTTATCTTTTCCTTCATTATAGTGATCTTCCAATTAGCCGTGGTCTGTAATACCCTGATTTTGGTGGCAGTGGTTTGGACAGGATTGTTTGATAGTTCTGCTCGAGAAGCAAAATAAGGGGCCTTATTATAGAAGTGCAGAGGTTGTGCAGGAGCTGAGTTCTGTTGCAAAGTTTGCCGATAAGGGGAAAACCGGCCCTTAAGCGTCCATTCTGTTCTGTATATTAACACTTCTAATCTGCACTGCTGATAAAACTGCAAGCCATTTGCCTTTGGAGGAATTAGTTCTGCCTCACTTGTGTAACCAGGCGATGGTGATTAACCTTTAAACTGTCCAATATTCCCAGCAGCCTCCTGCTCCAGATTAGAAACTATTTAGTTATGACCAACTAAATTAACAACACTCCCTTCTCTGAAGAATGAGATTTGGAAGGTGGATGCATTTTAAGGTGGAATTGTGTTTTGAACTGGTGATCCATCCTTCTAAGGTGTTTATTTCCTCATCCTTAAAGTTCAGGCTGCCACACTGAGCATGGAAGGCTCAGCTGGGGAGTGGGGAGGTAAGTAGAATGGGAGGGAGACCAGTTGTCCTGGTTGGATTTGTAGACACAAGATTTTATGGGCACAAAGGAAACCTGTCTTGGGTTCAGATTTCCTTCCTTGTTATCATCCCAGGTGAAAAAGGGACGTTAGCTCTTCTGCAAGACCCAAGCCATGCTCACAGTGGGACTGAGCAGTTGTTGCTAATGGGGAGATTAAGGAATAAATAAAGTAGCTCCCTTACTCCCAATTTCTTCCTGGAGTTGAATGTCAGGAAAACAGACGCTAACTTTCATGTTCCAGACATAGGGATATGCCCACCGCAGGTGGGTCTACCCAGTTGAGCTGCAGCCGTGCTAACAATCCTGGTTCAGCCCTCTCCTATCTGTCCATTTCAAATGTGTAATTTATCAGTCGAAACATACCCTCGATGGTGAGGGCCAGGCAATTATGTAATCGTGTCATGCCTTAAATCCCCAGATTGTTGGTCCTCCCTGGATAACAAATAAAATGGAGCAGCAATCCTCACCACCAGTACCCCACCACCACCCAATGCTGGTAGCGACCTTTTCTGTTTTACCAGTTTCATATTAGCTACCTCCTTAAGAACTGCTAATCTAGATACTGCATTAGCAGGATGTCAGTCAAGCCGTAGTCCACCGCAAAGCCTTCTTCATATACCAATTTAAATCATTCATGGTCTTTTCTTTGGCATTATTCAAAAGATCATAATAATTTTCTTGTGCCCACAGCACAAAAAAATCAATTATTTCCCCACAAAGACTTGAAAGTACTTAGCGAGTGCGGCAAGAAAAGCTGAGGGTGATATCAAATTGAAATTGCACTCATTACATACAACACAATTAGTTGCCACTAGCCTGGCCGGGCTTTAATTCTGAATGGCATATCTTTATTATTACAGAAACAAGCATGCAAATGGCATTGTTCAGGATTTGCCGAAATCAATAGGATATAGTGCTGTGTGTTTGGTGGCCACTGTCACTCACGCTGCTGTGGATGCGAGATAATGTGTGTGTTTGAATTAATGAAGGGAGCAGGCAACATCATAAGTGACACCTAAATAAAAGAAATGGGTACATGATATTTGTAATTATTCTACTTGTGTTTTTGTTGTAAATACTTGTGCTTTTTGTTTTTTAATCAAAGGATTAATTGCATTTTAATAAGGCATTATGATTTGCAGAGCTTTAGTTAATTAAAACTTGTAGTATATAATTATGAAGTGATGCTGAGATTTTCTAAAGATCACCCATATGTTTAGAATATGTATAATTTTTCTGTTAAGCAGTGGCAACCTCCCCTCCACCCCTTTTTCCTTGGTCCCTCCCCCAGCAACAGAAGACATGGATGACTTATGTGCAATGTTGGTGAATTGACAATTCTAGGTGGATCTCTCTAAGTGACAAATAGAACCCAATTTAGGTTATTGCACAAACTAAAATGACTCTGAAGCAGCACTCATGTGACAAAATGTAGCAGAAAACTTTCTCCTTGACACTTGCCTTGTAGTTAATCTTCCTGAGATGTAGCACTGTAGAGGCTTGGGGAGTTGATGTGAGTTTTAGAGTGCAAACATTGAGATTTTAGACCTGGGTGAGGTGATCTCACTGAGTTGGAATCTGGTTGGTTCTCTGCAGCTAGGCCAAAACCCCGGTGGAGTCACTGAACCCCAGCTTGTCCTCTGCAACACACGAGAGCTTATTTGGGAGGAATGGGATGGGGAGAGGGGATGCTGAAAGTCAAGGGAGCTTGAAATTCCCTAGTGTTAACACATTAGTAATTCACAATGGAATCCAGCCCAGAGATGTGTAATTGCGTTTCCTGTAGGTGTGTATTATGTGAAGACTGATGGATTAATTGCTAGATAGATGGAATAGAGCTAAGGTAAAACATTATTAAAAAGTTTTAAAATCTTAATGTAACATTTTGAAGTTTGCTTTGGGGATTATTTTTCAACTCAGTCTCCTACTTTTCCATTCTCTCTGGGATCAGGAGTCTTAGTTGTCTTTGCAGAAGGAGGGGTCCATTTGTTGGGAGCTTAGTATGTCCTTTGTGAAGGCCAGGTGGCCCTGTGAGGGCAGGTGGATGTAAGAGCTAGGAGCTGGATCTCATGTGGCCAGTGATGTGACGGGATGAGCTGACTGCAAAAGCCTGGACTCCAGTTACCCTTTGGGGTATTGCCTGGACACCAAGAGCTAATTATTCCCTCCCTGTAAACACCCAGATGCTGCAATGAGTAGTATCAAGAATCCCCCCCACAACCCCCTGCAAGGCAAAGTGAAAGATGAAGTTGAAGGGAACATCCTGCCATGTTCATGTCCCAAGCCTGGTTCCCTGGGATGCCCACAATAGTGCTCTAAGTAGGGTGGCCCAAAGCTGATTTAAAATCTAATATTCTCAGGTTGGTCATGGCTTCCTATTTTAACTCCGAAAACCTAGAGCTTGAAAAGGTGGTTCATTCAAAGCTTGCTAAAATATTTGCTCAGCAGCACAATGGTGTGTGATGGAAAATAAACTCTTGTGGCTTGCTTCATCCTATCAGCCGCGGCCTGCAGCAGGGAAAGAATGAGGGGAGGTCAGTCAATTATGTGTGGTAATCACCGTAAGCATATTATCTGAGACACAGATGTCTTCTATGACCCCACACGACATGGCTATTAACCTTGGAGCAATATAAAAATGGAGTGGGCTTGGGGGGAGGTGTGGAGGTAGGCCAGACTTTCAGGCTAGCCTTGTTCACAGGCTCAGAAAAAAAAGTTCTGGACACGAAGACTATTTTCAGAAACCCATCCAACAAACTGACCCCGGCTCACTGCGACCGGATCCTCTCACCCCACCTTGCTGGAGACCTTTCTGTAGGCCTAGTCATGTGCTTAAGTACTTGCCACATCTGAAAATGAGACTGACAAATTGACTTGAGAGATATCTCGGACACACAATGGCCCTGGAATGCTACTTTCTGTTCACCAGAGAAAAGGAGACAGGGGAAAGCAATTTGGGTGTTTGTGTGTGCGTTTAAATAAGTCCCCCTCCAGCTGTGGATGTGGGTGGTGAGGGAGGACAATGGAGTCACCCATTGTCCCCCACCAGGCATGTTGGGGGGACCCAGCGAGGCCGCTCAGGGGACACGGACTCTTGGAAGTCAGGGTTGTTGTGTCTAATGGGCTTTTACCCCATATCTAACCCTGATTCTGTGGTCTTTCCAAAGAAGTTCATGCTAGAGCCTGGCACGGGGCTGGGCACAAGGGGATGTTCCTTGAAAGCTGTTGCTGGTTTGGTGACTGGCCCCGGATGCACACATTTAGGTCAATGTTTGCCCTCTGAAACACCCTGGAGCAGGTACTGAGGACTCAAAAATAAATGAACCTGCTTCCAGTGCCCCAGGAGCTTAGAATCTACAGGGGGGAGGATGGAGGAAAGCCTTGAACTTAAATGAGTGTAAAATACATGTTTCAGATGGTGGAAGAGACCTGCCCAAAGGGTCCATGTAGAAAAGAAGAAAGAATTGTTCCAGCCAAGGGGCTTGGAAAATTTCCCTAGAGGAGATGATACTTGAGCTGGGATGCCTGAGTTGATAATAATAACCATCTTTCTGGAGAACTTGCTAGGAGCAGGGGACTGTCCTAGGCACGGCACGATCTCGGCCCACTGCAAGCTGTGCCTCCCGGGTTCACGCCATTCTCCTCCCTCAGCCTCCCGAGTAGCTGGGACTACAGCCGCCTGCCACCACACCCGGCTAATTTTTTTTTGTATTTTTAGTACAGACAGGGTTTCACCGTGTTAGCCAGGATGGTCTCGATCTCCTGACCTTGTGATTCGCCTGCCTCAGCCTCCCAAAGTGCTGGGATTACAGGCATGAGCCACCGTGCCTGGCCCTGATTCTCACAACAACTCCGCAAGCAGCATTGGACCAATCAGGAAGCTGAGGCTCCGGTTGGGGGTAAAGCTACTTGCTGCAGGTGTCATAGCTGGTGAGCAGTGGAGCTAAGATTAGAATTGGATCCAGTTGGATCAAAATTCCACTAAAAAGGACAATGTGTTTGCCTGTTGTACAAGAGGGACAGCATTTGAGGTGAAGGGAGGAGTGTAGGTAAGAGTTGGAGGCATGTGCTAGGAAGTGCAGGAACCGCTGAGGGTTCAAATAGGCAGTTGTGTGACCAGCAAGCCAGCGAGGTAGTCAGAGCCAGTCGTGGGGCCGTTGGCTTCATTCTGTCAGCAACAGAAGGACAGCATGGTCAGAGGCATGTTTCTAAAAGGGTTGAGAGTTGCAGGGCAAATGAATTGGAGGGGCTGAAGATTGGAGACCAGAAGCCAGTTGGGGAGCAATTGCAGCTAGTCCCACTGCAGGTTGTGGGCAGGATGATGATGGAGAGGCAGCAATGTGTTAGAGAGGGGCCAGGAGGGCTTGGCAGCTGATGGGATGTGGTGGGGAGGGAAAGGGACGAGTCCAGGATGACTCAGCCCCTTATGTGTCATTCAGTGGATGCTACTTTCACCTCTTTTTTTTGTGATAAAGAAATCGAGGTTCAAAAATCTTGAGTCAATTGCTCAAAGTCAAGTAACTTGTCTTTTCTCCAAGTCAGGTTTGTAACTAAGCCTCTGGCTTTGTAGCCAAGGCTGGTTCTTGCCCACTATGCTCTTCTGTCCATGTATGTGTGTTTGGGGGCTGGGTGGGGGGCAGCAAATTACTCCTTTAATCTGTGTCCTCCTGCCCTTTCATGTGCCTCCTTCTTTCTTCCCTTTCCCTAAACTTTTACCACTGAAAAAGAAGTTTGATGGCATATTATCAAAACTGCAGTGGCAACCCCAGCTACTTTTATATTTAAAAGCTGTTATGAGAAGGTGATATTGCCAAATGCACTACAGAAGAGATTGTGTTGTAACATATTAGAAACGAAACTTAAAATAGCTGAATGTGCCCCTGCCATGGTGAGCTTGACTTGTAAATGACCCTGTTGAATTTGCTTTTACAAAGTCATAGCAGACATGCTAGGAGGTCTTTTCAGCACCCTCTCTACTACCTTCCATCTTCCTAACAGAGATGATTTGGTTCAGGTGTCCACCTGACTCAGCGTGGCCTTCTGCTTCTGGGGAAGGTGGCTCTGGTCTTAGCCTCAAAGGTCAAATCTTGATTGGTTCAAGCTAGTCATATGGTCCCCTGGGCCTGGGTGGGTGATATAATGAAATGGTCAATGAAACATGGATAGATATGCTGGAAGCCTTCTGGGAAATGTTCCCTGTCTCCTGAGGAAATCCCTCTGTCTCAGTCAGTTTGAGCTGCTATTAAAAAATACCTTAGACTGGGTAACTTATAAACAATAGAAATGTGTGGCTCACAGTTCTGGAGGCTGGGAAGTCGAAGACCAAGTTATCAGCAGATTCAGCCCATTTCTCATAGGTGGTGCCTCCTATGTGTCCTCACATAGAAGGGCAAAAGGGCACTAATTCTATTCATGAGGAGGCCCCATGACCTAATCACCTCCCCAAGGCCTCCCCTAATACATCACGTTGGGGGTTAGGATTCTTTCTTTCTTTCCTTCTTTATTTGGAGATGGAGTCTGGAGTGCAGTGGTGCAATCACAGCTCGCCGAAGCCTCGAACTCCTAGGCTCAAGCAATCCTCCTGCCTCAGCCTTCTGAGTAGCTGGAAATACAGATGCATGCCACCATGCCTGGCTAAATTTAAAAAAAAATTTTGGCCAGGTGCAGTGGCCCACACCTGTAATCTCAGCACTTTCGGAGGCCAAGGCCGGCAGATCACCTGAGGTCAGGAGTTCGAGGGCAGCCTGGCCAACATGCCGAAGCCCCGTATCTATTAAAAATACAAAAAAATTAGCTGGGCGTGGTGGTGTGCACCTGTAGTCCCAGCTACTCGGGAGGCTGAGGCAGGAGAGTCACTTGAACCTGGGAGGCAGAGGTTGCAATGAGCCGAGGTCAGGCCAACTGCACTCCAACATGTGCAAGAAAGCGAGACTCCACCTAAAAAAAAAAAAAAAAATTTTTAGAGATAGGGTCTCACTCTGCTGCCTAGGCTGGTCTCGAACTCATGGGCTTAAGTGATCTTCTCAAAGTATTGGGATTACAGGTGTGAGCCATGGCCTAGGGGGTTAGGTTTCATCATAAGAATGTGGGGGGTGGGGGAATAAAATTCAGACCATAGCACCCTCTTTCCCCAGGAAAAAAAGGGTCTCTTTTACCTCTATAATGTGTCATGTTTGGGTGTGGTGTCTACAAATGCAGTGTCCATCCTATGATCACAAGTAGAGCAAGATACACACTCAGCAAAGGCAGAGCAGAAAGATGAAATGACCCAAGTTGTTGATGATGTAGCCACCAAGCATAAACTATGCAGTTGGCCTACCTTGTTGGACCTTGTGTGAGGTGTGATTATTTTAAATTTCCTTGTTAAGTCATGTTTTAAAAAAATTGTGGTAAAATATATACATAACATAAATTTTACTATTTAAACCATTTTTAAGTGTATAGTTCAGTACTTTAGTAAGTACATTCACATTGTTGTACAACCATTACCACCATCCATCTTCAGAACCTCCACCTTCGAAAACTGTAATTCTGTACCCATTAAACACTAACTTCCTATTCCCCCTTGCCCCAGCTCCTGACAACCACCATTCTACTTTCTCACACTATGAATTGGACTACTCTAGGTCCCCCAGATAAAAGGAATCTTACATTATTTGTCCCTTTGACTGGCTTATTTCATTTAGCATCATGTCTTGCAGCTTCATCTATATTGTAGGATGTGTAAGTCACATTGAGATGGGTTTTCTGATACTTGCAATTGAAGGCATCACAAGTCATAAACCCATCAAATCAAGGTTTAAATTTGGTCTTGCCATCACTCTCAAGTGACGACTCTCAAGTGTAATGGTTAAGAGCATGGACTCTGGAGCCCAAGCCCCTAGGCTTACATCCTCACTCTACCACTTACTAGCTGTGTGAACTCAGATGATGTGCTTACCTATCTGTGCTTCAGCTTTCCTAACTGTAAAATGTGAAAAATAAGATTTATTCTGGCATAGGGTTGCTGGAGAACTGAGCTATTACATATAAAGAACCAAGGGGGTGGTGGCTTGCACACAGTTCCTCCTCTCCTTTTTTTTTCTCCTCCTCCTTTTTCCCCATCCTCTTCCTTCTTCCTCCTCTTTCTTCTTCTTCCCCTTCCCCTTCTTCTTTGGCTTCTTCTTCTCCTCCTCCTCCTTCTTCTTCTTCTTCCTTCTCCTTCCTGTTCTCCTTCTTCTTCCTCTTCTCCTTTTCCCCCTTCTTCTCCTTTGTCTTCTCTCTTCTTCTTTGCTATGAGCAGGCAGCCACTTTAGCAGCTTTCCCTGAATGTCCTGCATGAGTTTGTCCTACACCCAGCCTACCTTTAGCAGATGGAGGGTCTGGAATGGCTCACCTCCCTTGCCATCCACTGTTGCTCTGCCTGGAATGAAGATTCTGGGCCTTCTCAGTCTTTCTCTTACTTGAGTCTTTCTGCTCCCATCTGAGCAACATGTCCAGCTTCCTCCTGTTCCCCATTCAATTCTGGAAAGACCAACCGAAAGGTCTCAGATCCCAGAAGCTTAGAGGTGGCTGGTACTGGGGACAGAAAGCTGGGTGGGCTCAAGGAGGGAGGTACTGGAGTCATGGTGTTGGACCTGGGCGCATGGATGGGAAAGAGCAGAGTGAGCCTGGCCCCTTGCCCCTCTGTCTGGGAATCTGAGGAGATGAGATGCAGCAAGAATCTGGTGGGTGAACTGAGAGAGGATCAGCAGGCACAGAAAGCTCCAGAGACTGGGGTGTAGACCCAGATTCACTTGCTTTGCCTCCAGCAGCTCTGGTAAAGGGTCTAAACAGCCCACTGTTGTCACAGTGGCGCTAGAGATGTGACTAAGGAAGGAGGAGAGAATAAGAAAATTGCCTTAAAGAGTAGAGGGTAGGAGTCAAAGAAGCAACTCTAGAGGTAGAGATAGGGGTGTGTGGGGGGGTGTGGGAGGTGGAGACACAGAGAGAGAGAAATGTGTCTCAATTTCCCCATCTGCATCAAGGGGATAAAAAAATGGCTGCCTTTCTTGTATTAGGAGAATTTTGCCAAGAACAAATTAATGCATTAGAAAGTGCGTTGCAGGCCAGGTGCAGTGGCTCACACCTGTAATTCCAGCACTTTGGGAGGTCGAGGTGGGAGGATCACTTCAATCTAGAAATTTGAGACCAGCCTGGGCAATATAATGAGACCTCATCTCTATTAAAAATTAAAAAAAATTACCCTGGTGTGGTGATGCATGCCTGTGGTCCCAGCTACTCGGGAGGCTGAGGCAGGAGGATTGCCTGAGCCTGGGAGGTCTAGGCTGCAGTGAGCCGAGATTGCACCACTGCACTCCAGCCTGGGTGACAGAGCAAGGCCCTGTATCAGAAAGAAAAAAGGTGCTTTGCAAAGAACAAAGCCTTTAAAAGACATCATTTGGACCTAACCTCACGGTGATAGAAGGAAATCTGCACTTTGATGTGGTGAGGACACCACCTTGTTTGTGCCACATTTAGCTGCCAGTGGAGGGAGGCACAAAAAGTCATCTTAGGAGACCTACATGTTGATTTTTCACTGTCTCCTCTACAGAAACACTCTTGTCTGCAGGGTAGGCTCTGGGGTGCCGGGTTGGGCTGTAACTCTTGGGAAACTCAGTTGTACAGAAGGGAAAACAAACTCATATTTTATTAGTAGGAGGGAAGCCAAGACGGGCAAGTGCCACTAGATGCAGGGTGGCTGCCTGATAAACTGTATATTTGGTGGAGGGACAAGAAGGAGATAAAAGATTAAAAAATGTAATAGAAGATTTGCTTACACTTCTTGGAATGGTAATTAAATTTATTTATAGTTATGGAAACTTTGGGGAAGGGAGGAAAAGCAATTTAAATGCCGAGTTTTCACAGGGCAGCTGCAAATGGCTTGCTTTAACGGTGCCTCGGAAGGTTAACAGAATGGCAGGGAGGTCAGACTGAAGTGCATATGATAAGTGACAAGAGTTAACATGGCAAATCATGTATTTAAAATTACTCTGAGCTTTATCAAATGTTTCCTCTTGAAAATAAACTATCCTGGAAGGAAAGGTTAACAGAGGAAAGAGTATTACTCTAATGTTCTCCTGATGACCTGGGGGAGGGGCTGAAGATTCTGTAATGTGGGAGAAGTGATGATAAATATAAATAGGTTGTTATGTTATTAACAGCAAAGAAACAAAAATATTCAACTTACAGTGCACTATGAGGAAAGGCATGTGAATGTTCCTTCCCCTCTTATTCTTCACTGTCTCCATTAGCTAAGCAGCTTCCCAGCCAACTCTTCAAGTGGAAAGGAGACACACAGCTGATGAGATACTAAAGAAAGAGTAATAGCCAGTGCCTCTGCAGCTGTAACTGTCTATGGGCAGCTTTGGCCATTAAGAGGAAGTCATCAGATTCTCTGAAGTCCTCCATCCACTGCTCCTCTCACCTGGTCTCCATCTCTCCCAGGATTCTCTCTGCCCCTGTCTGGAGGAAGGGCTAAGATGGGCAACAGAGCAAAGCAGAGGGATGTCTGCAACCCAGCCTGGCCAATGGGACAAAGTTATGGAGTGTTAATGAGGGTCATGGACTTTGCCACCATCTTTTCCTCTTAGCCTCAGTTTCCTCCAACTTATTGGAGCAAAACTTCAAGTGGTTGGATGAAGCAGTAGGAGCAACCTCATTAAAGTCAAAAACGAATCAGAGGCCGGTGTGATGGCTCATGCCTGTAATCCCAACATTTTGGGAGGCCAAGGAGGGCAGATCACTTGAGGTCAGGAGTTTGAGACCAGCCTGGTCAACATGGTGAAATCCCGTCTCTGCTAACAATGCAAAAATTAACTGGGCATGGTGGTGCGCAGCTGTGGTCCCAGCTACTTGCAAGGCTGAGGCAGGAGAATCGCTTGAACCTGGGAGGTGGAGGTTGCAGTGAGCTGAGATGGTGCCACTGCACTCCAGCCTGGGCAACAGTGTGAGACCTCTGTCACAAACAAACACACACAAGTCAGGGATGGTCTTTTTGATTGCTATTAGTTAACACTGTCCTGGAAGAACCATCTAGCACAATGAGACAAGAAATAAATGAAATTATCGTTTGTTTTACTTATGATGTTTTTTTTTTTTTTTACAAGAGGGAATAAACCAATAAAACAATCAACTAAAAAACTGCTATAATTCAGTAACATGGCTGGGTATAAAGTTAATGTAAATAAATTTATGGCATTTCTAAATAAAAGTTAGAGATAATGCAAAAAATGATGCTATGAACAAACCAAGGAAAGTTCAAGAGCTGGATCGTTTAAGATGCTAATGAATGGCAACATAAATCAAAAAAGATGTGAACAGACAAACCCCATATTCTTGAAAGGAAAGATTCAACATCATGAAGATGTTAATATTCCCTAAATTAACCTCTAAATCCCAATGAGTTTTTTTTTTTTTTTTTTTTTTTGGCTAGGGCAAGGAGAGTATCAGACAAGCAGACACTAAATTTCACATGGAAAAATAATCAAGTAAAAATAGCCAGAAAAAAATTATAAAAGTGATGAGGGGAACTGGCCCAGCCAGATATTAAAATATATTATAAAGCTGCAAAATTAAAGCAGTCAAGTACTGGCACATAGAGAGATCAATGAAACTATGTATAAAAATTATCTGTACTCCTGTCTTAGATCTTATACTTAAAGATCCAGATATCCAGATAGGTCAAAGATCTTACAAATGAAATTTAAAAGAGAAAGAAGGAAACAAGAGAAAGTTTTTTAATGACCCTGGAGTGAGAAAAGCATCTCTAGGTATGCCATAAGACCCAGACACTATAAAAAGAAAAAAATTGATAAATATAATTGTATAAAAATTGAAGTTTATGCATGGGAAGTAACACCATAAACAATGTCAAAATCAAACAGAAAGCTGGGAAAAAAAGATTTGCAACTCATATCTTCTAAACAAAGGACGAATTACCTTTTTTGTTCTTACTGTTATTTGTTTTTAGAGATGGGGTCTTGCTGTGTTGCCCAGGCTGGTCTTGAACTCCTGGCTTCAAGTGATCCTCCCACCTTGGCCTTTCAAAGTGCTGGGATAACAGGCATGTGCCACCAGGTTCCACCAACTAATTACCTTAATATGAAAAGTTTCCATAAGTCAGAGAGCAGAATACCAACTGACCAACTAACAAAAAATAAAATATACATTTTTTTTAAAGTGAAAAGAGGCATAATGGCTCTCATAATAGAAGAGATATGTAATAAAATGACCACAAATTACCATTTTTCACTTATCAAATAGGAAAAAAGTTGAAATGTATTCAAAAAAGTTTAGGGAAATAGAAACTCTGCTGATGGGAGTAAAAATTCATATAATCCTTATGAAGAGCAAATTGGAAATGTCTATAAAGAGTAAAAATTGAACATTCTCTTTGACTCAGGAATTTAGTATCTAGGAATTTATTCTATTGATTTCTTTGCATAAGTACATATAAGAATATTTACTGAAGCATATTTGTAATAGCCAAAATGGGAAACAACCTAAATGCTCATCCCTGACATTGACTGAATAAATTATTGTTCTTTCATGCAGTGCTATAAAACAATCTCCCAACTATATTTGTAAGTGAAAAAGAGTGAAGTGCACTCTATTCAACATAAATGAATCCTAAAAATGTAATATTCTGCAAAAATTTAAAAAGTAAGACCAAAAAGAATACATAAATATGATTCCATTAATATAAGTTTCTAAAACAGATATGGCTAAACTTTATTGTTTAGAGATACATTCAGAGGAGGCAAAACTGTAGAAAAAAGCAAGGAAATTAATATCACAAAAGTCAAGACAAGGCTTTCTCTGCAAGGAAGGAACCGATGATGAAGGAAGGGCAAACGGGAAGCTTGTGGAGTGCTGACAATGTTCTGCTTCTTGATCTGGGTGCTAGCTACATAGGTGCACACTTTTTAGTTATTAACTAAATTCTACATATATGTTTTTTGCGTTTTATATGTGCATTATTTTCCCCAATAACTTTTGTCACAAAAAATAGGTACAGAACTATGTATATTGTATCATTCACTTTCTGAAATAAGGTACACATATTTGCTTGCCTATGCATTAAAATAACTCTGAAAGACAGACACACAACTGATAGCAGAATTTGCTTCTGCAGAACTGAGCTACTTGAGGACAGAGATCTTTCTATGGAAAGCAGGGAAATCTACTTTCCATTGCGTACCTGTTAGTGCCTTTTGAATGCTTAACAGGTGCATCTATTACCTTTTCAAAAACAATTTTAAAAGCACTGAATAAACTTTAAGATGATTCATACTAAAGATAGGTAAACATTTTTAAGTGGACTTTTACAGAAAGGGAACTAAAAACATAATGTACCCTGATTCTAGGGAAATAGCCATAAAAACAATTTCGTCTATTGGTTAGGGCATTGTAGGGAATGGAATTCACTGTAGCAAGTTCAATAGAAAGGAGTTTCTTGGAGAGTATTGAATAGCTCACAGAATCATTGCACTAAAGAAACAGACTCAAGGTTGAGCTTTCAGAAACTGTCCCCAAAGTCACCCTAAACTGGGCCACCAAGATAGCTGCTGCCTCTTACATGATCTGAAGCCATCATGATCAAGAAGCTGCCCCTTTGGTTTACACCAGCTAAATGGATGCCCTGTACCCTGAAGACAAGGGACCAGCCCCTGGGACCCCTGATAATGCTGCTGCAGAAAACAAATGCCTCCAAAACTGTGCTAGCTAGCAGGTGCAACAGACCCATGGCCTCTGCCTCACTTCCCCTTCCAGATTTCACATAAGTGCATCTTATTGGCAGAATCAGATCACATCTGAAACCCTAGATGCAGGAAAACCTGAAAAATACATCAAATATATGTAAGTTGTACCACCACTAGGCATACCAATTTTGTAATATCTAATAAAGTTGAAATTGTGCCTACCTTAAGACAAAGAAATTCTACTTTAAAGTAAATTTTTTTTTTTTTTTTTTTTTTTTTTTTTGAGATAAGGTTTCACTCCCATCAGCCAGGTTGGGGAACAATGGCACAATCTTGGTTCACTGCAACCTACAACTCCCAGTCTCAAGCGATTCTCCTTCCTTAGCCTCCTGAGTAGCTGGGACTGCAGGTGCATGCCACCACACCTGACTAACTTTTTGTGTTTTTTGTAGAGATGAGGTTTCACCACGGTGGCCAGGCTGGTCTCAAACTCCTGAGCTCAAGCAATCCACCTGCCTTGACCTCCCAAAGTGCTAGGATCACAGGTGTGAGCCACTGTGCCCAGCCAAAGTAAATATTCTAAGAAACTCATACACATTTGCACAAGGATCTACATATAAGAAAGTGTATTCCAATGCTATTTGTGACAGTAAAACATTGGAAACAACCAAATATCCATCAACAAGAGAATGGATTGTGGCACATTTACTCAATGGATACCATACAGCAATTAAAGATAGGATCTAGAGCCATACAGTCTAAAATAAATAAATCTCAACATAATGATATTGAAAACAATGTTGTAGAATTACACATATATCACTTATATAAAAATTTTAAAACCACAAAGCAACATTATATATGAGTCATGGTGACATACATATGTCACATGGATGGAAATGATAAATGCCAGATACAGATTAGTGGTTGCCTCTGGAGAGAAAGAGGGAGGCGGGACCAGAGTTGGGTACATAGAGTTTTTAGCCACTCAGTAATACTTGATTTCATTGTAAAATATCTGAGGCAAACATGGCCAAATGTTACATTCAATAAAGCTAAATAATTACATTGATGAATGTATTATCAAGTGTATGTACAACTGTCCATGCATTTTAAATATTTTAAGTATTTCCTAATAAAAAATGTAAATTTATGAGTAATCATTACAATACTGAAAACATGTCATTTCCAAATTAGCAGAGAAAACAGAAATAGTTGGGATGAAGAAAATGTCATCAATCAAATAGTGGACAGAAAAGGAATAGAAAAGTAACCCAAGGGAAAACATGGAAAAAAGGAAAATAAGAACATAGAAATAATTCCACATGTCAGTAATAATCATAAATATAAACAGTCTAAACTAGAACTATAAAAAACATGAGACTGTTACATTTTAAAAATCCAAATATGTGCCCCCTACAAGTACAACCCAAACCAAAATGATAGAAATATTGAAACCAAATGGATGGCAAAAGGTATACAAGACAAATACTAATCAAAATAACCATATCAGACAAAATATTAACTTAAGGCAAGAAGCATAAATATGATGAAGTGGGACATTGCATAATGGAAAGAACAATTCACAAATAAGATACGATTATCATAGAATTGTATGTGCATAATAAGATAGCCTCACATAAGTATGTAAATTATTATGTATCAGTAAAAGAGAAAAAAGATAGCCTCAAAATATACAAAGTAAAAAAAGTCAGACATAATTACAACAAAAAATAAATCCAAAATTGCAGTGGGAAATTTTAGTACACCTCTGTCAGATGAATAGATTAAGCAGAAAATAGAGTATTTAAATAATAATATTGGGTGGTAAAAGAGGACGTAACTGCAGATGCAGTGGAAATGTTAAAATCATAATCTATTGGCAATTTATGCCATTAAATTTGAAAACATAGATAAATAAAAAATTATCGAAACTCGGCTAAGCATGGTGACTCACGCCTGTAATCCCAGCACTTTGGGAGGCTGAGGTGGGCGGGTCATCTGAGGTCAGGAGTTTGAGACCAGCCTGGCCAGCATGGTAAAACCTCGTCTCTACTAAAAACACAAAAAAGTTAGCCGGGCATGGTGGCACTTGCCTGTAGTCCCAGCTACTCAGGAGCTGAGGTAGGAGAATTGCCTGAACCCAGGAGGTGGAGGTTGCAGTGAGCCGAGTTCGTGCCACTTGCACTGCAGCCTGGATGACAGGAGACTCCGTCTTAAAAAAAAAAATTTTCAAAACTGACTTATGAAAAATTGATCATTTTCAGGGCCCTGTAATCATAATCATTGTTAAATAAGTTAAAGCAGTACCTAAGTCCATTATCAAAACAAACTGTACGAGAAAACAGAAAATTAGGAAAAGCTAACTCATTGAATAAAGTTAGTTTCACCTTGGTGCTAAACCTGGACAAGGATAGTAGGTTAATAGAAAAATTATATGATAATGTTACTTATAAACATAGATGTAAAACACTAAATTAAATTAAGCTCAGAATTGTTTAAAGCTAATAATATGTCCTGACCAAGTAAGATTCTTCCCAGGAATCTAAGTATCACTCATTAGCAGAAAATAAATCAATGTAATTGACCACTTATCAGATTAAAGGAGAAAAAACATAAGCTCATCTCAGTAGATGCAGAAAATATTTGATAAAATACACTACTCTTTCATAACTAAAAGAAAAGAAAGAAAAATGCTTATTTAACTAGAAGTAGAAGGGACTTCTTTTGATTTGATAAAGAGTAGGATCTAAAAATCTACAATAATGTCTTTCTTAATGGTTTTGTTTTGTTTTGTTTTGTTTTGTTTTTGTTTTTTTGAAACAGAGTCTTACTCTGTCACCCAGGCTGGAGTATAGTGGTGCAATCTCGGCTCATTGCACCCTCTGCCTCCCAAGTTCAAGCAATTCTTCTGTTTCAGCCTCCCGAGCAGCTTGGATTGCAGGCGCCCACCACCATGCAGGCCCAGCTGATTTTTTGTATTTTTAGTAGAAACAGGGTTTCACCATTTTGGCCAGCATGGTCTGGAACTCCTGGCTTCAAGTGATCTGCCCACCTCGGCCTCCCAATGTGCTGAGATTATAAGCGTGAGCCACCGTGCCTGGCCGTTAATGTTTAAATTTTAGCAAGATTTCCTTTGAAGTCAAGAACAAGATATGAATGCCCATTATTACTGCTCTTACACAAGATTATATTGGAGGTCCTAGAGTATGCAATAACACAAGGAAAAAGTAGATAGAAAGAAGGAAAGAAAAAAATATTATTTGCAGAAAACATAATTATCTACATAGAAAATCCAAAAACATAGCCAGGCATGGTGGCATGTGCCTGTAATCCCAGCTACTCAGGAGGCTGAGGCAGGAGAATCGCTTGAACCTGGGCGGCAGAGGTTGCAGTGAGCCAAGATCGTGCCACTGCACTCCAACCTGGGCGACAGAGTGAGACTCCATCTCAAAAAAAAAAAAAAAGAAGGTGGCATCCAGCAGGGCACAGGGTGTACACAGCTGAGAACCCATAACAAACTGGAAAGCAAAGTTTGGAGCCCAAGCCACACAGAAGCACACACCACACTGAGAGCTTTTCCCAGGCATCGCATACAGCCTTCCATGTGAATAAAGACCCCTTTCCCCACAAAAAAAAAAAAAAAAAGAAAGAAAAACCAAAAACCAAACTCTTAAAACTAATCAGAGCATTTGGCAAGGCTGCTAGGTACAGCACCAATATACAAAAATTCTAGACACAAATAATAACCTATTAGCCAATACTTGATATTCAGTGTAACTTCAAACACAGTTCAAGAGGATTTTTTACAGAACTTAATCTGATTAAAACATAAAAGTACAAGGGCATAAGTAACCGAGATAAATCTGAAAAAGAGGAAAGATAAACAATTTAAACTATCAAGACATATCATGAAGTTGACCAATTCACCAAACACCAATTTGTCAAATGGCCAATTCAATGAATGGCCAGTTTGACGAAGGCCAATTTCCCAAAAGTCAGTTTGCTAATCAATTAACTTCACAAATGACTGATTCACAGAATTTACAAGATGTACTGAATAGCTACAAATGTGTTTTAAGAAATTTTATTGACTTCTAGTTATTCTTTAGTTAAAATTCTAAGAAAGAATATATTCAACATAATAGATAGTCAAGGATCTATTCAAGACTATATACTTCAAAATATATTCTTCATGAATATAGTAATGTGCCATATAATGACGTTTCAGTCAATGATGGACCACATAAAATCACAATACCATATTTTTACTGTACCTTTTATTGTTTCGATATGTTAGATGCGGAAATACTTAGCATTGTGTTACAATTGCTTACAGTATGCAGAGCAGTAGCATGCTGCACTGGTTTGTAGCCTAGGAACAGTTTGCTATTGCCCATAGCCCAGGTATGTAGTAGGCTATACCACCTAGGTTTGGGTAAGTACACTCTATGGGTTTGCACAAGGATGAAATTGACTAATGATTCATTTCTCAGAACTTATCCTCATCATTAAGCAACACATGACTGTATAGCCAATGACTTCATAATAAGGCAGTCTTTATTAACATATTCTTATAAGCAATATACATGAGAAAAGATCAAATATATACATGCATATATTCAAGACTACATTAAATATATTCTGAAACATACTCTTCATAACTCAACCTTTGATAAATTATTTGTTCAGCTCTGTTAAGAAAAATGCAAGTTAGAATATATATAACCTATTTGTGAATATAGTCTTAAGAAGATTGTCATACTTCTAATATATTTGAGAAGGCGGTGTCTTAAAATTTTTGATATGTTAGTAAATTTAATAACTTTAGCAAATTGAACATTAGATAGAGTGACTTAAAACTGGCTTTTACAGATGCGAAAGACCACATAGTGTGCGATTCCATTTATACGATTTGTCTAAAAAAGGCCAATTTATAGCGATGAAAAGCAGATCAGTTGTTGCTTAGGGCTGGGGGAGGGGTGAGAGGAGTGGAAATTAACTGCAAAAGGGCAAGGAGGAACTTTACGGGGTGATGGAAATGCTCTAAAACTGAACTGTAGCAATTGCAAAACTCTGCAAATTTACTAAAATCATTGAATTGCACATGTGCAATGGATGAATTTTATGGTGTGTAAATTATAACTCAATAAAGCTGTTAAGAAGGGAAAAATTGGCTTTCAGTAAATTGATTGCCAGCATATTAACCTAGGACTATTATTACAAAAATATAGTAATTAAGACGGTGTGATGTTTGTACAGGAGTAGATGAAAAGAACAATAGGGTAGAACAGAAAGCTCAGAAACAGACTCAAGTGTGTGTAGGATCTTGATCTATTAACGAGATAGCATTAAACAATAAGTGGGGAAAGAATAGACTATTCAATAATTGGTGTTGTACCACTTGGCTAACCATATAAAAATAAAATAAAATTTTATATCTTGATTACATTAGACACAAAATTAAGCTCTAGATTTATTAAAAAGCTCAATGTTAAAAATAAAACTAGACTTCCAGTTTATAGCCTAGTATATAAAGAGGCTAGAAGTCTTTACTTTATCCTAACATAAAGTAAAAACTTAATGAAATATCAACAACTCTTTTTAGATCTGTCAGAGAAGTGAGGTCACAGGGCAACCACTGCTCCCAAAACTGGAAAGACAGACAGGTGGATACAGAAAATGACAACTTACTTGAGCCAAATTTTATGAGTGGGAACTTCTGTGGGAAGTACTGGGATAGAAACACATTAATTGTAATTGACAAATTGCTGGAGGCTCAGTGTGGACAAGCTTAAGAGAGAAAAACTACAGGTGGACCCAGTCACAGGGGGAGCTGCGCACTATTGGGTTTTGCTTGCAAAAGCTCTCCCAGCTCCTCATAGTAAATAGAGAAAAATCTCTTTGTACTTCTGGCAGTGGGGAGAGGAAAAGGAATCATTTTGAAATATGCCAGCACATTCTGTTCTTTGTAACAAGACCTGCCCTCAAGAGAAATTATTTTAACAGAGCCTAATCTGCTGGGAAAGGAAGATACTGAAATCCAGGTGACTCTAGCCTTCCACATGGTGCAAGAGAAAGCCCCAATTCTAGCTCCCTCTAGACTTCCACGTAGGGGAGGAGAGTATACAACTCTAGTCCCCTTCTGCTATCTGTCCCACCTAAGTAGGGAGTACTGAGGAGCACTAGTGAAGTTGGCAGTCCAGGGGCATAGGCTCACCAAAAGACTGGGACCTAATTATACGCATATAAAACACTTTTTCCTCCCTAACACCTTACCATTTCATTACTAAAAGCCTGCTTACTAATTTTTTTTCCTAGTACATCCTGTCTGCCTTTCAAGAAAAGATTACAAGGCATATTAAAAGACAAAAACACAGCTTGAAGAGACTTAACAAGCATCAGAGTCAGATATGGCAGCAATGTTGGATTTTTCAGACCAGGAATTATAACAATTTATGATTACTATTTTAAGGGCTGTACTGGAAAAAATAGGCAACATGCAAAGACGGATAGATAATGTAAGCAGAGAAATGGAAATTCTAAGAAAGATTAAAGAGAAATGCTAGAAATCCCAAACACTGTAACAGAAATGAAGAAAGCCTTTGATGGGCTTATTAGTCGATTGGATAGAGTTGATGATATGGCAATAGAAACTCCCAAAACTGAAAAGCTAAGAGAACGATGACTGAATAAAAACAGAAAAGGCTATCCAAGAACGTGGGAAAACTACAAAAGGTGTAATGTATGCATGATGAGAATCTCAGAAGAAGGAGAAAGAGAGAAAGGAACAGAAGCAATATCCCAAGCAATAATGATTGAAAGTTTCTCCAACTATGGTCAGACATCAAACCACAAATTCAGGAAGCTCAGAGAACACCAAGTAGAGTAAATGCAAAGAAACCAACAAACAAAACCAAAAACTACACATAGGCGTATCATATTTCATATGGTTTGGATATGTGTTCCCTCTAAATCTCAGGTTGAATTGTAATTCCCAATGTTGGAGGTGGGGCCTGGTGGGAGGTGATTACATCAAGGGGTAGATTTCTCATGAATGATTTACCATGATCCCCTTGGTGCTGTCCTCATGATAGCGAGTGAGTTCTTGAGAGATCTCGTTGTTGTAAAGTGTGGCACCTCCTTTCCCACTCTCTTTCTTGCTCCCATTCTTACCATGTGAGATGCCTGCTCTCCCTTCGCCTTCCACCATGATTATAAGCTTCCTGAAGCCTCCCCAGAAGACAAGCAGATGCCAGTACCATACTTCCTGTAAAGCCTGCAGAACCATGAGCCAATTAAATTGGCTCTTTTCTTTATAAATTACCCAGTCTCAGGTATTTCTTTATAGCAATGCAAGAAAATCAAAGATAAACAATCTTGAAAGAAGTAAAAAAGCACCTTACTTACAGAAGAGAAAATAATTAAATCCAACTTCTCCTCAGAAACCAGGTCAACAAGAATAGAGCAGGGTGAAATAGTTAAAGTATTGAGATTAAAAAACCACCAGCCTAGAATTCTGTACCCAGCAAAGTCATCCTTTAAAAGTGAAGGAAAAATAAAAGACTTTCTCATACAGGCAAAAGTTGAGGAAATTTGTTGCCAGTAGATTTGCCTTGCAAGAAATGTTAAAGTAAGTTCTTCAGAGAGAAGGAACATGATATAGGTCAGAAACTCAGATCTACATAAAGAAAGGAAGAGCATCAGAGAATGAATAAGTGAAGGTATAATCAAAATATTTTGCCATTCTTAATCTAACAGATAACAGTTTGTTCAAAATAATGATAACAGTGTCTTTGATGATACTCATGTATACATATATACTTATGTATGCTTATGTATAAGTGAAATGAATGACAGCAATGATAACAAAAGACAGGAGGAAAGAATTAGAATTATTTTGTTACTATAAGGTACTTGCACTACCTGAAAACAGTGTAGTGTTATTTGAAAGTGAACTTAGTTGTAAATGTATGTTGCAAACTCTAGGACAATGAATTAGAAAGTGAAAAAGGAAATACAATTGATACGCTAAGAAAGGAGATAAAAAGGAATCATATAAAATGCTCAATTAAAATCACAAAAGGCAGAAAAAGTGTAAAAGACAAAAATAAAAACAAGGAGAACCAATACAAAACAGTAACAAATCTGGTAGATATTAATTCAACTATATTAATAATCCCCTTAAATGTCAAGGGTCTAAATATACCAATTAAAAGGCAGAGATTGTCAGTGGATCAAAATCAAGACCCAACTGTATGTTGTCTACAAGAAATCCACTTTAAATATAAAGACACATATAGATTAAAAATAAATGAATGGAGAAAGATATACCAGGCTAACATCAATGAAAAGAAAGTAGGTGTAGGTATATTAATTTCAGACAGAGAGGATTTCAGAGCAAGGAAATTTATCAAGGATAAAGAGTAACAATATGTAATAATAAAGGAGTCAGGACTCCATGAAGACATAATAATCCTTAATGTGTATACACCTAACAACAGAGCATCAAAGTACATGAGGCAAAAACTTGACAGAATTGCAAGAAGTAAATGAATTCACTATTATAACTGGAGACTTAAAATATTCCTCTATCAGAAATAGACAGATCTAGCCGGCAGATCATCAGTAAGGACATAATTGAACTCAACACCACCGCCAATCAACTAGATATAATTGACATCTATTGATTACTTTATCCAATAATAGCAGAACACACATTCTTCTTAAGTTCACCTGGAACATTTACCCAGATAAACCACATTTTGGGTGATAAAACATCTTAACACATTTGAAATAATAGAAATCATACAATGTCTGCTCTTAGAACACAATGGAATTCAACTAGAAATCAATAACAGAAAGAAAGCTGGAAAATCACCATATACTTGGAGATAAAATAGCACACTTCTAATCAACATATGGGTCAAAGAAGAAATCCCAAGAGAAATTTTAAAATATTTGAACTGAATAGAAATGAAAATAAAACTTATCAAAGTTTGTGAGATACAGTGAAAGCAGTGCATAGAGGGAAATTTATGGCATTGAAAACATGTATTAGAAAAGAAGAAAGATCTAAAATCGATGATCTAAACTTCCACCATAGGAAACAAGAAAAAGAATTAAATGCAAAGTGAGCATAAGAAAAATAATAATTAGATTAGAAATTTATACAATTGGAAACAGGAAATCTATAGAGAAAATCAACAAAACCAAAAGCTGTTTCTTCAAAAAGATCAATGAAACTGGTAAGACTATACCAGCATAAGAAAAATAGAAGGACGCCACTGCACTCCAGCCTGGATGACAGAGTGAGATCCTGTCTCCAAAAATAAAGAAAAAAAAAAGACATGAATTATTCCTATCAGAAATGAAAGAGGGGACACCACTATAGATCCCATGGACATTAAAAGGATAATAAAGGAATATTATGAACAACTCTATACCCACAGATTCGATAACTTAATAAAATGGACCAATTCCTTAAAACACACAGTCTGCCAAAAATGCACACCAGAGGACATAGACAATCTGAATAGGCCTATTTCTATTAAATAAATTGAATGAATAACTAATAACTTTGTAAAACAGAACGCATCATGCCTACATGTGTTCACTGGTGAATTCTACCAAAAATTTAAAGGAGAAATTATACCAGTTCTCTATAATCTCTTCCAGAAGATAGAATCAGAGGGAGTACTTCCTAACTCATTCTGTGAGTCAAAGACATTATAAGAAGGGAAAACTACAGACCAATATCTCTCATAAACATAAATGTAAAAATCCTGAATAAAATATTAGCAAACTGAATCCAGTGACATATAAAAAGGATTATATACCACAACCATTTGGGATTTATCCCAGGTATGCAGGGCTGGTTCAACATTAAAAAATCAACTAATGTAATTCACCACATTAGCAGATAAAAGAAGAAAAGTCTCATGATCATATCGATAGATACAGAAAAAGCATTTGACAAAAATCCAACACCCATAGGTGATTTTTAAAACTCTCAGAAAACTAAGAATAGAGAACTTTCTCAATTTTATGAAGAACATGTACAAAAACCCTACAGTTAAAATCATACTTAATAGTGAGAAACTTGAAGCTTTCCTGCTAAGATCAGGAACAAGAAAAGGATATTCCTTCTCACCACTACTTTTCAACATTATACTAGAAGTTCTAGCTAATGCAACAAGACAAGAAGGAAATAGAAGCTATACAGATTGGGAACAGATGGTGTCATTGTCTATGTAGAAAATCTGAAGGAATCAATTTTTAAAAACTCCTACAACTAACAAGAGATGATAGCAAGGTTTCAGGCTGCAAAATTAATATATGAAAGTCAATCACTTTCCTATACACCAGCAATAAACAAGTGGAATTTGAAATTAAAAATGCATTACGATTTATATTAGTATCCCTCAAAATGACATACTTACATATAAATCTAATAAAATATGAACAAGATCTATATGAGGAAAACTAAAAACTCTAATGAAAGATATCAAAGAACAACAGAATACATGGGAGAGATATTCTATGATCGTGGATAGGAAGACTCAATATTGTTAAAATTTCAGTTTTTCCCAATTTGATCTATAGATTCAGCACAACCCTAATCAACATCCCAGCAAGTTATTTTGTAGATATTGATGAACCGATTCTGAAGTTTATATAGAGAGGGGAAAGACCCAGAATAGCCAACACAATATTGAAGGAAAAGAACAAAGTTGGAGGACTGACACTACTTGACTTCAGGACTTACTATAAAGCTACAGTAATCAAGACAGTGTGGTGAAAAAAAATAGACTAATAGATTAATGGGGCCTAATAGAGAGCCCAGAAATAGACCCATGTGAACATAGTCAACTGATCTTTGACAAAAAAGCAAAGGGAATACAATGGAAAAAAAGACTGTCTTTTTCAACCAACGATAGTGGAATAACTGAACATCCACAGGCAAAATTAATAATAATAATAATAATAAAGAATCTAGACACAGACCTTACAAAATTTATCTCAAAAATTATCTCAAAATGAATCACAGATCTAAGTGTAAAATGCAAAACTATAAAACTTTTAGAAGATAATATAAGAGAAAATCTAGATGACCTTGGGTACGGTGGTGACTTTTTGGATATAACACCAAAAGCACAATCCATGAAAGAAATAATCCTGAACTTCATTAAATAAGCTGAACTTCATTAAAATTAAAACCTTCTGCTCTGTGAAAGGCAATGTCAAGAGAATAAGACAAGCCATAGAATGGGAGAAAATATTTGTAAAAAATATCTGATATAGAACTGTTATTCAAAATGTACCAAGAACTATTAAAACTCAAAAATAGGAAAATAAATAACCCAATTAAAAAATGAACAGATACCTAAACAGATACCTCAGCAAAGAAGATATACAGATATTAAGTATATTAAAAGATATTCAGCATTATTTGTCATTAGGGAATTAAAAATTCAAACAGCAACAAGATACCACTATACACCTATTAGAATGGCCAAAATCCAAAACACTGACAATACCAAATGCAGGTGAGGATGTGGAGCAATGGGAACTCTCATCCATTGCTGATGGGAATGCCAGATGGTATAGCCATTTTGGAAGACAGCTTGGCTGTCTTACATAACTAACATACTCTTAGCATATAATCCAGCAATCATACTTTTTGGTGTTTACCCAAATGAACTGAAAACTTATGTCCACACAAAAACCTGCATGTAGATGTTTATAGCAGCTTTATTCATAATTATCAAAACTCGGAAGCAATCAAGATGTCCTTCAGCAGGCGAATGGATAAATTGTAGTATGTCCAGACTATGAAATATTACTCAGCACTAAAAAGAAATGAGCTATCAAGGCATGAAAAGACATTGAAGAAACTAAATGCATATTACTAAGTGAAATAAGCCAGCTTGGAAAGGCTACACACTGTATGATTCCAATAACATGACATTCCAAAAAAGGCAGAACTATGGAGACTGTAAAAAAGATCAGTCGTTTCCAAGAGTTAGGAGGAGGGAGGGATGAATAGGCAGAGCATAGAGGATTTTTAGAGCAGTGAAACTATTCTATATGAAACTACAATGGTGGGTACGTGCCACACATTTGTCATAACCCATAGAATGCACAACAACAACAGTGAACCCTAATGTAGTCTATGGACACTGGGTAATAATAATGCGTCAATGTAGGTTTGATTGCAATATATGTACCATTCTGGTGCAGGACGTTAATCCTAAATGAGGTCGTGGGTGTGTGGGGACAAGGGAGTTATGAGAACTTCGTACATTTTGTTCAATTTTGCCATAGACCTAAAGCTGATCTAAAAAAATAGTTTATTAATAAAAATAAAATAGAACACATTTTTAATTATTTAAAGAAAATATAGAAAAATACATTTATTATTCCCAAATAAGGAGTGATTATTTTCAGACAAGATCTGGTGCGTTCAGGGTGTTATGAAGGTAGGCAGGAGTGATTATTTTCAAAGACACACACACACACACACACACACACACACACACACACCATGAATGGAGAAATCATAAAAGAAAGATTGCAAAAAAACCCATCAAAATTGAAAGCTCTGTAGAATAAAAAACACCATAAACAAAATTAATAGCCAAGCGGTAGACTGGGAGAAGGTATTTACATCATATGTAACAATCAAAAGATTACCATTCAGAATGAAGCATTACTAACAACCAAATAGGAAAATGTGTGATTCATGTAAGAAGAAACCTGGATAGCCTAAAAACACATTATAAAAAACTCGGTTTCCCTAGAATCAAGGCAGCACTAATTAAATTCTCAACGAGAGATCATTTCACACACATAAGATTAGCAGAAAATAAATTCTGATTGTTGAAAAGGATATTGGGAAACGGAAGTCTTGCACAATGCTGGTGGGAATGCAAATTGGCATAACCACTTTGGAGATCAACTAGGCAATATCTAGCAAAATGCATAATATGCATATCCTATGCCCCAGCAGATCTATCTCTAGTCAAAAGCCCTAGAAAAACACTCCCCCATGCATTCAAGAAGATGTCACAAGCACATGTGTTCAAGAAGATGTTATAAGAATGTTCATTTCAGCATTGTTTGTAATAGCAAAAAACCAGAAACAATCCAAATGTCCATTAATAGAAAAAGGAATAAATAAATTGTACTATGTTTAAACTACTATGTATAATGGGGCCAAAATTCATTGACTGTATTTAAAGGTATCAACATGGATAGAAAAAAATATAGAGGAAAAAAGAATCTTGCAGAATACTATAAAACATATGCTTTCATTTAAGTAAATTTTTAAAAATATAAATCAATATGATACTGGTTATGACTTTACATGTGTGTAATAAAACATACAATTATTGTGGATATCCTGTCAGTTAGGATCTTTTAAATACAAGTAAAAGAATCCCCAGCTCAAGATGGCTTCAATGATGAAGAGATTTATTATCTTGACATAACAAGAGATCCAGAAGTAGGACAGTTCTAAGGTATTTAATCCAGCAGTTTAAACATCTTACCAAGGACTTAGGATTGTCCATATTTTTATTTAGCAATTTAAAATGTGTTGTCCTCAGCCTAACTCCTCTTTTGGACACCATATGGCTACCATAATCCTAGGCACCACATGCAGAAACAACAACATCCAATAAAAGAGAAAAGAGCACTTCTTTGCTGTACATCTCTATCACAAAGCAAAGATCTCTTAACCAGACCACCCAGTAGACTTCCCCTCTAGACATCTCCATTGGCCAGAATTATGTCTCCCAAACCAATTACAAGGGAAATAGGATCACCAGGACTGGCTTAGATCATTGGGTTACATTGGGGAAAAGATCAGCAGAACAAAATTGGGGCTCCTCATAGAAGAAAGGGGAAATTTGGATGCATAGGCAATGATATCGGCCAAGGATTAGAAAACAAAATCTATTGTAGATATTCAACACAGAGAAATAGGTGCTTATGAAATCTCTGGAGAGTTGAGAGAGCAGGCTATGGGTTGAGCCTCTAATGATTTCTAGAACATCATAGTCCAGTTGCTACTACCTCTGGCACAAAAAGGAAAGCAGGGCATCAGGCAGCCACCGGGGAGCTCTTGATTCAAGAATACACAGCCATAGCTATGATCCAGGAATTGGGAAGCTTGTATACAGAAACACTGCCATAGTCACAACTGTCAGCTGTCACCTACTTTGCAAATATCTTTCCATACTGCTCCCCACACCACACACACACACACACACACACACACACACACACACACACACACACCACACACACACACACACACACACACACACACACACACACACACACACATTCACATTGGATACTGGACCTTGGGATCTCTACAACCTTGCTTGCCAGGAGAAAAGCACCAAAACAGCTTGGAAAATGGGTGCTGTTGCAGGATTATTTTCTAAATATCACGTTAAGTGCATGTAATTGGTAGAACTTAATTTTCATGGAGAACCCTAACTGCAAAAGAGTCCTGGACATTTAGTTTTAACTTTCCAGCCTTTGCAGTAGAGGATGGCATGTGGGAAGAGGTGAGGATGGATGCTGTGTATCAATTGATTGGTCCTTCACGGCAAGAAATAATGACCACTACAGTCCATCCCTTTGCCTACCCTCACATTCAGCATAAAAAATGCTCATACCTACGTAAAACACATTCATCCCCCTCACAAGAAAGAGATAATTCAAAATCTCCTTCAGTTACAGCATCCAGATCCAGGTCCAGGATCTCTGAGTGGGGTAAATTCTTGTCCATCGAGTCCCAATATGGTGGGACCAGATGGTACTGGGGGAGAGGAGATTGGAAAACATTTGCAAAGTAGGTTGCATCTGAATTCTATCTACCTTCCAAACAGTTGTGACTATGGTCCAATGATATCCATGTTCAAAATACACAAAATAGAATAAAAACTCGCAATCAGAAAAGGAGGGGGAAAGGTAGACACACATGCACACACACAGTAATCACTGATCCATGGTCCACAGCATATATCATCATAGTCTGCTGGGCTCCATGTGCTGTAAATATTATAAGATCCTTTGTCAGCTAGTCTGGCAGCCCTCATTTCTGCTCCCTTGGAGAATCTCTCTTGTTCTTCATCCTTATGGCCACATCTGAGATGGGCATTAGGGAGAGTAACTCTTTATTGGGGCTGCACAGTTTTAAGAACACATTACTTTTGGTGCCAGATCAGGAGCTGAGAGATTTCCTTAGAGGCTGAACTGTCATGGGTTGCTGTGAGTAGTCTTGGCATTTCTTTGGCAATACAGTTCTTTTAGCAGGTTTCTCATGTTTTTGCTTCAGGGAGTTATATGGGCCAATAATCTTAAGCCAAAATCTTGTCTGGATACAATCTTTGGTCCTGATAATACCTTTTCCTAGCCATGTCCAACCCCTGTCCTTCAATCTATTGGCCTCTGTCTTAATTGTCTTAAGGCAATTCTAAACAGTCCTGAGTGCCAAGACCCAGTGTGTCAGGAGAGGACTGGGAGCTTTCTGACACTTGCTGAGTCTTCCTCTTTTCTCTGCTATAGGGATGCCTGTGGCCATCTATATCCTGGAGGACTTTACCAAAAGCAGTAAGCAGTAGCAACACACATACCAGGATTCTGAATTTGTTCCTAATACTACAGCCCCTATACGTATGTGGCCTAAATCCCAAGGAACAAGGAGGGACACTTGTTACGAATCAAGGGTCCCCAGCTTCCCAGCCTCCTCCACCTCCACTCAGCCAATTCCACGTTTTAGAGTCTGATACTTGCAGCACCCACTTCCTAATAAAAAAAAGGGAAATTATTTTGGCATAGGTCAATAAAACACACACACACATGCACACACACAAATTATAAAAACATTAACTGGATACAAACCAAATTCATTATAGTAGTTGCCTATGGGGAGGACGAAACTGGAGAGGGACACAGGAGAATAAATGTTATCTGTAAAAAATTCATCTTATTAAAAAAGATCTAATATAGAAAAAATACAAAATATTTTACTGTTTGGGATGACATGTACCATCATTGCAATGAATGACAGAGCATTTGTTATATTATCCTCTATGCTTTGCTGTGTATTTTATGGGCAAGTTGGACAGAGTCTATGACCCATGGGCAAAAATTCAGCAAAGTGATTAGTCTGGCACAACAAGCAAGCAGCTGGCAGCCAAGAAGTTGTGCCCTCTGCTCTGCCTGTTTAAATTCTGGTTATCTTTTCAGGCCCTGCTGAAGTCCCACTCCTCAAGGAAGCCTACTCGGACTATTCCAGCTCACAGTCACCTCTCCCTCTACTGAACTATCAGAACCCCTCGAGCCACTACTCCACTAGTGTATCACTAATTCTTCATTTCGTGAGTTTTAGGATGAGGACTGCATGGTAAATGCATAGTCTTACTTAGCTGGGGAACACTGAGGAGAGTTACTATTTCTGATTGGGCCTGACTTTTTCCTGTTCCCCACCAGTGAGTATGTCCAGGGCCTCCCTCTTGCTCCCCAAACCACAAACCATTACTGGCAGGCAGCCTCAGACGTCACCTGGCTGAGAACGTGCAGCTGGCAGAAACAGGCCCATTTGTCACAATTCATCGGGTCCAGCTCTCAGCTCGGAGGAGCCCCGATCCCCTCAGAACGCATTTTCCTTTTGTGTGATGTATGTAAAACACTCCTAATGTGAGGATCCTCAGAGAGAGCTCACACTGCCTGGCTAAGTGTTTTTTAAAGAATCAAGCTCTTACTTTTTAAAATTACACCAGGGTGGTATTGTTCAAATATGTAAGACTGACTACTCCAGAAAGCAGCAACAACAGGATACAATGCACTAATTTTACCCCACTTTGACTTAGAAAATATAATCGGTACTTAGAAAAATTGTAAATACTAAAGAATCAAGGGAATAGGATTATTCTAAAATAGGGCACTAATACAGCAAGCAAAATAGCTTTCGCTAGTCTTAACTGAGGGCCATTATCTATCAGAGAAGTTATACCTCTGGCCTATAATGTAAAGAAACACAAATGACTAAAGAAGCTTGCCAATATTTCTAGGAGGAGGAAGAGAGGAAAGAGTCTGTAACAAGACAGAAACTTGGAAAAGCCAAGAGATTCAACAGGGTAGGCAAACAGCCTCCAGTGTGCCTGAGAGGGGGAAAACCCCGGCCTGGTTCAATTCCCATCATTTCCACAGTCTTTTTCCTTCTCCTCTCTGAACTGCTGTGGCTTTCACCACAATCCAGGACTTCCTTATCCTTGGTGGTGGTGTCCAATCATTGCATGTATCTCCCCAACTAAAATACAGCCCTTCAGGGTAGAAACTATACCCTATATTTCTCTCCTATATCAGCTCATATCATCCTACTTTCCGACCAGCAAACCTAGCACAGATTGGCCATCCAGTAGCCTTGAGCCTCAGGGCATAGCCTACTTTCTTCCTCTCCCCGCCTCCCTTTCTGTGATAAATGGAGAGGATTTTGAGACAATCCTCCCTACAGCCCTGGTAGCCAATGTGGTAGCCACATTGTCTTCCTGCAGGTACGCAGAGATTAGTAGGAGGCATTTAGCTTGGACAAAATTCCAAGATAGAAAGGTGGGATATTCTAAATAGAAAAGATTTCAGCTGCCAAGTGCTACGGAGGTACAGTGAAGATTTTGTGTTTAGAAGATACTAGTTTGATTACAGTGGGGATCGAAACTGTTGGAGGGTTGATGGACAAGTGTGGGGAGAAGAGAGCCCAATCTCCTTGTTGGAAACTAGAGGCTCGTTGGTAATGACCAAGCAATGTACAGTGTGTCCATTTTTATTAGTATCCTTACTCATATGGGCACCACCCAATCTCCTCAGTGGCCACTAAATCCATCCCCCTGATGCTACACCTAAACTTAGTTCCAAGAACATGAGGTGGAGCAAATCAGTACCCATCATACTTTTTGTGCTTCTAACTTTTTGTGTGATTCTCAGTGGAGGCATAAAAAATGAGTAGAGGAAGCTTTCATTTCATATTGCATATGTATTATATGTGTCTCTCTCTCTCTCTCTCTCTGTGTGTGTGTGTGTATGTGTATATGAGTATATGAGAGCATTCCTCTTATTTTTATTCTCTATATCAAATCCAGGTCATTTTTATCCATGTGCATCTGGATGCGTCTACATGTTTTCTTTTCAACAATCAGATGCAAAACATACTTATTGGCTCTTGACTCTAAAAGAACACCAAAGCCACGTGTGGTGGGCTCATGCCTGTAATCCCAGCACTTTCGGAAGCTGAGGTGGGAGGATTATTTGAGCCCAGGAGTTCAAGACCAGCCTGGGCAATATAGTGAAACCCCATCTCTATGAAAAAAATTTTTAAAAATTAGCTGAGCATGGGGGCACCCACCTTTTGTCCCAGCTACTTGGGAGGCTGAGGCTGAGGATCCCTTGAGCCCAGGAAGTTGAGTCTGCAGTGAGCTTTGATTGTCCCACTGCATTCCAGCCTGGGTGACAGAATAAGACCCTGTCTCAAAAAAAAAAAAAAAAAAAAAGAAAGAGCGAAAGAAAAAAACCCACAAAATCAAAATAAATATTTGCTAGATTAATATCTATGTCATATTTCTTATTTGTCATTGTTAAATTTACTATTCATAAAATATTATATTTGAAAATAATTCGTAAAATAGATTTGCCCCTTTCCAGAATTCCTGAGTAGACACCATATTGCCAGACATAATTGACATATTAATTGTCAATTATGACTTGAGTTATTCTTAGCCAGATAATTTTAAAGGCAAAAGTTTAAAAGCATAAAAAAAGTTTTGTGAAAAATGTTTCATACACAAAACACACACGTGTAGTGTGAGTAAAACTGCATTTTAATATGCTGGATATGATGTGTGGTGGGACTCCAAATTAAAATTGTCTTCTGTCTATGATGGTTTTAGGATGACTGATGGTGCCAGCTTGGTCTCTATGAAAAATTGCTGTCTTGGTTCCAATGCAAGGCTTAATGTTTCCATTTACTTTGTGTGTGTGTGTATGTGTGTGTATGAAAAACATATATAACATAAAATGTGTAATTTTAGCAATTTCATTTACTTTTTAAATAAACACAAAATAGTATTTATGTTGCCTGTATCATTCTTTTGGGCATTTGATCATTACTGTTCTAGGTTGTTCTGTAACGGATGTTTCTAGTCTTTCCTCTAAGACGATAAGCTTTTCAAGATAGAGTAAGTGGCTTCTTTCTTTCACGAGTTATAGGGTTAAGAACAGAACTGAGTACTTAAATGGAATTCAAAAAATACCAACTGAGTGAATGAATAGGTGAATAAATGACAGAAATTTGATGACACGCTTGATTCAAGGCTGTGTGGTGCTACACTGGTTTTCAAACTCTGTTTCGTAAGGGAAAAGCCAATGTATTTAACTGATTACAATGGAGAAGCTCTGAGTGATCCAGGATGGAGAAACTGATACCACCTCTGCCTCTAAGTTTCTGGAAACCTCCCTAAATAATTCCAGACTGGAGAATGTCTTCTAGGATCCAAGCCCCACTAAGAAATTCATAGGACTCTCCCTTGCTACCGGGAACTTCTGCTTGTCTAACTTCCATCTATGTCCCTACGGTAAAGAGATGACCACAAATCATAAGACACTCCCTTTCCTAGGACAAGTAATTCCCATCCATTTACCTTTCCCCTTGATGTTCATCTTAAAACCATTAATAGGCATTGTTCCTCTCCTAACTCCTTCCCTGGTTCTCACCATCCGTTTTCATTCTGGGATCTGTATAAATGCACAGATAAAGACTGAAACTGAATTCATGACTCAGCATCAAGTACCTAGAGTCAAAATTCTAGCTCAGGCACTAGCTGTGTGACCTTGGACAAGTTACTTAACTTCTCTGACCTTCAGTTTCCTCCTTTGCCAACTGTGATTGGTAATATAACTCACAGCTTATGGATTAAGTGAGATAATGTACTTGAAATCACTTGGCACACAGTAGATTCTCAATCATGGTTGTATCTCTCTTTTTTTTTTTTTGAGATGGAGTTTCACTCTTGTTGCCCAGGCTGGAGTGCAATGGCTCAATCTCAGCTCACCGCAACCTCTGCCTCCTGGGTTCAAATGATTCTCCTGCCTCAGCCTTCCTGAGTAGCTGGGATTACAGGCATATGCCACCACGCCTGGCTAATTTTGTATGTTTAGTAGAGACAGGGTTTCTCTATGTTGGTCAGGCTGGTCTCGAACTACCAACCTCAGGTGATCCACCCTCCTTGGCCTCCCAAAGTGCTGGGATTACAGGTGTGAGCCACCGCGCCTGGCCCATGGTTGTATCTCTTAATGTAACTTAGTTATTGCTTCTGTTTCTTGTTCTTCTGCTTTCAGCGGTCCCTTCTGGTTCCCCATGATTCTTGCTGAGCACACTGGTAGTCCCTGGTCATTTCATTAACTGCTGCACGTAGTTTTGAAATATTTATTTATCTATTTGTTGCCCCTTTAGAGATAGAATTAGCGGTGGTGTTTAGATTTATGCCATCTTCCAAAGAACTCCTTATGAACAGGCTGTAGAATTAACTTGTCTGACTCGGGAACATGTTGTTTTTGCCTTGTCAATTGCTCTCAACGGAGTCCTCCCTTTCTTCTCTGTGTCAGAAGTAACATAATGGCAGATATGCATGAGTTCTCTGGAGAACAAAGAGGGACTTCACAGAGCTCAATTTGGGAGAATACACAAGTGTTGTCATAGAGTGATAGTCTCATCACATTTGCAAGTGGAAAATGAACTGGATACCAGATGAAGTGAGGGAATTTGGGGGGAGAGAAACTTTCCTCCAAAGTGAACAAAACGAAAAGGACTGCAGCCAGGCAGAACTGGGCAGAGAATTCTATAGATGGGATGTGCAAGTTAATTAACCATCCACTCCCAACTTCTGCCACTGCCACCTTGGCCACCACCGTAGATGATTACTCTGAACTGAGGGCAAGGTTAGTTTACTGAGAACTTATTTTCTTTTCCTTGTCTTTTTTACTTCTTTTTTTCCTCTCTCTTTTTTGGTCTAATTTAGGGGTGGGAGTCATAAGTACCTCAGTCCTTGAGATCTCTAATAGCTTTCTAGGGATCAATAATTCTTCATTCGACAAACATGTATTGAGTAACTGTATGAAATAGACAGATCCTGTTTCACCCAAGTAATCAGACTTGAGGGTGACAAACTGATTCCCTGATGGGTTGCAGGGAAACTCTTTTCTTCTACTTTTAACCTTATCCACTTTTTTTTTTCTTCAGGTATTATGGTGAATACATCAGTTCCAAATTCCAAGTCGGTCCAATTCAATTCCAAATTTTGTGTGAGTGTATCTAGTTAGGCAGAACCTAATTCAAATCCAGAACCGGGCCAGGCACAGTGGCTCACTCCTGTAATCCCAACACTTTGGGAGGCCAAGGTGGGCAGATTACTTGAGCCCAGGAGTTTGAGACTAGCCTGGGCAACATAGTGCAACCCCATCTCTACAAAAAAAAAAACACAAAAAATTAGCCAGGCATGAAGGCACGCACCTATAGTCCCAGCTACTGGGGAGGCTGAAGTGGGAGGATTACCTGAACCCAGGAATTCGACGGCTGCAGTGAGCCATGATGGTACCACTGCATTCCAGCTTGGGCAACAGAGTAAGACCTTGTCTCAAAACAAAAAAAAAACAAATCCAGAACTCTACTTGCAAGAAAATTTCAGAAATAAATTTTTAGCTTTTGAATCTCTCAACCCACAAGGAGGCTGGAGGGAAGGCTGAGTGAGCCACTCCAGAGTGTATGGCATTAGTGTACCCCAGTCATATGAAGAAGGTGGGCTTTGAAATAGGTCTCTGAAATGTGTAGGGTTTGTTTTAAGAGGGACTCTTTTAGGGAAGAGAATTCCTGGTGGGTAGAGAGGAAAATTAAATAGGGATAATAAGAATAGATAAGCTGAACTGGACTGTAGTGGGCATGCTGGGAAGGCATGAGGTGGTTGGGAACTGAGAGGACTCTTTAGGGGAGACTGAACTTGATCTTCTAGGCAGGGGAGTGGAGGAGACATTGAAGTTCATTAAGCATGGGAGTTTGAAGACTGTAAGTTAATGCTACCATTCCTATTATCTTAATCAATCTATACCTATTAAGTGGTGATCTCTACCATTCAACTTTCCTCTAGTTCTTTAAATGTATCAGTAAGTTACTACTATGATAATCACTGATATGAGTTTCCTGGATGAATATATTGAGTTTACTGGTTTAATATATTTAGAATTAGTATGCAATCCTGAGAAATAGAGAAATGCTTGAAAAAGCTAGAGGATAATTATTTCTACCATAGAATTCTATACCTAGCCAAACTATCAATCAAGTATACAGGCAGAATAATGACATTTTCATTCATATGAGAGCTCAAAAAAAAATTCACCTCCCCCTTATCTTACATATATTTTTACCATGATGCTTCTAAAAAAATAAACCAAGAAAAAAGAAGACATTTGTTGCCAAAAACAGGGAATCTAATACAAGAGAAAAGCTGATAGAATCACCAGAATAATCCCAGGAACAATTCCAGGACAATAACTCTACAATAGCCTAGGAAATAACCTGTCCAGATTGAAGCAGGAGCAGAGAGAGCTATGAGATGCAAGTCTATAGGAAAAAAAAAATAAAATGGATAAAATATTTTGAACATATTGAGAGAAGATTTACAACATTTAGGGATGAATCAGTGTTAAGTATATCAGAAAACTGAGCAAAAGGGAGAGAATTATTAACTCTACTGGAAACAAAAAAAGGAAATATGAGAAAGGAAATATAATCATAGACTACACGCAGCTCCACAGGAAATGATATTTTCATAATCATAGCAATATAAATGATAAATATTGACTCTATGGGAAATTAGGATACAACTATGTTGTAAGCACCAGGCCAGAGAGGGTGTCGGTAGAGAGCGAGCAGAGGTGAATGGGGTGGTAAGGGGATGTAAGAAAGCCAACTCCTCATCTGCCTGAGTAGGAAGCTAGTAGACAGTGTCTAAAATAGGAAATTCTAGAAATAACAGCATAAGCATGTCATTTAGCTATATGGAAGTAAATAATAGAAGAAGCTGCTAAAAATGTGAAATGGTGGCCTCTGAAAAATGTGAAAAGGGAGTTGGGTAAATCCTTCTAGAATCACATTTTTTTAAAACTTTTTAAACTAGGTACTGTTTAACTTTGATAAAAAATGATGTTTTGCAAAGGTTTACAGTAAATGCTCAAGCTTAATTCTCCAATCACAGTTTTCCTGTCACCAATCCCTGCGAGTCCCTAGACCCATGTATCTACTAGCTACCAGCTACTTGCTGGCCATTTCTATCAAACCACAGCCTCCCGCTGGCAAATGGGTAGCTCAAACTTTGTTGAATTCTGTATTTGCTGCAAAATCAGAAGCTTCAGGAATCTCTTAAAACATGACTATTACCAGTGACCTCAGCTTGTCACGTGCAGCCAAGGGACGACAAAAAATGGCATGAAGAAAGCAAGCCCACAGTAGTAACAGATGTTTTTCTTTTAAAGAGCTGCTTGGGTCATTATATACCTTAGCTGGGGACAAAGCATCTTAAGAACATTGTAAATGTGGGAGGAACAAAGATATAACACATTCTATAAATTAATTGTTGTCTGTGGCATAAAATTATGCATCCTATCCCTTCAAAACAGGCTGCAAAATAATGGATAATTGCTCAAGGAAACCAATAAATAGCTGCTCCTGGGCAAAAAATCAGGAAAATTGTGTCATATTGTCGAACGTTCCTCTAGCTGGGTTCTATCTTTCTGTAGTTCCCTTGGATTGCATGGCTTCTGGAAGAGGGGGAGATAATCATTGTTTTTCAGGAGGGAGGGAAAGCTATTTGTTCAATATCAGAAATTTAGAAAGTGTTTCATTTTTCTGAGCTCCTAGTTACTAATGTATTAAATTCTCTGAAAAATTCCCTTCATCATTTTCTGCAATTTTAAAAATGCAGCATAAAGCTCCAGTAAAAGGCAATGACGTTTCCTTGTCTGAATTACTGCCACCGTGAAATATATTGAAAAAAATATCATTTTGTATCAACCAGTAGCATCCCCATCCACGGAGGGGTGTCTCCTAAAGCCATCAAGATAGTATCAGGGTATTAATCATTTCTGGGACAGTGAGAGCCCCAACACCAGCCAGCACCCACAAAGACTGCAACCCCAGGGCCAGCTGCAGCCATCCATGACAATCTCGGAGCTCTGTGACCATGAGCACATGCTGACTGGCTCCTGATACTTGACTAAAAGGCTACTGCCTGGCACTGTGGCTGAGTGGGCCCCAACTCCTCAAGGCTGGAGACTCACAAAGCCCTGGTCACTGCTAACTGTCAGGAAGGCTGGAAATGGCCAGAGTGGGAGAGACACGTGGGATTGTTGCAAAGATACCCATGTACCATACCAGTGTGCACTAAATCTGCATAATCAAATATCTCTTTTGTGAATACACACTTTGTGCAGGCTGGCCTCATGTGAAGCTGTAAGGCATAGTGGTTAAGAGCGCAGCTTTAGGGTGAGAGTGGTTTCAACAGTCAGCTGACAGTTCCTTAACTTCTCGAAGCCCGTTTTCTCATCAGTAAAATAGGGATAATAATACTGCTCACCTCTGAGGGTCTTGTAAAGATTAAATGAAGACCTGATGCCCCGAATAAAAGTGATTCAAGTAGGGGAGTATCTGATTGGGTTGTTTCATTTCCATGGGGAAAACCTTCAGTGTTCCACTCTCCCTGCCTCCTGCTAGCCCCAGGGAAGATTCTGGAAGAACCCTCCCAATTCATTCAGAGCTCAACCATGGTTCCCTGAGGTAGTGCTCTCTTGCCTGCCTGCAGCTCACTGTGTGACCAGAGCTCAGGGGCCAGTGGTGTAGGGTGAGAGATTTTCTTTTTTGTGCCAGCCAACGAAACAGACTTTAGAATCCAGCAGCCCCTGGGAGGAGGTAGTGATTTACCGTCAAGCTGGAAGTCTTTCTCATCCCTTGTTACCACTGAATCCCTACATCCCACACTTTGCAGGTAGGGGTTATTGGCCTCATTTTACATAGGAGCTTAGGGTTACGGGATATAAGGTGACACAAACTAGTTAAGGTTATGCAATCTCTCAGCTTCTTGGCTAGGGATTTTCCCACCACTTGGACCAAGATATGTATCCAGACCCTTTCCCATCACAGGCAGTCTGGGCTGGGATTGTAAAATGAATTCACATGTATTTCCTGCTATCAGGCAGTTTGCAGTCCCCAGGTGAAATAAAACACACATATGTTAAAAGGTAACTGACCAATTATTATTCAGTAAATTATTGGAGTCTCACATGAATGATGTGTCGCTGGGGATACAACAAGGCGCCACTCCTCTGCCCTCGGGAGCTTATGTTCTAAATTATCCAAAGAAGGCACCGCAGGCAAGTGTGAAAAGAGGGTTAGATGGTGGACAGGACAGGACAGGGCACAGACAGGGCTTGCAGGGGCTGGCGGAGTCAGGAGACAGCACAGTTTGAACTGGGCTTGGACTAACAGCTGAGTGGAAAGAGGCCTTCTGCGGTTCCAGACGGGAAGAAGATAAGCGGGTGTGGTGAGCCACGGGTCCACCTTCTGGGACCAGAAGTGTCCTGTGAGGAAGAAGTGGATGATGAGTGAGGAGAGGTAGTTGGGGCCAGACTATGGAGGTAATAGAGTGTCTTGATGTTTGCCAACATGAGAGTGGAGTAGGAGGAGGACTCAGAAGGTGATGGCAGCACAGAGGCCAGATGTGAATGATGTCAGAGGAAGGAGTTGACGAGGCCCTGGCCAAGCGAGAGTCATGGTACAGTGGAGGTAAAGGAGAGGTGAGTTTATGCTTGGTAATCAAGAGGTAGACCCGAGTGGCAACCCCAGGTGTGATCCCAGGCAAGTTACACTCTGAACCAGGTACATACCTGCCTCAGAGGGCTGCTGTGACACTTACATGGGATAAAGCATACTGAATGCTTAGGACAGTGCCTGGCCTGTTGCAGCTATTACGACTATTGCCAGTACCACTGCTATTGTTATTATTAGTTTTGTTAATGTGAGGACAGACGGAGGTTAATGACATGAGACTAAAGATCTGTGAGCCTGAGAAATAGGAGATTCATAGACAGGACGGTGGCTGGGCAGAGATGGACGGCCTCAGTGTGCCCTGTAGGGAGGTGTGGTGAGGTTGGATATTCCCCAGGCCAGAGCCCTTGGGGGCTCCTCTGCAGAGCAGAAGCCCCTCCCTGGTCTCAAGCCCTCCTTTGCCCGCTCGCACATGCCACCTGCCTCCTGCTTCTAGAAATCAGGCTTCGTTCCCAGTGGGATGAGCATGTGTCTTCCTGGGGAAATCGAATTCTACCCGGAAAGGCTTCACCCTTTCTAACTCCTTCTCCCCACTCGAGACTAGGGGTCGGAGGGAGAGGATCGATGAAACAACCTGCATTCTCAGAACCAAGGCAGCCCCTCGCTCAGCAGCGCCATGCTCAGAGGCAGCTGGAGCGCCAGGCCGAGGGCTTTCCCTGTGAGAATCAGTTTCAAATATGAGGTTGATTTTATTTTCCCCGGTTGCAATTAACTGAAAAAAATATTTCAAAGCTCTATAATTAAAGGCCGGCATTTTATTAGGGTTTAAAATAGTTGCTATGAAATTTGCTCCTGCCATTGGTAATTACAACGTACATCTTAATATCCCCCTGCTTGCCAGCCCCGAGATAACAGCGCTGTGTGTGCTGCATTTGGCTTTGCAGAGAAGGTAAAATCCTTATCTTATCTCCATCTGCACACAACAACCAGCCTCTCTTCCAATTCAACCCTAATCTTCTTAGTAAATAATACTGATATTTTTCACCATAACAAAATGGAGCTGGTGCCAGATTCTCACTGATAACACCTCTCGTTTACACACCATTCTCTGTCAAAATCGGCCCAATTTTTCTTAATCTCTTTAACTTATCAAAAAAAATACTTTTTACATTTGGCCATAGTAAGTTCTTTTCTACCAAATAATAATATTATAAATAAATCCCTTTGCCTACAGCTGACTCATTGAAAAGATACTCAGGCTCCTCATTTTCTTCATGAATGGAAATTTTTCTGCTCTTCAATTTTCCTCCCAAGTTTGGGGTCCACACCAAGGGATTGTTCCCAGGCAGGCCCTGAGCCATCTTTTTATCTTGCAGGGGGTCATCTTGGTCCAGGATGTGCATGCTTCTCTTTATTTTCGTTGTCCTGGACATGGTGGGCTTCCTATAACCTCCACCTACATCCACCTCCAACTCTTGCAGCCCAGGGAAAATGCAGAGATTAAAGGCAAATCCTGGCAGGCTCTTCCCCCACCCTGTAGACCCCAACGCACACACTGGGACAGGCTTTTGCTCACTGTAGACCCCCCCACACACAGAGACAGGCTTTTGCTCGGCGCCCCATCTTGGCAGAAACCAGGAGCAACTGCCTTCTCCTGCCGCCTTTCAATGGGAATTGCAGAGTTGTCACACAACCAGGGCAGGGAAAGCTGAGAAGTGTTCAGCACACAGCACGTATTTATTTGACCAGCCTTAGCCTGGTAGGGATTCCAGAGATGGAAAGCACAATTGTGGCTGGCCAGGACCACACCACATATAGGTTCTCTCCAGGCATGAAGAGAACTTCCAATGGAGGAGGACTGAGGTTTAAGGAATTTAAGATGTTATAGGAAGAATAGGATTGGGACAAGGAGACTGACAATGAACCCTTGGAAGCCTTTTGAATATTTGTGTAATCACTAAGATAAAGCAGAAAGAAGACAGTAACAAAGACACTATCAATAACATTTTACACAGTTCAAATTAATAATCTTCAGCACTGTACTGGGAGATTCCAATTTCCATTTCCAATTTCCTTGTTCACTAGAAACTTTCTATGATTTCCCTCTCCTGCAGTTTCCGTAATATGCTTGTAAATTTACTTGACTTTGTTGCAGATAATGCACACCTAGGAGCGGTTTTATTTTCCGCATCTGTCCTCCTTCCAAATGTCCAGCGCTTTCCTATTTGAGGACTCTGCAGTCCTTGGCAGCTGCCTCCTATCTCCAGGGCCTTGACTCCCCTGAGGCAGGAGTTCTTCTCCCTCCCCCAAGACCCCGGTGGATCCAGATGCTTGAAACAGGAAAGGCAGGGAGTGGGGGGTGTACCCTGTGTTTAAGCATTTCTTAACTCCATTTGGCTCCTAAATACTCAGAACTATCAAATGTGGACTCTTCATGGTGCCGCCTTGCCAAAGCACATGGCACCAGCTCCTTTGACGCGTGTGCCCCCTGCCCTTGCCTTACAAGCTAAGGATGTGCGTTTCTGCAGCTGTGTTTATTCCCCTTATCTTCCTTTATCTTTCCCAAGGTACCAGTAAAACACCTTCCATTCTTTCCTTATCCATCTGACTTATATGCCTTTTTTATTCCCAGTACTCAATTGCTTCATTATCTAGGGGGCAGGAGGGTGTAGTTATTAAGAATCAGAATCAGACAAACCTGAATTTTAGTCCTAACTCTGCCACTTGACTGCTGTGTGACTTTGATCAAGTTACTTAACCTCTCTGGGTCTGTTTCCTTATCTGCAAAAATGGACATAATAATGGGATCTATTTCATTGGACCAATGTATTTTATGAGATGATTTAATAATCTGTCTATGTACCTGATCATAGTAAAGGCTCAATAAACGATAGCTATGTTAACAAAGCTGTTAATTGAAACTCAGAGAAGAGAGATATCAGTGTGAATATCCTTGGTTGGGAATCTATCCGTAGTCAAAGAGCATCTGTGAGAGCTGATCATAGAAGACTAGGCTAGTTCTTTAAAGAGGCCTCTTGGCATTTTGGTTTGGGAACATCTTCAGAAGCTTGGTGTTTTCTGGACCCACTCACCTCTTGGGAACAGCATGAAGAACACAGTTCAATAAACAACTTTGTGCCTCAGTTGATAATAATAAAGACAAAAAAGGTACAAAATTTGTTTTTTGAAATGAAGTTCTTCCTAAGCATTCCAGGAAGTCCGTTTAACCCAAAGCTTATCTACAAAACTCTCCAGGGTCTTGAAGCTGCTGCTTACATACACCTCTCAAGCAGTTGTTGTGCAAAAACAACTAAATAGAGATGAATCATAGTGCCAGACCTGCCCCCTTCCTCATCTTCCTGGGACACTCATCCTTCAGACCAGTTGCTCTCGTGTTTCCACTTCCAAATCCCTTTCCAGCTGCTCCTCTGAGATTCCTTCCTCCTCTCCTTGCACCAACATGGTTTAAGCAGGAGATAATCCAATGTGTCAGTCACTCACTAGCAGTCCTGTTGGGATGTGTAATAAGTGCTCTCTCTATCCCGGGCACTATGCTAGACTCTTCACATATGCTAGACTGTTCACCTCATTCAATCATCCAACAACCCTGTTAGGCAGGTACTGTTATATTATCCCATTTCACAGATAAGAAAACTGAGACTTAGGAAGATTAAGTAATTTGCCCAAGGTTATGGGGCTAGTATTGACAAGCAAGTTCAAAACCAGTTTACGGCAGCAAAGATGGAGCCTCTATGTGAGGGATAAAAAAAGGAAAAAGAGATTAAAACAAACAAGCAGGAAAACTTAAAGAGATAACATTATATACTTTCAAGGTGACACCTTACCAGAACACTGCACTCAAAGATGCAAAAGCTTGCATTTAGTGAATTAATTTTCAAGGAAAATGTCCTCAGGTCACCCACGCCATAAGAAAGTCCCACAGGGAAGACCTTAGCAGCATTGTGGGAACCTCTTAGGGGTGCCGTCTGTTAAGGGGGAAGCTGCCCTTCTCATGGCAGCCCTGTCTCCATGCTGCTGCCAGGCTGGGACTCATCTTGTCTCCCCCTTCGATGGGAACCTCCATGGCTCCTTTGCTGTCCTTTAAAAGTCTCACTCCTCAGCCTGGCTTGGTGCCTCCCTATGTGACATCTCACTCCTCCCCCAGTACCTGCTGGCCTCACTGCCCCGCTGTCCTCACCATGCCCCCAACCCTCATCGAGCATGTCTGTCTTGACTCAGCCTTCCACTGGTCCTCTCTGGAGATTTTTCTCCATCTTTGAAGATCCCACCATGTCCCATGGACTGGAGAAAAGCATTTTTGATCTTCTCCAATCGCCATGGTGTCTCCCTCCCTGACCTCAGGTCACTGTGACATTGTTATTTCATTGAGAGGTATGTGTTGTGCTTTTGTTCCTGCAAGATTTTGAGGCCCCCTTGAGCACAGATCAACTGTGGAATCATAGACCACTGGGGCTAGCAGTCTTTTTAGGCATGATTCATCCAACACCTCATTTTGTAGATGAGGACACCAAAGGCAGTCCAGGTGGAATATGTTTTCTTTTGTATTCCCTGTGACTTCCTGCATAGGATGAGTACTTAGTAAATGTTCAATAAATACCAAGCCCATCTGTTTGGATCCAGCCCTGCTCCATCATTTACTATGAAATCTGTGATACAAGCTTTTGTCAAGAACTCATTTTAATTGACCATATTAACAATAAACACAACATAAGAGAAATTCCACTTTAAAAAACTCTAATATGCCAGCTTCCTAAACCAGATGAACTAACATGAATTATTCATTTTAAAAAGCTGAGCTCCTTTAAATAGCTCCTATAGTTATGATAAGATTGGATTTGAACACTTTGAATGTAAATTGAACTTTTCGGCCACATTATGAAACTGTACAGAATAGGGTGCTCTTGTACCTCACTTGCTTTGCAAACAAAATGGATCCTTTTAGGAGCTCAGAGGCCAACAGATTTGTCTCTGAATCTGAACTGTACTTGAAGTTGTCATCAAACCCAGGCTGGCTGAAAGCATGGGCAGCTAGGGATAGGGATGTGGACTTGAACACTGGGGAGCTGGGTCTCCAGATAAGAAGGTGGGAGGCAGCTGGGTCAGAATGGGGCCCTACTCAGCTGGGGTACCGCTCACACACTTGCTCAAGCATTGCAGCAACACGATTGCCTCCTCAAGGGAGGCTCCGGCTGAACACACTCCCCTCTGCTTTCCTTGCCTGTCTCTTTTGCCCATCCTGGTCTTTCCTGGTGTCCTCCTCTCTCTATTCCCAGGTTCTGTTCTCTTTTCTTTTCCCTCTCCCATGTACCCTCCTCTCCATCACCCTCCCTCTGTGACTGTGTATGGGAGATGGGAAATAGCCATGTAACAGTGTTTAACATAGATTTTCTATTAGTTGGGCAGTTTTTAAATGTTCATATATGTATTTTAAAGGCCCTGGTTCCTTTAAGAAGTCAGTAGGTAAATATTGGAAGCTCTTGCAAACACAGATAGGGCAATTCTGAGAAGATTAATTAGAAGTAAACTGCTGACACAGGGATATTCAGTGCCTCTGTGAATTTCCTACCCTTCTCAATCATCCACCCTGGGAGAAAGCCTATTCTATGGGGCCAAAGTTACCATAAATATTCCCCACTGTTGACCTGATTGTTGGAGCCACAGGGAATAAATCTGCCCCAGAGGCCTCCCAACCTTTGCCAGTGCCTGGAAATGACCAGCATCCTTTAGGATCTGAAACAGAGAAATTCTTATGGGAAACCTGCCTCTTCCAGGCAGCGTTTGTTGCTCAGCCCCGCTTTCTCTCTGTGAACCTCCTCGCATACGAATGTTTTAATGCCTTGCATTTAATCTGCACCTGACTGTTTTGCATTTGCTGCCATGTTGCTCTGTGATTATTCCCTCCTCTTTCATGTGGTTATATTTCATTTACTTACACAACTAGACCATGAGCTTAAGAATAAGAAGAGCAAACATTTATTAAGTGACTCTTACGAACCATCCACTGTGCTTAGCACTTGGCAAATATAATATTATTTAATTCTCAGACAATTCAGAAGGTAAAGATGATGCTCTCATTTTACAGATGAGGAAACGGAAGTTTAGAGAAGGTAAATAAATGTCTGAGCCTGACACTACACCTTTGTCCCAGCTTTCTTCACTTGCCTTTGACCCTGGACTGTGCACATCACACTCATTTTGCAGGTGCTACCAATTGGGAGTCAGGGTCCCCATCCCCGGCTTCCAGTCCTGGGGCCTCCAAGCCCAAGTTCATGAATATTGAGATGTGTCTTTCATGGCTGTGTTGGGGAACTCGGCGCCTGGGCATCTCTCCCTCCTACTCCTTGCTTACTTGCCTGCTGCAAGTTCTGGAGTAGTTAGGCTTATTGTACGATAAAGTGGGAGCCCAAACATGCCTGGAAAGTGATGTGTGTTCACACGGAAGAAGCAGTTTCCAAAATGTGAGACTGAAAAATGGCTGAAGTTGTGGCTGTTGTCTCGGTGGCAGAGGCAGCTGTAGCAGCCCCAGCCCGGGAATGCTGGTGAGGGTGCTGGGGACACTCTCCAAGTCAAGGGCAAAACCTTCTCAGCGTGGCTTTCCCTGCCAAGTACGGACCCGCCCTGCATGTGGCAGCCTTAATTGGACCCTCGTTTATTATTGTAATGAGGATCCCTTTTCTAATGTGTTTTCCCAGCCCTCATGTGGCTGAACTGTTATTTTTCTCACTTGACTTTTTTTGCCTATGAAATGTTTTGGATAAATATGCAGCTGAAATGGCTTGTTACTAACTGTGTACATTTTCTGTTGAATGAAAAGTAAAGAAATACAGCATTTCGCATATAAAATATTCTGTTAATGTTATAAATTTGGCTGCGGAGTATCATTTTGCTTTTATGAAAGGGTCTGGTGAAACCCTCAGGAATAGCAGATGGCTAACATGTAGTAATTATCGGTTACTAAATATCACTTATATCACACTGATCTATTCATATGAGTATAACCACATTAAATGTATATTTTTTGAAAAGACAATATGTAATGTGAGTGCTTGAAACAATGATGGGACCTAAGTAAAATGGAGGAACTAGTCTAAGGTGTGATTTTAGGAGCCTTGTTTCAGCAACAGTGCCCTCCTTTCCCCTAACCCTTGCCCCATCTCACTTTGCCCTCTGTTCTGGGTTTTCATAGGGAGCTGGTCTCTGCCTGCCGACAGACAGCTGGGCAGGGCGGGAATATGAGGAATGCAGTGTGGAGGTCAGCACTTGAGCAGATGTTTTGAATTCTCTGCCTGGAAGCTGATGTTTAGGACTGGCCATGACTGCCATTCTTGGCATCATTTGTATTTGGCTGTGAGTCGTCCGCTTGATGCATGGTCCACAGCTGATTTTCATTCCCCAAACAATCCCCATCGAAGGTCACACAATGCCCAGTTCTCCTGCCCTTCCCTGTCACTCCGTTCCCAGAAAATGAAGACCCAGTCTAGGTAAGTCACTACCATGTTGGGAAAGCCACACTGCTCCATACACTAAGTGCCTGATCAGTGGTTGCTGCCTCATTGTCACAGGGAAGGGACTTCAAAGCTACATCAAACGGGTTTTAGGTTGCCTGCTGATTTCAGATGAGCAAATCCCAGGGTGGCAAGTAGGTTTTAAATCTGGGACCAGTTTGGATCAATCAGGAGGGACTTCTTGGAGTTCTCTTCTTGAGGAATCTGAAGTTGAGTCATCATCGGAGAAAAGGGGTGCCGTGATTAGTTAGGGATTTCTGCTATGGACATGGGCATGAGGGAACAGCAAATACTGAGAATGCAGCTCTGCTTATCCTTAAATCTCACTTCAGTGGTCACCTGCTCAGGAAAGCCTTCCCTGCCTTCTCAGCAACATAGCCTGGGTTTTGAGAGCACAGGCTCAGGGTCCACCATCAAGGCTTGAATTTTGACCCTGCTACTCACTGGTTTTCTGACTTTGAGGAAAACATTTCACTTCTTTGTGCAGTAGTTTCCTTATCTGTAAAATGGGACCAAAAATAGCACCACTTCATGGGACTATTGTGAATGTTAAACATGTTGAGACACTGATTAATGTCACCTACAATAGTCAGACACAGAGGTAGGCCCTCCTTAAGACGTACCTAGCTAGTATTACTTCCAGGCTAGCCCAGGGGCCACTATTGTCCTTTTGGCGGAGTTCTCTCTCCTTGATTGTACTAACCAAATGGTATTTTTACACTCGTAGTGTGAGTATTGGTTAATATCTGCTTCTAGTCATCATTGTATGACCAGTGCCTGGCACCAAGCAATGTCCAGTAAATATGTGTTGAATGAATGGATGGTCTCCTGGGCTGGTTGACTCATCCAGCAAGGGAGAAAGAACTGATGGCTTCTGGGGACACCCTAAACCCTCCTCAAGATGATTCTCTATTATAACTTAAGATTGTGCCAACATTGCTGCAAGAGAAAGATCTCAAGATCTTTCCCCACAAGATGGTAGGGAAAGAAATGAGGTAGTGGGGAGGAGGAGGAGGAGGAGGGGGAACGATCTGTAGAAGTGAGAAAAGAAAGCTAGAGACAGAGGGGAAGGAAAGGAAGAAAAAGAGGGGACCACATTTTAAAATACGGGAAACAAGAAGGATGAGAAAATTAAATAAATGAGGAGAAGAGGGGAAAGGAATAGAAGGAAAGTTACCAAATGCCTAAGGCAGGCAAATCTGTTGATGAAGGTGACATATCAGCCCAGGGAACAGGCAACCAGAAGCTTCCAGCAGACTGAGAATCTCCTTGGCCTTGGGACCAGTTCTCTCTGGAGGGGCTTGCTTAGAGGGTCTGGACTTAGATACCTGAGTTTGAATCCTGACATCCCCACATACTGCCTGAGTAATGCTGGTCAAGCCACTTATCTGAGCCTTGGTTTTCCCTCCTATCAAACTCTAATGAAAATTGCCTATTTCATAAAATCATTGTAGTATTGAGATAATCCATGTCAAAATTCTAAAGTTATTGGCACACAGTAAGCTCACAATGAATAATAATAATTGTTATTATTGGAAAATGCCAGGTGGGCAGGAGGGCCTCTAGTCAATCCTCCCTGCTTTATGGTTTGACCTCCTAGCCATGCTTTGGCTAGGATCTGTGGAGCACTAAGCTTGCAGCACCAGAGGCTAGCTCATATCAGCACATTTTATTGAGGACCCTTTGGTGTCAAGTTCCATTATGGGCCCTGGGGATACAGGAAATGCACCAGGGACCACTTTGGACCCTGGGCAGGTCCTGAAGCCCATTCTTAGCTTCCATCTCCCTGGTGACATTGGGCCTTCTCATTCTCAGGATAAGTCTTCACTTCCAAAGTGGAAGGTGAGGGTCAGAAGCTGTGAACTGTCAGACAGAGGAGAGAGCCCAGGAGAAGGAGGGAAATAGCCTCACAATCAGAACGCCCCGATTCCAGCCCTAGCACCTCCCTGATACTACCATGAGACCTTGAGAGAATCTGTTAACCTCTCTGAGCCTCACTTGGTTTGCGCTTTTGTAAATGGAGGAAATAATGCCTGCTGTAGCCTAGTTCATAGGATCACAAAGATTTTGAAAATAGCAGGATTCACTCAATGCCCAAGATTTTTATTATTGTTATAATGATCTGTTCTCAAAAAGATGCTAAAATTTCGAGCCAGGATAGAACAATCTTTTTGAAGAGCTGATTTTAGGGGTGGGTAGATGGGAGATAGAGGCCTTGACTGTCATGGAAAAACACTACAAAGGGGGCTCAGGTGGGTGGAGGGAATGAACTCTCAGGGGAGATGTGCTTGGGGCACAAGGAGGTGGCCGGATGGTCTGTAAATGTTGAGACTGGATTGAACCTTTGCCCCTCTCTGAACTTCCTCCTTTAGGGACTGGACAGGAAGACAAGATCCTGAAATACCATAAGAATGGTGTTTCTCATTCCTCTCCAGTCCAAACAAGGAAGCCGGGAAATCTTGCAAGGGCACGCTTTAGTTCAAAGGCCTCAAGTCCAAAGAGCAGAGTAAGTTCAGCTGGAGTCAGGAGCCAAGGCCTGGAATGCTTGAATGGTCTAGCCCTAGGCCTCTGGGTCTTCCCAGACAACTTAGCTTCTGAGAAGACTGACTTGATCTCACTGTTTAATCTGAACCACTAATATTTTGATTGACTCAAGTGTCAATCAAAGTAGTGGCTGGTCAGCAAATGACTTGTCTCACTGTAAAGTTACATGAATAATTAAAAAGAATTCATTCATTCATTTGTTCTTTCAACAACTATCTGCCAATAAAGATCATAGAATTTTAGAGGCTAATGATTGAATGGATATTAATAAGAATACTGGGCTTCTCTCACAGCCTATGCTCGTGTGGCTACAGTGAAATCTTTCTTTAAATATGGAACCACAGAACTAGAGGGACTGTTTGGCTACTTTAAACTTATTCCATTTCCAAATTACTTTTCAGAAAGGCAATCATATTTATAATTCAGTCCCACAAAAGCTTCCCCCATGTACCCTTCCAGTCTATACTGCCCCTCACCACCAAAAGGTGACCTCTATCACCAAGAATTCGTTTTTTCTGTTCTTGAGCTTCACATAAATAGAATTGTACGGTATGTACTCTTTTTATGTCTGCTTTCTTTCACTTAGCAGTTTGTCATTGGACATATCAGTAGTTCTTTTTTATTGCTGTGTAATACTCCATTGTGTGAATACGTCACCTTTTATTTACCCTTTCTACTGTTGATGGACACGTGGGTTGTTTCCAATTTGAGACCACTATGAATACAGTTGCTATAAATATTCTCATACATGTCTTCTTGTTCACATAAGAACTCATTTATGTCAAGTGTATACTCACTCAATGTTAACTTTATCAGTCTGAAATGGGCCTTTGTGGCCACTTAATTCAAGCAATGCCTATATTCCCAGGTGAAGGTAAATACCTTTGGATTCCACAAGTTTTACAATCTAGTACCTGAGCAGCCATTCTGCTCAAAGACTTCCCATGTTTCTTCTATTCTATTCTATATATCTGAAACCACAACCAATTTTTCTTAGGCATAATAGTGCCCAGCATATACTCAGGAAAGGTATAGTCTGCCTTACACAGTCACATTCAGGATTCTGAGTCTCTGTGCTGTATCAGACTCAGAGCCATTTAAAAATCAGGGCAGAAAGTCATTTTTCACACTGAGATTTAACTGGCCTGCTAAAACCAACTTTTGAATGTGACCCACAAAATCCTGAGTGGATAAAAGGAAGTCAAAGCTGAACAAACCCTCACTAAGTTGATGCAGGTGGAGAGCAAGGTGAAAGCGGTGGTCGACCTTCTACCCCCTGGAGCAAGGCCCTCTTTTATGTTTTATCATTATTAGTGAACTCGTTGTGGTCACTGTCCTAAGCAATTTTCCAGGGGCAGAGGCCTCATGAACAGCCTAATGCCCCTGTATTATCTGGTCTGTAGTATCCAAGGGCAGAGGCCTCATGAACAGCCTAATGCTCCTGTATTATCTGGTCTGTAGTACCTAACATTACTTGATATGAAAAATCTTTAATTATTAATTATAGACATGTCATTGTCATTTTTCTTCTCTGCTAGTGAGAAGAGGGAATCTGGACCAGAGTTGGAGAGATGAGTAACAGTAGTATGGAAGCACCATCCTTTACTAAGCATGGTCACTATGTAAAGCATCTCACATTGCTTACCTGCAGTCTTGTAGCTCCATTTTCACAAATGTGGAAACTCAGGCTCAGAAAGGCTAAGTAACTCACCAAGGGCCAAACTGGACAAATAGTCTGTTCTCACACTGCTATAAGGACATACTTGAGACTGGGTAATTTATAAAGGAAAGAGGGTTTAACTGACTCACAGTTCCGCATGGCTGAGGAGGCATCAGATCTCATGAGAGCTCACTCAGTATCATGAGAAGAGCATGAGGTAACTGCCCACATGATTCAATTACCTCCCACCAGGTCCCTCCCATGACACATGAGGATTATGGGAACTACAATTTGAGATGAGATTTGGGTGGGGACACAGCCAAACCATACAATTCTGTCCCTAGCCTCTCCCAAATCTCATGTCCTCACGTTTCAAAACACAATCATGCCTTCCCAACAGTCCCCAAAAGTCTTAACTCATTCCAGCATCAACCCAAAAGTCCAAGTCCAAAGTCTCATCTGAGATAAGGCAAGTCCCTTCCACCTATGAGCCTGTAAAATCAAAAGCAAGTTAATTACTTCCTAGATATAATGGAAGTACAGGCATTGGGTAAATACACCCATTCCAAATGGGAGAAATTGGCCAAAACAAAGGGGTCTACAGGGCCTATGCAAGTCCAAAATCCAATAGGGCAGCCATTAAACCTAAAAGTTACAAAATGATCTCCTTTGACTCTATATCTCACATCCAGGTCACACTGATGCAAGAGGTGGGCTCCTGTGGCCTGGAGCAGCTCCACCCCTGTGGCTTTGCAGGGTACAGCCCCCTCCCTGCCCCAGCTGCTTTCATGGGGTGGTGTTGAGTGTCTGTGGCTTGTCCAGGCACACAGTGCAAGCTGTTGATGGATCTACCATTCTGGGGTCTGGAGGATAGTGGCCCTCTTCTCACAGTTCCACTGTATTGAGGGTCCGACACCACATTTCCCTTCTGTACTGCCCTAGCAGAGGTTCTCCATGAGGGCTCTGCCCTGCAGTAAACTTCTGCCTGGACATCCAGGCATTTCCGTATATCCTCTGAAAATCTAGGTGGAGGTTCTCCAACCTCAATTCTTGACTTCTATACATCCTCAGGCCCAACACCATGTGTAAGCCACCAAGGCTTGGGGCTTGCACCCTCTGAAGCCATGGCATCTGAGCTGTACATTGACCCAGAGCTGTATGTTGCTCCTTTTAGTCATGGCTGGGACACAGGGCACCAAGTCCCGAGACTGCACAAAGGTCCTGGGCCTGGCCCACAAAACCATTTTTTCCTTCTAGGCCTCCATGCCTATGATGGGAGGGGCTGCCATGAAGGTCTATGACATGCCCTGGAGACATTTTCCACATAGTCTTGGTGATTAACATTTGGCTCCTCATTACTTATGCAAATTTCTGTAACTGGCTTGAATTTCTCCTCAGAAAATGTGTTTTTATTTTCTATCACATTGTCAGGCTGCAAATTTTTCCAGCTTTTATGCTCTGCTTTCCTTTTAAATGTAAGTTCCAATTCCAAACTATATTTTGTGAATGCATAAAGCTGAAAGCCCTTAATAGCACTCAAGTCATTGTGGTCACTGTCCTAAGCAGTTTTCCAAGGGCAGAATGCTTTGCTGCTTAGAAATTTCTTCTGCCAGATACGCTATATCATCTTTCTCAAGTTCAAAGTTCCACAGATCTCTAGGGCAGGGGCAAAATGTTGCATCTTTTTGCTAAAGCCTAGCAAGCATCACCTTTATTCCAGTTCCCAAGAAATTCCTCATCTCTATCTGAGACCACTTCAGTCTGGACTTCATTGTCCATATCACCATCAGCATTTTGGTCAAAGCCATTCAACAAGTCTCTAGGAAGTTCCAAACTGTCCCACATCTTCTCTTCTTCTGAGCACTCCAAACTATTCCATCCTCTGCCTGCTACCTAGTTCCAAAGTTGCTTCCACATTTTTGGGTATCTTTATAGCTACACCCCACTCTTTGTGGTACTAATTTACTGTGTTAGGCCATTCTTGTGCTGCCATAAGGACATAACTGAGACTGGGTAATTTATGAAGGAAAGAAGTTTAATTGACTCACAGTTCTGCATGGCTGGGGAGGCCTCAGGAAACTTACAATCATGACAGAAGGGGAAGCAAACACATCCTTCTTCACATGGCAGCAGGAGAGAGAAGTGCCAAGCAAAGGGGGAAAAGCCCCTTATAAAACCATCAGCTCTCATGAGAACTCACTCACTATCATGAGAAAAGCATGGGGGTAACCACTCCCATGATTCAATTACCTCCCACTGGGTCCCTGCCACAACATGTGGAGAGTATGGGAACCACAATTCAAGATGAAATTTGGGTGAGGACACAACCAAACCATATCAGTTAGTAATCTGTCACCCCAGGATTCAGGCCCAAAGTGCCTCCTAAAACACCCAAGCTCTCTCTACCTCAAGCTGCATTTATGTGTTACTGTCCAATTTGCCAAGCACTTTTTTAGACATTTGTGTCATTTAATTTTCATTACAAAAGATATTTGTGTCATTTAATTTTCATTACAAACACTTAATAGTATCACACAGCTGGTAGGTGGCAGAGTCAAGATTTGAACCCAGTTGCCTGGCACCAAATCCTACTCCTTTTCTACTATACCACAACCACCTTCCAAAAAAAACCTTCTTCCAAAGTTCCTAAAACAAGTATTATTTCAACACACTGCATTTGATGACAATCCAAGTTACCTAGAAAGTAAGGACAGAAATTTCTTGCTTTAAGAGTATGGTGGCTTAAGAAAATTTTAGGCTTGCAGCTGTGTTGAGGGTTGGTGGGTGAATATCTCCATTGAGGTCAAGGAAAACAGAGTACTGGCATAATCAAAAGGACCAGGCCTGGAAGTAAATGAGGTGATCAACAGAATAGATTTCCCTTCCTCAAGAGAGATGTTGAACTGGTAAGAAAGAAAGCCCAGGATGCATGTATTGCTACCCAGTCTCCTTACCCCAATCAAAAATTATTCCTCTGGCACACTGTTCTGTTCTCATTCTTTGAAAGATATTATGTGTTGCTCATGAAAGGTGCTTGCTCTTTGAAAAGTACAATGTTCCATATAAATGCAGGGAAGTGGTGTCTTTATTGTTATCATGATTATTTCTGCAGGGGAAGAAGAGGAGGAGCCAGGGGAGCTGAGGTTCCTTCCCCAGAGCCCTCCCTCCTGCTGTGTCTGCTGACTGATCGGCAGGATGCCTCTGCTAGGTGTCGATAGAAGAGTCAGACTGAAAGTATTGTCTGAGGACATCACGAATAACGCAGGCAGAATGAATCAAAAAGAAATCAATGGTCCTAAAAATAGCAAAGAGACGTTCCCAGAATAAAGTCTTAATGGGAAAAAAAGGGGGTTGAATGATGTGTTATATTGCAAAAGTCAAATGTTTTAAAAATGTCTATATAGAAAGATGAGTGATCAGCTTATAACAGAGTGACATCCAGGCTGAGAAGGTCCTGGAATCCAGCCTGGGAAAGGCTCACTGGGAGAGAACTTGCCCTTCTTCTGTTAGCTGCAACTTCTTTCTAGTACCTTGGGGGAAAAAAACCATGGGGAAGGTGGTCATCTTCTGATAATAAAAATCACCTAGGGACTGGGCTTGGTGGCTCACACCTGTAATCCTAGCACTTTGGGAGGCTGAGGTGGGTGGATCACCTAAGGTCAGGAGTTTGAGGCCAGCCCGGCCAACATGGTGAAACCCCATCTCTACTTAAAAAAAAAAAAAAAGAATTATCCAGGCATGGTGGCAGGCACCTATAATCCCAGATACTCAGGAGGCTGAAGCAGGAGAATTGCTTGAACCTGGGAGGAGGAGGTTGCAGTGATCTGAGATCATGCCATTGCACTCCAGCCTGGGTGACAAGAGCTAAACTTCATCAAAAAGAAAAAAAAAAATCACCTAGGTAATAAGGAGCATGCAGCCATGACAAGGTTTATTTGTGCACACACACACACATACACGCTCACCTGCTCTAGTTTTTATTGTTGGGTCCATTGTATTGTATTACACTGTGTTGCATTGAATTATGTGGGTTTGGTTGGATTTCACTGAACTGTGCTGAATTTGAGATTGTCTTCTATGTGGGTGTAAAGCAGGTGGATATTCCCATTTTCAACCAAAGAGGGTGAATCTTTAGATAAGAATCTTGAAATTTGAAGAAGAGCCAGTTTGCCAGGGTTCTTTAGAATTCTTTCTGGTCTTGCTCTCTTGGGTAATGACTCAGAAGCTTAGAGAAGACATTAGCAAGAAAGTTATCTTACTCCTGAAGATAATATTGTTGTTGCCAAGCTTGCTAAAGTAATGGACCTTTACTGGCATTAGTAACCTAATGACCAAACACGGTTGGCAGGTTTTATTGGCAAGGTACAGGGTATGTGGAGGCCCATATGGAGAGTTTTTAAGGTGTAACATGGGAGACCTTCATATCCATTAGTAAGCTTTCAACTTCAAGTAACAGAAGATCTAACAATAGTTTAATGATAACAATGTTTATTGTTTATTTAAAATTAAGTCCAGAGGTTGGTGGTCTAGGGATTGGTTTAACAACCCAGTACTGTCATCAGGGACCAGGCTTTTGGCATCCTTTATTTCATTGTCTTGAATATCTTGGTTTTTGTCCTCAAGTGATTGCCTCATGGTTACAAGGTGGCTGCCACTGCTTCTTAAGACATGCAAGGAAAGGAAAGAAGGGGGCAAAAAGGTTTCTTCCTTGTGCTGCTCTTTTGCCAGAAAGGAAATATTTTCCCAGAAGCCCCAGTAGATTTTCCTCCACATCTAGAGACAGGGGAGAGGACAGAAGTTCTGAGGTCAGACTCATATCCAGGTTCTTACACTTATCATCTGTGTGAACCTGAGCACGTTGTCTGCACCCAAAAAATCGTCAGAATAATAGTGCCTATCTGTAAGGTTGCCATGAGAATTAAAGGGTCAATATACATAAAGGTCTTAGAACAGTGCCTGGTATATAGCAAATATACAATACATGTCAGCTATTATTTTTAGTAACATTTTCACCATTCTCATTTTATTGGCTAGATCTGGGTTGTAGGTACAAGAGTGTCTCTCAACTCAGAGGCCATGAGGGTAGATATATCAACAAGGATTCAAATCTTTCAACCAAAAATCACAGGCAAAGAACACCTTAAGTATTTGACTTCTGATACTTTATTTTATTTTTTTCTGAGATGGAGTCTCACTCTGTCGTGCAGGCTGGAGTGCAGTGGTGTGATCTCAGCTCACTGCAAGCTCTGCCTCCTGGGTTCATGCCATTCTCCTGCCTCAGCCTCCCGAGTAGCTGGGACTACAGGCGCCCACCACCACGCCCGACTAATTTTTGTGTTTTTAGTAGAGACGGGGTTGCACCGTGTTAGCCAGGATGGTCTCGATCTCCTGACCTCATGATCCACCCGCCTCGGCCTCCCAAAGTGCTGGGATTACAGGCGTGAGCCACTGTGCCTGGCAACTTCTGATACTTTAGTCCAAGGGTTTGATGTTCAAATAATTTTGCCAGGTAGCAGCTCACTGGGAACTAGGCTGGAGGAAAAGAGATGAAAGAGAAGCCCCCAGGAGGCGGAGATCTGAGGGCAGGGGATCTCAAACAAAAGCCATGCGGTCAAACTTGGCCAGCTTTACAGTTCTGTCCAGTGTGAAGGAAGTATTCAAAGGATATACTGTTATCAACTTCACATATGACTATCCTCTGCAGAGTTACAAGGACAGTACAATTCTAACCTTGACATTGACCCAGAAGATTATGGAGACCAGAGAGACCCAAAGACAGGATTCCCTGGAGCCTCACTGGCATAAATCTTATTATGCCAACCAAGCTGAGTTCCTTCAAAGCAAAGACCATTGATTTCTCATTCTTCTGCCATCCCTACAGCACCTTAAATAGTACTAGGCACAGATATAATAGTGTCCAATATTTACCAGTTGCTCAGTGTCCAATATTTACCATATTTCTCCAAATAAGAGCAGGTGTCCTGTATTTCTAAGGGAGGGTAACTGGTGCATTAAAGGCAGCCAAATAATGTCAACTAGGTTGGCACCCATCTTGATCCCTTGGAGAGTTGAGGAGGAGAGATGGTTAAGAAACACCCAATATGCCAGACACTGTTCCAGGTCATCTGTGACCATTATTTGTTTATTTCTCACAGCAATCTTAGGAGCTAGGTACCGTGATCCCCCTTTGTAGATAAGGAAACTGAGGCTTAGGAAACTTGTTATTTTGTAATTAGGCTATGAGGGTAGATACATCAACGAGGATTCAGGTCTTAAGTGGCTGTGTCACTTAAGAGACTGAAGATTTAACCTCAGTCTGCCTTGCTACAAACACATACCTTCTCTATGCTGTTTCTTGCAAGTGATCCTGGGTGAAAAGGGAAGGAATCTCAAGTTCAACTTTGGGGTGCTGCACATAAATCGAAACCTGTGCTCCTGTGCCCTGATGTTGTATGTGTTTCTGGCAGATGGTGGCCAGGAGACAAACTGTCTAGGAACTCCATGAACTTAACTTTTGACTCTGCCTCCCAAAACCAGCCTTATCCATGAACAGTAGATGGCAGTCCTGCCCCTGAAGCCCATGCACACGTCTGTAGTCGTTCATGTTAGGCTCAATGTGCGGTTAATGTGCAGCTTGGTTCCCAGGCCTGCAAGATTAAACCTAGCCATTGTCCCTGCAAGTGCAATGCACTGAGTTGCATTCACATCCAAATTCCACCCCTCCCCAGTGGGTAGCAGACAAACAGATTGGGTGAAGTTGACTCCATCCGCAGCACAAGGAGTTCAGAGGACAGCAGGCCTAGGTCAGACCTCAACAGTTGGTTAGGAAGTGATTCAATCAGAGAGAAATTCAGAACCTTTGAGTGGTAAAAGCTACCTTTTCCTTTCCCTGGAGTGAATGAAGAGTATATTGCCTTCATTGTTTCTGCAGACATCTTGTGGCTATCAGGGTAGCCAGCCTATGTACCACCCACACACAGAGAAGGATAAAGCCCAGAGAAATGCAGAGAAATGGGATTGAAGCCCTAATCAAAGAATATCTAGGCCAGGCGCAGTGGCTCACACCTGTAATCCCAGCACTTTGGGAGGCCAAGTTGGTGGATCACCTGAGGTCAGGAGTTTGAGACCAGCCTGGCCAACGTGGAGGAACCCCATCTCTACTAAAAATACAAAAAGAATTAGCCAGACTTGGTGGCAGGTGCCTGTAATCCCAGCTTCTTGGGAGGCTGAGGCAGGAGAATCACTTGAACCTGGGAGGCAGACGTTGCAGTGAGCCGAGATCATGCCACTGCACTCCAGCCTAGGTGACAGAGCTAGACTCCGTCTCAAAACAAACAAACAAACAAAAACAAACAAACATAAAAATCAAAGAGCATCTAAAGCTCACCCACTCTAAGCTTTACATTAGACAATAAATCCAAGTCATTTTCAAGCTAGTTCTATTGGCTTATTTTTTTCCACTTGCAACCAAAAGCATCCTAACTGGTATACCCCAGCTTCCTATGCACTTACTTCTCGGTTTCATTTGAAGGATGGGTCATTTCTGGTGGGCAACACCTGAGGAAGAAGCATAGCTATCCTATGGAAAAATAAGAGATGGGCCCTACTTGGAAATGTGATCGAGAAAGCTATGTTGGCTGTTTAGCACTTTGGGAGGCTGAGGCCAGTGGATCATGAGGTCAAGAGATCAAGACCATCCTGACCAACATGGTGAAACCCCATCTCTACTAAAAACATAAAAATTAGCTGGGCATGGTGACATGCACCTATAGTCCCAGCTACTCGGGAGGCTGAGGCAGGAGAGTCCCTTGAACCCAGGAGGCGTAGATTGCAATGAGCCAAGATTGTGCCACTGCATTCCAGCCTGGAGACAGAGAGAGACTCCGTCTCAAAAAAAATAAAAAAAATAAAAAAAGAAAGAAATCTATGTTGGCTGTTTTAATTTCTTACACTTTCTGTGTTAATTTTCATTTTGTCCTCTTCAAATTTACTAAAGTCTTTAGGGTGCTTCCCTGACTCAGATATGCTGAGGCATAGAACATGAAGATATATGGTGAATTGCACAGCATCCATTCCTATTTCTTTCTTCACAAACTGGAGAGGCTGGAAAACCAAAAACAATAGATTTCTTTGCACTTGGGGTTCTGGGTGTCAATTCCTTTCTGCCAGTTATGTGCACTGTCGTGAGACACTGAAGATGAAGTGGCAGAGGGGCATCTTCCCTCCTCCTGGCACCAGCAGGAGAGTGAGAGGCAGTTGGGTCAGAGGGTGCTCCCTGATTCCTGGATCATACCTTGGTGACATGTTCTTGTGCTGACTCTGGTGCTGGCTGCCAGATCCTCCCGCTTCCTGATGTGCAGAAGCAGCAGCTCCTTGGTGGATCAGTTCTGTGATGGTGTTCTAGGAATTGATCCTGGAGTCCAGGGTAGTGCCAGCTCCTGCAGCCCTTCTCATGGCTTCACAAGTGCTTTGTGTCAAGTACTGTACTTAAAATATATAAAATGTCTTATTTCTTGTGTAACTCAACTCTGCCTGATAGAGGAAGTAAAGGTGAACATAATGTTTCTGCTGAAGGCAGCGTCAAAGGACAGAAGCATTCCTCAGAGCCTACAACGAATTCAGCGGGAGAGAATTAGTGTTGTGAGATCAGCTGGCAGATTTTCCTTCCTAGACCACATCCATGGAAGGTCTGGACTTCGTTTACTAAAATCAGCATCCCCTTACAGACAATAGTGACATGATTTTATGCACTTTACCATTTGTGTGGCATTTCATCTGCATGTCCTCAGTCAATCATCATATTCTGTAACTCTGACAGAAGTTAAAACACAAGCCTGATGTTACAATCCCCATTTTACCAATTAAGACACCAATCTTCAGAGAGGATGATCCAAGGGAACCTGACAAATGTCTCACCAGAGTCCAAAACGTCAGATCTTTCAGTGTCTATCAATTCCACAATTAGAGGCTCATTCCTCTGGCTTGAGCACTGATCTCTACAGGTTCTTCTAAAACCAATTTTCTAGGTTCGAGGGCCATACATTGAATTCCTAATAGGCCACTATAAATGAGTTTATGATCTTGTCCTTGATAAAAGGGATGTGGCATCCTAGAAGCACTCAACACCTACAGAGTAGGGGTGGGGTGAGTTTGAGAAGACTCTTGCTGAGAAATTTCTATGCCATATTTCTTGGACACTCTTCATGACTTTTCTAAGGGCAAATCCTGCTGTCATTCATCTCCCTTTTTCAGGATGGAAAATGTCATGGATCTGCTGGAGGGACAGTTATGGCAGCTGGGGTAGAGGACTCAGGGATGGATGTGAGAGTGTGAACTGGCACAGGAGACTGGCTCCTTCCTTTGCCAGGAAGCTTGGCAGAATTAGTCCCCTAGAAAACCCTGTGTGGTCGAGGACTTGCCAGGGACCCTGGAGCTAGAAACAGCAAAATTACCAGACTAGGTAAAGAGGCAACGGCTGGGGAGGATCGACTTGTCAGCAGTTTGTTGAAGATTTCCCTATCCTCAGACCAGGTATCCTTGGGAGCAGCCTCTTCCATCTCCAGCAGGCCTCTCCTTTCTGGCAACCTGCAAAGCAGCAGTGCCTGTGGTCACCTCCTACTTTCCTGGCTGACAAAGAGAACTCACCGGGGCCAGCGCAGCGCCAACCAGTAGATGCTGCCTCAGGAAGATGGAACTGCAGAACACACTGCCTGAGTGAAGCCAGCTAAAACTTCATTTCCCCCTTTATTAACGTTTTCCAAAGAAGGCTCCTGACGCAGGGGTGGCTCACAGAGGAATGTGATAGGAAGATGTGACACCTCATCTTAAATTTCTTCACCACATTTCTGAAGTTGATGGGAGTGTCGGGAAGTGAGGCTGATAAAGTCCACTGTCCCCTCCAAGTAGACTAATCAGACGTGAAGTCTTGGCAAGGGATAACCAGATTATAAGAGAGCCAAAATGACATCGCATCAACTCCATTTCAGATCCTGTACACACCAGTGCCTATCACCGCTCCAGGTGGCTGGCATCTTTGTTGCACAAGAGGTATTTTTGGACCAGGACGTCTGTCCCCCATTACCCTATAGCTGTCACTCACTGGTATGCTGGGAACCTGTTTGTCACTATGTGTAAAGCCACACACATTAAGGGGTGGCCACTCTGTAGGTGAAGCCTGCTTTGTACTTCCCTCCTCCCCTGCCCAGGCATTTGTGACAGAAAGACCTTGCCCTGGGCACCCAAGACGGCGACCAGGAGTTGTGCCTTCCTGAGTCCACACACCCAGATAATAGGACGGGCTTTCTCTCTGAAGAGTTATTCATATCAATAATGAACTTTGAATAATTTATTCACGTCAGGAGTAAGTGGTTGGCATACAATCCTTGCCACTGGTTTATGGAGATAATTGATTTCATGTAGTTTAAAGATGGGGAAAAGAAACAAATGACAACTGGAACGGGTTTGGAGGCAATTGTGAATGCCATATCAGTTTAATTATAGCTCCATCTTTAGCTGACATGGGTTCTTTCCTCTTCGAATTAAAATATCCAAGCAACTTGAAATGTAACAGTGATGAATTTTTCATGTTCTGCTCCCTACCTTGCATCCTGGCTCAGGGCACTGTTACAAGCACACTTCGAGCTTTTTTCAATAGATAGTTAACGTGACATGGAAGAGTCGTCTGCGTGACACAGATAACTCAGGGGAACAGCACAAAGTAAATGAGATGCATTAGTGTCTGGATGGGAACTGAAGATAGAAGTTCTCAGAACTTCTTGTTTAATTTATAGAAACGGATTTTCCTCCTGTGCTTAAGATTTCAAAATAGTAATCATATTGTGAAGAGGAGATGTTCCCACTCCAGGTACTAATATCAATATGTAAAAGAAAATCATTAACTGGATGTACCTCTGAGCAGCACCTATTATATGTCAACAAGCTAACTGAGGTGATAAAACAAACTGTTAGTGGAAATTTAATTACTAGCCATTGAGATTTGGGCAAGGAATGGGGATTCTAGATTCATTACTCTGGCACCGGAGGCTGCTGGAAGCAACCATCCGCCCGGAACGAACATTTTTAATAGGTGTTTTCCTTCCCTCTCAAAAATCGGAGCACCAAAGGCCAATCAGGAACTTTTCAAATTCGGTTCCTTGGTGAAGGCCAGGGCAATGTGGAAATGGAGGCTTATGTAAAAAATAAAAGAAAATGAAACTGCTTCCAACCACAAATCTTGTCAACTTTGGGGATGCTTGGGGGCCTTTGAGTTCATTTTGTAAGTGATTTCTGCACATTTAATTACGTCAGATTCCTGGCCAATAGCCACTTTTCAAGCTGGCATGATTTATGATTTATAATGTGATATAAAATGGGGTCCTGCCCTCTGTGAAGCTAGCTAAGCCTGTTTCCCTTCTCCAGAGGCCCCATCTGTACAAGCCTAGCCACCACCAGTCCTGCCCCTACCCCAGTGAAGTGCTTAAGAGTGCCTTCTCTGCAGTAACTTTGTACTCTCCACCACCCCCACAATCTTCAACACCATAGGAAATGAGGGTGGGCACAAAGTCTGACAAATAGCAGGTGTCCAATAAAAGGCTGAGTGTGTGATGGATGTCAGTAGTGTTACCGATTGAGGGTAGTTGTGCAGATTCTTGGCGTTTTAAACAAAGAATTGGACAAAACACACAAAACAAAGCAAGACGGTGAAAGCAGACATTTATTTTAAAGGAAAGTGCACTCTACAGGGTGGGAGCAGGCTGGAGCAAGCCGCTCAAGAGCCTTGGTTGCAGAATTTTCTGGGATTTAAATACCTTCTAGAGGTTTCCCATTGGCCCACGACCAGTTTGATTGGTTGTGGGAGGGGACCAATCAGAGGTACTTTCATTTTTCAACTGCCACACAGAAAAAGGAGGGGTTGCAACTGCCAGCAGCAACAGCCCTGCAGAAAAAGAAGGTGCTGAAAAGTGGGGAGCCTCTGATATCTAGTCAGCATGAATCAGCCTTAGGTTCCCTGCCTCCAGACCCTTTTCTCCTTCCTCAGTAGGGCTCAGTTGTCACCTGGAGCTGCCTTGCTCCAAGGTCTAAGATAATCATGGCATCAAACCACACCAGTTCCACCAACTCCAAAGCCCTCTTATAAGATATCTGCAAATCCGTGGGGAGCTTATCATCTCAAGGACCCTTCAGCCTCAAGAGATTTGCTGGCATCCCACACTATTTCAACCCTGGAATGAAACTCACCTGTCCAGTTTTCCAAAGGAAAAAAGTTATTCATATCAAGTATTTTTTGAATTAATGGACTTCTGTGAAATCAGGAGGGTCATTAAATTGTACACTTCTATGGAGGGACCACAGGCCCCATCCTCCACTGTTTTGTCTCTTCACTCCCTTCGCTCCTTCCTGTTGTCTTTTCTGAAATGCCTGGAAGCTCATCCCTCCTTCCATTATGCAGAAGAACTGAGCCAATGTGGGTGGGCAATAATAGGGTGACCAACCTTCCTTATTTGGCTAGGACTGAGAAGTTTCTGCGGCGTAGGATTTTCCATGCTAAAGCTGGGACAACAAACTGGATTGGGGTCACCTGAGAGGTGACTATCCCAGCACAGATAGTGTAAGTTATCAAAGAGATGATGTCTCCCCCATGTAATATCAGCGTCTTCCTCCCTTGCTCACCTGGAAAAGTCCTTTAGAAATCATTGCTTTCAATCTTAGCTGCACCTTAGAATCATCTGTGAAGATTTAAATCATCTCAGTGTCCGGTACTCATCCTGGAACAACTGAATCAGGCTCTGTGGAGGCAGGACCTAGGCAGCAGTGCTTTATAAATTTCTCCAGGTGATTCCAATGTGTTCCCAGGGTTGAGGACCAATGCATTGGAGAAGGGATTTCAAGGAGCTCTTAAGGTTGGGCTCCTTTTGAGTGTGTCTGTTCAGCAGCCTGAGCTATCTTGGATGCTTCAAAGGAAGTCTGTGTTTTGGTAAAATGAATGATGTAAAAATGTGCTGTGTTTCTTTTTTTTTCTGAGATGGAATCTCGCTCCTTCGCCCAGGCTGGAGTGCAGTGGCGCGATCTCAGCTCACCGCAAGCTCCACCTCCTGGGTTCACGCCGTTCTTCTGCCTCAGCCTCCCCAGTAGCTGGGAATACAGGCACCCGCCACCACGCCCGGCTAATTGTTTTTTGTATTTTAGTAGAGACGGGCTTTCACCGTGTTAGCCAGGATGATCTCAATCTCGACCTCGTGATCCGCCTGCCTCGGCCTCCCAAAGCGCTGGGATTACAGGCGTGAGCCACCGTGCCCGGCCAAAAATGTGCTGTGTTTCTAACTGACTGCATTTTAAGGCCTCATTAAAATAACTAGACTGGTTTTATTGCTCCCTTTTCCCCTCCTTAAAGAAAAAAAAAAAAGTCTTAGGCTTCTAACTTTCTTGGCAGGTGGCTAGAACTGATTGACATCTTAGGCAATCCAAATGCAAATAACATGAAACCCTGAGGCCCCGCCACAGGGGACCTTTTGTAAGGGGAGGCAGGTGATGGCCACCCTAAAAATAATTACCTAGCTACCTGGATGACCTTGACAAGCCCAGGTAGATCTCAAACCAAAGCCAAAGTCTTGTCAGTCTCTTCCTGAGCAGAACTTCTGAGGTCTGGGGTCTGTACATTCTCTTTAGGAAATCCCACTTAGATCCTAAGATTGGAAATCCCTGACTAAGACTTTTTAAGCAGAGAGAAATGTCTACTTTTGTGTCTGTTTCTGAAAATTTGATTGATGCTTCTGCTGCTGCTGTGGATATAGGTATAAGAGACTTTCCCAATTAAATCAAATAAGTCTGGGTAGAGACTGTAAGTCTGTTAAATTCTCTGTGCCTCAGTTTTCTCACCTGATATATGTTAGGATGCTAGTAATGAATGTGTCCACTTGGAAGTAGAGTTTGAGGAGAAGGGTTGTGATGGAGATAAAGCTGTCTTTCACATGTTAATTCCACAAACATTCATTGCACCTTTAGTATGTAAATAAACATGAGTAAGAAATTGTCCCTGCCTTCAAGAGTCTTACAAGCTAGTAAATGTCTAGTAAGAGCTATAAGAGTACTCGGCACAGTGGAATGTGCCATATTAAGTTGAGATAGTGGTGTCCTTGAAAAGAGACCTTAGGAAGCTGATGTAGCAACTAGAACAATTGAGTTTAATCCAGGTGAATAGATTAGATCGGCTTACCCTTTTGCTATCTTGGTAGTGTCATTTAAAATAGGAAATATTTAATATTCACTAAGTGCCTAAAGAACCTGTAACCCCTTGCTGATATGGTTGGATAGCATATCTCTAGCACTTTGCAACTCTTCAGGGGGTCCACAGTCAAAAGTGTCTATAGGCCGGGTAAGGTGGTTCACGCCTGTAATCTGAGCAGTTTGGGAGGCTGAGGCGGGTGGATAACCTGAGGTCAGGAGTTCGAGACCAGCCTAACCAACAAGGTGAAACCCCATCTCTGCTAAAAATACAAAAATTAGCCAGGCATGGTGGTGGGTGCCTGTAGTCCCAGCTACTTGGGAGGCTGAGACAGGAGAATCGCTTGAACCCAGGAGGCGGAGGTTACAGTGAGCCGAGATTGCACTGCTGCACTCCAGCCTGGGCAACGGAGCAAGACGCTATCTCAAAAAAAAAAAAAAAAAAAAAGTGTCTGTAACAGTGACTGACAACCATTGTGCCAATTTCATAGATGGGCACACTGAACCAGGAGTAAAGAAAAGGTGGTAGCCTGGGAAAAGAGCTCCAGAAATAAGTTCTAGCTTTTCAGGCCAATATCTCTGTGCTTCATAAGAGAACATCTTCTTCCTTAGCTCCTTTTTTTCAATCCCCAGAGACCAGAAAGACCCACAGCACTATTAACTTGCTGTCGTTTTACATTTGCACCTCGCTCTTCCTTCATTCTTCTGCCTTTTCTTGACATTCAAGCAATTTCTTGATATTCAGGTCTTAGCTTAGCTCAGATATCACCTGCCCACCTGTTTCTCAAGTAGCCTTCCTGGTTTCTCTCTATCAAATCATTCTGTTTTATTATTTCCAGAGCACACACTATTGTCTGAAGTTGTCTTGTCCATTTACTTGTGTATTGTCTTCTTCTCCTAAGAAAATGGAACGTCATGGCTGGGCATGGGGGCTCGCATCCATAATCCCAGCACTTTGGGAGGCAGAGGCTGGTGGATCACTTGAGCTCAGGAGTTCGAGACCAGCCTGGGCAACATAGTGAAATCCTGTCTTTACAAAAAATGCAAAGATTAATCGGATGTGGTGGTGCATGCCTGTAGTTCCAGCTACTCAGGAGGCTGAAGTGAGAGGATTGCTTGAGCCCAGGAGGTCAAGGCTGCACTGAGCTGAGACTGCACCACTGCATTCCAACCTGGGTGACAGAGTGAGACCCTGTCTCAAAAACAAACAACAACAATGAAAGAAATAAAGAAGAGAAAAGAAAAGGAAAAAAAGAAAAGGGAGCCACTACAAGATTAGGACTTTGTCTTATTTACTGCTATATCCACAAATGGCTGGTCCATAGTAGATGCCCAATAAAAATTTGTTAAATTATTTAGTATGTTCACACTCTCTGAGATGCCAATGACAGGAAGGTCAGCGAAAAGAGAAGGGAAGTGTGTGTCCCAGCTGCTACAGCGAGGAAGCCTGCAGCCAGTCTGTGCCTCAGCTTTCTTGCCTGTAAAATCGGACCCAGCAGAGGATCTGAGAAAAGAGGTTCTGAGAACCAAATGAGAAAATGGTGGTGAAAGTACTTTGACAAGTGAAAATGTGAGTTAAGTGGGAGATATTATTATCTTCCGCCATCTGCTTTACTTTAATCTTTTTTCCACGGTAAGCGGACCTATTGATTGTAGCTTGCTGAAGGAAGCTCTCACTGTCTAATTACTGCCCCAGTTCAGCCTGTCACTGTGTCCTCTGCAGTCAGCACGTCCTGACACTGACCCCTGATGCCTCAGCCCTTTGCAGAGCAGCCAGCCCTGGCACTTTGCACCCAGCACAGAGGGGCAGGTCTCCTCGGCGCTGTGGGAGGGCTGCTCTCCTCTCCAGGGAGCTGAAGCCCCAGAAAGGCGGACAGCCCAGCTAAGGAGATGCAAGGACACAGGTGCTGATGCAGCCAGAGACGGCAGGAATGCGATTCTTCCCTGGAGCCAGAGCCTGCGGGATGTGTCCTGTGATGACACACAGTTTTGAGCATTCACAGACTGTGGCTTCCAAGATAATAATCCCTGCACATTTTTTTTCTGGCCTAGGATTATCATGAGTGGGGGAGAGGTTGAGAATAAATCATTTCTTTTTCTTTTCTTTTTGAGATGGAGTTTTGCTCTTTTGCCTAGGCTGGAGTGCAGGGGCGCGATCTCGGCTCACTGCAACCTCCGCCTCCCGGATTCAATTGATTCTCCTGCCTCAACCTCCCAAGTAGCTGGGATTACAGGTGTGCACCACCATGCCTGGCTAATTTTTTTTTTTTTTTGTATTTTTAGTAGAGATGGGGTTTCACTATGTTGGCCAGGCTGGTCTCGAACTCCTGACCTCAGGTGAGCTGCCCGCCTCGGCCTCTCAAAGTGCCTGGATTACAGGTGTGAGCCACCATGCCCGGCTGAGAATAAATCATTTCTAATACTGGGCAATAATAATTCCCTGCCCTCAAATTGTAGAAAGTTTCCAAATTTCCACGGTATTCTCATCTACATTACCTCACCTGACTCTCACAATACTCCTGTGATTAATATTCCCACTTTATAGGAATGGGATGTGTGGTCTTTGGAGCTGAGGAGTGTGACTTTCCCAAGTTCAAATATCCAAGTGGAGAGGGGAATTAGAACATAGGTTTCCTAACTCTCAGTCTAGACTGTTTAAAAATGCTAAAGGAACTAAGACTTTTTTAACCAGCAAGGGAAATGAGGATGTGCTAGAAAATATATGTTAGTTTTATATCAACCCTTTAGAAGAAAGAAAAAGGCTGTATAAGCAAACAGCACAATATTTATTTTTATAAGTTTAAATAAACCATAATTTTGTATTGAATTCAACACCTCTGGAAACAATTGAACCAAGTAACCCCAGGCTAAGGAAGTGCCAAGTAGAAGGTGCTTGGCAAATCCTTGTTGAGAGAATGACTGAATATTGACCTGAATTATAAATCGCTTTTGCTGGCTTTTTTCACTCATCTTAATGAAGAAGAAAATATATTTTAACTTGATGCAGCTTCACAAAATGCTCTAATATTGGTGTACTGCTATACTTTTTAGTTTAAGAGATCTTTCCTTTGGGAGGCTGAGGTGGGTAGATCATAAGTTCAGGAGTTCGAGACCAGCCTGACCAACATGGTGAAACCCCGTCTCTACTAAAAATACAAAAATTAGCCGGGAGTGGTGGCAGGCACTTGTAATCCCAGCTACACAGGAGGCTGAGGCAGGAGAATCGCTTGAACCTGGGAGTCAGAGGTTATAGTGAGCCAAGATCGTGCCACTGCACTCCAGCCTGGGTGACAAAGAAAGACTCTGTCTAAAAAAAAAAAAAAAAAAAAAAAAAAAATCTTTCATGTGGAGCATCTCAGTTGATCCTCAAACGACCCTCCAAAATAGACAGTTTTATAGGTGAGAAGACTGAGGTTTGGAGAGATCAATTGTTTGCCCAGGGTCAGAAACATAGTAGGCAAAAGAACATTATTTTTAAATGTACTAATAAATTGGAAAGAAACTAAGAAATACTCAGAATCCAGAAACTAGATGAAAGTGAAAATCCACAGAAATAAGTGGAACACTAAAGTTTGCTTTGGTCTTGAGGATATTTGCCAAATCAGGTAAACTTAGTTTTTAGTTTTCAGAAGTTCACAGGCCAGAGGGAAAGGAGGAAAAGCCTAGTACGTACCCAAGGTGGGGAGTATAGCTGATATTCCCTATCCATAAAGCTGACACTGGCCGGGCATGGTGGCTCATACCTATAGTCCCAGCACTTTGTGAGGCAGAGGTGGGAGGATAGGTTGAGTTCAGGAGTTTGAAACCAGCCTGGGCAATATAGGGATACTACTTTCTCTACAAAAAATACAAAAATTAGACAGACTTGGTGGCATGCACCTGTAGTTCCAGCTACTTGGGAGGCTGAAGTGGGAGGATCACTTGAGCCTGGGAGGTTGAGGCTGCAGTGAGCCATGTTAGTGTCACTGCACTCTAGTGTGAGGGATAAGGCAAGACCCTGTCGGCCAGGTGCAGTGGCTCATGCCTGTAATCCTAGCACTTTGGGAGGCTGAGGTGGGTGGATCGCCTGAGGTCAGGAGTTCGAGACCAGCCTGGCCAACATAGTGAAACCCCATCTCTACTAAAAATGCAAAAAATTAGCTGGGTGTGGTGGCAGGCACCTGTAATCCCAGCTACTAGGGAGGCTGAGGCAGGAGAATCACTTGAACCCAGGGGGCGGAGGTTGCAGTGAGCCGAGATTGCATCATTGCACTCCAGCCTGAACAACAAAAGCAAAACTCTGTGTCAAAAAACAAAACAAAAGGAAACCCTGTCTCAAAAAAAATAAATAAAATAAAATAAAAATAAATAATAAAAATAAAGCTGACATCCAAAGTTATTGCACCACCAGTGTAAAGATGGAGGAGAAATAAACCAGACTGTACTCTCATAACAGGGACTATAAAGCAAATCATGCCTCTCTGACTTTGACCCTAAATAGAGGAAGATAATTATTCTGAGAATTTATAACCATAAACCAGCACTTCCTTGGGTTTGCACTCAATTCATACTCCCTGGGTCTAAGAGGCCTCAAATTAAGAATCTGAGAAAAAATCTCTAAGTTAATAGTAGCCCCAGGCACCTAGGGGATAAGGTGCTATCTCTCTGAAGGAACTTTAATCCAAACCTCAAAGAGTTCCCACAGATAAAATTTCAAAGATATAAACTCATAGTCAAATATCCTAAAGGACTCAAGGAAGCAAAGCACCATGAGCAAGAGCCAGCAGACAGCAGAACTGGATCCACAATAATGTCAGATATTGAACATATCAGGTATAAATATAAAATAATCTGTTTAAAATAAATTTAAAGAAATAAAAGGATTAAAACTATGACTAAGAAAAGTCTATTGAGCTGGGCACGGTGGCTCATGCCTGTAATCCCAGATCTTAGGGAGGTAGAGGTGGGAGGAGAGCTTGAGCTCAGGAGTTCGAGACCTGCCTGGGCAATATAGCAAGACCCCATTCTCCCCAAAAAGGGGGAAAAAAAAGACAAAAAAATAGTGATAAGTGTAAGAAGAATCTATAGAGATGCCCAAGGAGATTGGAAAATGATTCAAATGGAGCTTTCATCAATAAAAAATATATAATTATTGAAATTAAAAATTTAATACGTGGCTTCAATAGGAGATTGGACATAACTGAAAGGAGAATGAACTAGAATATAGATCTGAAAAAGAAAATCCAGAATGCAGCTCTCAGAAAGACAAAGAGAGGGAAAATGTGAAAGAAATGTTAAGAAGCATGTAGGATAGAGTGAATGTATCTTACATGCGTCTCAAGAAAATTACAGAGGAGAGGAGAGGAAGAATAGGGCAGAGGTAATGTTTTAAAAATAAGAATTTTTCACAGATTCTGAAAGCCTCCAAAATGCCAAGAAGGATAAATGAAAGATAAAATTAGACGGCAGAGTAGGCCCCATAAGTTAGTATGACTTACAGAGATATTTGGGTTCTGACCTTGTTCTAGTCTCACATCACAAGTTTAAGATCAAACTGAGAGTGATGAATAAGAATTGTGTTCATGCACAAGAAGAATATATTATACTGTACTGAACTTTGTGGTCATATTACATATTGTATAGCACCAAGATTGCACACAAAGTTGGTCTTAGAAGGGGAAGATGTTTTTCTAGAAAGTCTGATATGACCTTTGCTCACTTAGAAATTGTCATCTACAACAGTGTACTCCTTTGTGAAAATTTGGTTCCAGAATATATTAGTCCGTTCTCACACTGCTATAAAGAACTACCTGAGACTGCGTAATTTACGAAGAAAAGAGGTTTAATTGAGTCACAATGCCACAGGTTTAACAGGAAGCATGACTGGGAGGCCTCAGGAAACTTACAATCATGGTGGAAGGGCAAAGGGGAAGCAAGCAGTGTCTTCACATGGTGGCAGGAGGGGCAGGGGAAGTGCCACACACTTTTAAACCATCAGATCTTGTGAGAACTCACTCCCTATCATAAGAATAGCATGGGGGAAATCTGCCCACATGATCCGATCACCTCCTACCAGGTCCCTCCCCCAACACAGGGAATTACAATTCAACCTGAGATTTGGGTGGAGACACAGAGCCCAACCACATCACAGAAGCTTACACCTCTGTCTTTCTCTGCTGTGTACTCACTATGCTGACTCCTATCTGTATCATATAGATAAGCAAACCTCATCCGAATTATCTGTGTGATGTACATGTCTGGTTTTTCTACCAATTTGAGCCTACTGCTGATGTTTTCAGTTCAGGGGCCATGCACATGCCCATACACATCACAGTGCAATTGCAGAACACAAAAGACAAAGAGAAAATCTCAAAAACGCCCAGAGAAGGCTGGGTGCAGTGGCTCATGCCTGTAATCCCGGCCCTTTGGGAGGCTGAGGAGGGCAGATCACCTCAGGTCAAGAGTTTGAGACCAGCCTGGCCAACATGGTGAAACCCTATCTCTACTAAAAATACAAAAATTAGCTGGCTGTGGTGGTGCACACCTGTAATCCCAGCTACTTGGGAGGCTGAGACAGGAGAATTGCTTGAACCCAGGAGGCAGAGGTTGCAGTGAGCCAGGATTGCATCATTGCACTCCAGCCTGGGCAGCAAAGCAAGACTCTGTGTCAAAAAAAAGCAGCCAGAGAGAAAAAAGTATTATTTTCAAAGGAATTATCATTAGATAATTAGAGTAGTGACTGCCTTCCAAGCAGCAACAATGGAAGCCAGAAGATAATGGAAAAAACAGTATCTTCAATGTGGTGAAAGAAAACGCTTGGCAACCTGAAAGTCTATACTTAGAAAAAGTATATTTCAATGCATTTCCAGACAAACAAATTTTTATTTCAACAGACTCTCACTAAGGAAAATCAGAAAATCCTGAAAGATAAACTTCTACATCTCAGAAATTGTGGGACACAGCCAAGACAGTTCTTAGGAGGAAAATTCTAACCTGAAATGATCATATTAGAAATGAGCTAAGCATCTGACTCAAGGAGGTGGGCAAAGCCAGGGATCTGACCTCAGCCTGAGTCCTTGCCACAACCTGAGATAACTATGTCTGAGAGTGAATTGCGTCTAAGAGCACTTAGAGGGGTTGGAGCATGGTAGCGATGAACTGATGGAAGCCCACACAGTAAGAGACGACACTGTATTTTCATGTTCCCAAAGATTTTGGTTCTGGGAATTGGAGTGGCATGGATGGACATAAGGAGAACCTGAACTTGAAAAAGGGGGGCAGAAGTAGAACCCTCTTGCTCTTCCCTCACGGTGAGGGGCCCTTATATTCTGCCTGTGTCCTGGCCTCTCTGAGCCCAGGTGTCCCGCTCTACAGGAGCCAGCAGAGGCCCATGAGAGTGGAGGCAGAATGATTCAGAACACTCACTAAATGCAGGGTACAAACATAAATGAGGCACAGTCCTTAAAGGGTGAGATTCCCTTTTTCAGGTAAGGATTGCACGTAAGGAAACTAAACATCTCTTCACTACACTCATGAAAACATCTATCTCTGGTCCTTTCTAAAGAAGGATGTGACTTTACTGTCTGCCTTTGGAGGGAATCCACAAGTGGGTGGGAATCATCCTGACATGATTCACAGCATCTGGTGGCCAGAGGTGATGGAGGCTATTTGTTTAACACCCATTCCCCTGGGCACCTAAGTCTTGTGTCTGACACTGATTGGCTATGTGATCTTGAAACAAATTGCAACATTTCCCTGGGACTCCCAGTCTCAATCTGGCTGATGTTGTAACTATAATTGAGCTGGAAATGTGCTTTGCTGGGAAGGTTTATGAAATACAGGATGCTGGCCAGGCTCTATGGCTCATGCCTGTAATCTTAGCACTTTGGTAGGCCGAGGCAGGCAGATTGCCTGAGTTCAGGAGTTCGAGACCAGCCTGAGCAACATGCAAAACCCTGTCTGTACTAAAAATTCAAACATATTAGCTGGGCGTGGTGGTGTGCACCTGTAGTCCCCGCTACTTGGGAGGCTGAGACATGAGAATCAATTGAACTCGGGAGGTGGCGGAGGTTGCAGTGAGCCAAGATCACGCCACTGCACTCCAATCTGGGCAACAAAGAGAAACTCTATCTCAAAACAAAACCAAAAGACAGAAAACGAAAAACAAACAAAAACCGAGATGCTGTTTGTCACCAAAGCCTAGCCTCCTTTGGGAGCCTGGCAGAAAGTCCCAGCTCTCTCCTGGCATCCTGCAAACATTCCTTCCTGTCAGACTCAATGGTCTGATCCAACAATTTGAATAAGGAGTGAAGTTAGGAAAATGTAATTCTTTGTGACCCGAAAGAATTCACATCCCTCTGAATCTCTGAGTTGCAGTTGTTTTGCTTATTTTTGTTGTTGTTGTTGTTTATTTTTATCCCCTTTCTCCATAAAAATAAAGAGTTTGGATCAGAGGAATAATTCTTAAATTCCACTTCATTTACAATCACCTGAGAGACATTCAAATGCGCTGTTGCCTGGGACCATTCCAGGGTGGTGGAATCAGGATCTCTGGGTGAGGGGCCCCTGCTCCTGTATTTTTTATAAGCTCCCAGTGGATTCTGATGCATGGCGAGGACTCGAAGCCCCAGCCTGGGGGATGTCTGCGGTCCTTTCCAGTTCTCTGATTCTGTGACCCACGTATCTAGAAGGCTGCAGCCTGTAGCCCATTGGGATGCAGCACAGATGAGTTGTGTGGGTCGTACTGCATATGCCCTGAACACAATGCACTCACCTTGGTCAACATTCTGAGAGTCATTATCCCAGACCCCCTCAATCTCTACAAAATTGCCCTCTGGTGCCCCCAGTCAGAGTCAGAATCCTGACTTAGAAGGCCACTCTGGTGTTTTAAGGCACAGGAAAACCAGACCTAAACTAAAAACCGAACAACTGCTGTGTACCAGGCACATACATCCATAATTGCTAATCCTTACAACCACCTCCCAAGACAGGTTATATTATTTTCATTTTACAAAGGAAACAAGGGGCTCAGGAGGGTTAAGCAACTTTAATAAGGCAGTAGCTGGTGAACTAGGGCTGAGATTCAAGCTCAGGTTCTGGATCCAAACCCCACGTTCTTTCCATTATACCCACTTGGCCAAAGCTAGGGCCATGACTTGGGCCAGGAGAAGACAGCGTTACCTAAGGCAAAACCATTGAGTTCAGCTGCGTCACTGGCTATTACAGGTCCGAAGCCCCACAGTCAGGTGTGAGCTGGGTCCCATGGCCTGCTCGGCTCTAGGCCTCCCTGTGTGGGGAGACAGTACCCTTGTCTAATACACATCAGGCTGCCAGCCTTAGTTTGTATTTTTACAGTCCACTAATTAGGCCATTTTAACTAATTTGTTTGCATTTTGTATGAGCAAGTTGGGCTTTTGGATTGACTAATGTAATTGCAGCTGGTTTCTGCCAAATACAAATTACTCAGTCTAGTGTGGGCTAGGGAGAAAAGCAAATATTTAATAGACATCAATACCCTTGTAGCTTTTTAGTGGAGCCTTTTTTTCCCCTATGGAAAGTTGAAGTAATTTCTCCAGCATCTGATTGAACTTTCATGTTGGGGAATTACTTTTTAATCATTTTTTAAAAAAATAATGAGACAAATGCTTTAGTGGCTCTGTTGGGGTTTATCTCTGATCCATTTGCCCCTAAGCTTGGGAAACTCGTGGGACTTTTACGCGTCCAGCCTGGCTCCCCACAATCCCTTTCTGCGTGGGCTACTCCAGAAATTGCGTATCGGTCTGCATCACAAATTGTCACAGCCGAAAGGGGCCTGAGAGATCATCTAGTTCAGTAGTTCTCGAAGTGTATTCCTGGGCCGGAAGCATTGGCCACACCTGGGAACTTGTTAGAAATGCATATTCTCAGGCCTACTGAATCAGAAGCTCTGAGGGTAGGGCCCAGCAAGCTGTGTTTTAACAAACTCTCCAGGTGGTTCTGATGGAGGCTGAACTGGAGAACCACTGATCTAGTTCAAGCATTCCATTTTACAAATGAGGAAACTGGGGCCTGGAAACAGTCTATGCTTCTGGTCACAGCAGGCACTGTGCCTGTTTCACTCATTGTGCATCCCCCAAGTTCAGCACAGGCCCTGACTTGTGGTAAGCACTCAGTAAATTTTTGCTGAATAAATGAATAAGGGAATGAATAAGCCAGAACTAGAAACAACATCTCTGAATCCTAACTCACTCCACCACAGCTTTCTTTTGCCCCAAGGAAGGATGGAGGCATGGGGGAAGAACTGCTTCTTGGTTCTTGCTTTGTGAGAGGCTTGAAGCGTTGTATCTGTGGCCTGTCCTGTAGGAGGATGGCAGCTCTACCCCCACGTTCTTGCTCCTGAGCCATGGGCCAGTCTGGTTCACTGTCCCTGCACCAGTAGTTTGACCAAGCCCATGCCCGACTAGGAATTGTGTCTGTTGCTTTCATAGATCCTGTCACTGTCTGAGGCATAATCAGGCCCCCTGCCTGGGTCTTAGATTCCCTGACCAATAAGCTCAGCTCAGAGAGTGAAGGGGGAGAATTAAAGTGAGATCCAATTGATGAAAAAAGAGATTTCTAAGGCAAGCGTCCTAGGAAAACGGGTCTTCAGGTTCAGTTACTGGGTCCTGTGAAGCCAAGGGGGTGGGGTGGGAGAGAGGGAGAGGAAGAGAGGAGAGAGAGAGACAGCGAGAGAGACAGAGAGAAAGAGAGAGAGAAAGAGAGAGAGAGAGAGTCAGTCCTCAAAGTTTTCAGTTGCAGATATGTAGAGCCATGTTGCCTGGATCTGGGTGAAGTACTCCTGGCTGCCTTGGTCCCCCAGCTCTGGCCTGCTGACCCTCTCTGAAATGAGAAGAAGGGGAAGGCAAACAGTGTTCAAGAGTTTTTAAACAAAAAAGGAGATCTCCCAGGGCATAAGTAACAGGCTTCTGAGAAGGTTCCTGGGTCCCTGATCCTGTTACATTCTATGAACTAACTAAGCAACTGAAAGTATCAGTCTACATGGATCCAAACACTCAAGGAGCTTATGTTCTTCGAACCTCAAGTTGAAATGGCTCTCATGCCATACAGCTACCCAAGCCCCTTATCTTTGATTGTCTACATGCCTATAGTCCCCACAGAAGAGCAGAGTGATCTTTCCAATGCTGATAGCAAACTCTTTGGATACTCAATGCCTTCATAGTTATTGCCACACTTCCCTCAGACCTATCCTTAGGAAAGAACTTGATAAACTCATTCACTTACAGATGGTAGAAACCAGTAAGAGCTGCCATTTCCAACCTCATGGAAGATTTAAGCTGATGATTTCATACCTTAGTGCTAGCTATTAATTCCTAACTTGTGGTTGACTAACCCACACCTTCTTCTCTGGGCCCTACATATTTTGTATTTTTTCATGCTCTTTGGGGCTCCCAGTAGAGGGATAAAGAGATTCCTAGTTGCAGACAGATTCTTAACTTTATGTGTTCTTGAGTTAAAGAGCTCTATTGTAAAGGGTAACTTTACTAACAGATAATTATTGGGCACCTACTGGGGCAAGGCAATGTTCTAGATGCTAACGGTGAAAAAAGACAGATGAGGTTCCTGCATCCATGGGTTTACATTCTAGATCAAAGAAATGGAAAATAAACAAGTTAACAAATAAGTGAAGAACATAACTTCCAAAGGCAAGAAGTGCTGTGAAAACAATAAAGCGGGATGAGGTAGAGTGACTTTAGGAGCCAAGTTAGATGTGTTCCTCGGGGAAAGCCTCTCTAAGGAGGTGCCATTTGAGCTAACTGAACAGGAAAGAGCCAGCTCTGGAATGTGAGGGAAGAGCATTCCATCCGAGAGAGGGGCCTGGGTAAAGGTCTGGAGTCAGGGGTGAACTTAAGTGTGTTCAGAAACAGAGGCCTGTGTGGCTAGATGTGTGTGTCCTTGAGAAGAACAATCTTAGGGGAGGGTTGGGGCAGGTGGCAGACTGTGACAACATCCTTAGCTCTTTGAAATTGTTTTATGATGAAGGGAAGCAGGTAAATGGGCTGGAAACTGGAGGAGGTAATCAAGTTCCAGGGAGGAATTTGTTGTGGTGATCTGGTTTGTGTGTGTGTGTGTGTGTGTGTTTTGTTTTTTGTTTTTGAGACGGAGTTTCGCTCTTGTTGCCCAGGCTGGAGTGCAAAGGCACGATCTCGGCTCACCACAATTACCACCTCTCAGGTTCAAGTGATTCTTCTGCCTCAGCCTCCCGAGTAGCTGTGATTACAGGCATGCGTCACCACACCCGGCTAATTTTGTATTTTTAGTTGAGACAGGGTTTCACCATGTTGGTCAGGCTGGTCTCAAACTCCCGACCTCAGGTGATCCACCCGCCTCAGCCTCCTAAAGTGCTGGGATTACAGGCGTGAGCCACTGCAGCTGGCCAGGTTTGTGTGTTTTTATGGAACTGGTTGGATGTTGATAGGGATGATCAACACACGTTCCTATGTGAGAACTCCCAACCCTGATCCTCCTACCCTCTGCGGAACAGCCAGGCAACGACAAAGACCCCCACCTACTGCTCCTTCATCCCTGCATGCTGCCTACACCAGCAGACACTCAGAGAAGACTCTCAACCCCCAATTTGTGCTGACTGCACACCATCTTGAGCTGCAGTAGATATTGGGGTCACCTTGGAGCCCCAGTCCTTCCAGCCTGCTCTATGCAGAGACTTTCCCAGCTGAATCCCATTATGTCTACATGTCCTTACCAACCTGGTCAATCCCAGGAGCTCAAGCCACCCAGTCCCATTGCCAGATCTCACCCAACACAGCTATGTACATCCTAACCTGGCGTAGGTTCTACCCATGTCTTCCAACCCTCCAAACTCTTCCACTTAGGCACACTGGAAATCAGTGCAGCTCCTATTTTTTCAGTAACTTCCCTGCATGCTTTTCTCCTCTTCTCACATAACTGAAGCCCATTCTCTCTGAGGACTTGCCACCCTGTCAGGTGGAGGTTATTTTATCTCCCATATCTCCTAAACCAGTGGGTCTGGAGGTGAGATGGGGCTGTCTTGTTCCCATTACTACTTCCAGACCAATCTCCTCTCTCCTTCAGAGTCCTTAGCTATTGAGGACCTAGACCTGACTCACTTCCTCTCCACAATATAGACTGTCACAATCTGGGTGGCCTCCCAGTGTCTTAGCTCCCTTGACTCCCTCACTTATCTCAGCCTTCCTCTCCCACAGTCTTACCCCCAGACCCTGCCATTACCAGAAACTGCCTCACTTCTGGAATCTGGATGGCAGGCACCTCACTCTGAGCTCCTATCTTTCGAGCTCTCTTGTTCTCCAAAAATGCTTTGTTCTCAGGGAGACCTCCAATCCATTCATTGGCCCCACCACATTCTCCACTGTTCTTCACCTTCCTCTTTTGTTATTACCCTTCTCACCAGCTTAGATTCCATGACTCACCATTATAATTAGTCACTCCTTGCCCACTGAAGTCCACTGCCCCTCTCTCCCTTTATCGTACTTGCCTGGCAAAACCCCAACCATGATTAAACCCAACCTCTGACTCACTCTATGCTTGCACCAAAGTCCACAAACATTGATGAAGAATATCACACCATGGTGCTGCTCACTGCGTGCAGGTTAAAATCATGACCACAGCACTGCCTAAGCATCCTAACAAAATGTCCTCATTTGCTCATTTCTCCACTCTCTACAATTTCCCCTTGGTCCTTAAACCTCCATTAATCCCTGCTCAAACTTTTAGCTTGTTTCACACTTCATTAAGACAGAGCTAATAGAAACAATGGGTAGGAGGCCAGGCACAGTGGCTCATGTCTGTAATCCCAGCACTTCGGGAGGCCGAGGCGGGCATATCACCTCAGGTCAGGAGTTCGAGACCAGCCTGGCCAACATGGTGAAGCCCCATCTCTACTAAAAATACAAAAATTAGCTGGGTGTGGTGGCACATGCCTGAATCCCAGCTACTCAGGAGGCTGAGGCAGAAGAATCGCTTGAACCTGGGAAGCAGACGTTGCAGTGAGCTGAGATGGTGTCATTGCACTCCACCCTGAGTGACAGAGTGAGACTTAGTCTTAAAAAAACAAAACAAAACAAAAAGGGTAGGAGGTAGAAATGCCATCCTCTTCCTGCCTGCATTTGTTCTCATTTTCTGCTTTGCTGCTTGTTACAGTGGATGAAGTGTCCTCACTCATGCAGACTCATTCCTTCACTTGTGTTCTGGAACCTGTGGCCTGCTTCCTCCCTGTGGCTTTTGTTCCTGCAGTCCTCGCCTCACCCCTCTAGTGCTAGAATCATCAGTTTGTCATCTCTACTAGACCATTCAAACATCCCCTATAATCTAAAACAGGGATTAGCAAACTCTGTAAAGGGCCAGATAGTAAACATTTCAGGCTTGATGAGCCACATGGTCTCTGTCGATTGGCCTTGTGGTTGCAGCAGGAAAGCAGCTACGTATAATTTGTATAAATGAATGGCCATGGCTCTGATCCAGTAAGACTTTATTTACAAAACAGGTAGCATGAGAATGAATTTATTCCATGAGCCATAGTTTGCCTAATCAAGAATAGTATATAGCCTCTTACTGGGTTAGACAACCATGTGCTCTGTCAATAAAATTATGATGGAGGCTAGGTGCAGTGGCTCACGCCTATAATCCCAGCACTTTGGGAGGCCAAGGTGGCAGATTGCTTGAGCCCAGGACTTTGAGACCAACCTGGGCAACATAGTGAGACCATGCCTCCACAGACAATAAAAAAATTAGCCAGTCGTGGTGGCGTGTGCCTGTGGTCCCAGCTAGTCAGGAGACTGAGGTGGGAGGATCACTTGAGCCCCAGAGGTCAAGACTTCAGTGAACCAGATAGCTGGCAGGGAGGGAAGTGAGAATGTGCAGGGTCCAGGGTGATTTTTGAAGGTAATGGTTATGTTTTTATTTTCATGGATGTTTTGTGCATGTCCATAAGTTATTTTGGATATAAATGGCAAAATATAGGAGATAGCCACATCCTATTTTTATTATTGGCTGTTCAATTGGCTGTTTAATTTTTTCCATTATTTCTTTTAAAAAACACTTGAGTAGTTCTTTCCAAAATTGGTGGAGATTCTGCTATCTCTCACGTGATGATCACGACACCTGGATTAGTAGTTGGATCCCAGATGAGATCTATGACTGCTGGGTTCCCTGGGATAGGGTTGGTTTTGTGTGTGTGTGTTGGGGGGGAGATGTGTGTGTATGTGTGAGACAGAGAGAGAGAGAGAATGTGTGTACATGTGCAGGAGGTGCTCTGGAAGGGTCTCACCTAACAAATAAAACAGCCTTCACTTTTAGCCCACAATTACAGTCTGCATGCAATAGTTATTGCAAGGTTGCCTTTAAAGACATCCTCATACACTCTAGATCGCTCTCTTCTACTTAGCCATTTCAGAGCACAGATTAGGAAAAGCTTTACTGAAGTCTCATCGGTTGGATATGTTCTCTGCTTGGGGAAACTATGGCCACTATGAATAGAACCCTGTTTGCTGCCTGTTGTCACTCTCCGATAGTATCTCCAGGGCTAAGACACTATTGTAGAGAGTTGACATGTCTTCTCTGCTTCTGTGATGTCTCGACCTGCTGAGAGAAATTGGTGCAGCTATCCCAGGGCCTGAGTTAGCTCAGGATCCATCTCATCTCTAGGTAGTTAACCTGGGGTCCTCTGCCCTCTGCCCCTGCAGGGGTAGTGAGTGTCAACAGTCTTTCTGCCCTACCATGCCTGGCCACTGGGAGTATAACTGATTTCTTTTCTTTATCCTATCCCTTCTGGAATAACTAAAAGATTTCACAAAGAACTCAAAATTGAGACACAATAAACACATGCACAAATTGTGGCATTTACAATTTAGATTATTAGATTGTTGAATCTCTTTGTGGCCAAAGACCTGTACAGAGGGCTTTGGAGGGGTCACAGGGGGCCGGGAGTCAGAGGGGATGGTTTCTCAACCCAAGAGACAGGAGGTCAAACCTAAAGGAGAAGAAAAGCCAAGGATGATGTTAGATAAAAAGAACAAAAACAGAAGGGAGCCTGGGAGGGGCCCAAACCAAGGCGTCTAAAAGGAGATATCAAAATTGGAGCTTAAGTGGGGCTTAAAGAGCCAGAAGTAAAACTAAAGCATCTCAATCTGTAGCATCTTGCAAAAGGTAAACCTGGCTGTCACAGTTTTGGGGAGTACAATGCTTTTCCTTGGCTTCAGGAGACCCCCTTTCCCAACTCCTTTGACCTTCAAACATCGATTGCAGAATCAATGTTCATTGATTATTGTGCTTTCATTGGGACACAGTGCAGACATGAACAAATCAGCCCTGACTATGGTGGTGGCCTAGTCCATTTGGGCTGCTATAACAAAATACCTTAAACTGGGTGCTCACAAACAACAGAAATGTGTTTCCCACAGTTCTGGAGACTGGGAAGTCCGAGATCAAGGAACCGGCAGATTCGGTGTCTGGTGAGGGCCCATTTCCTGGTTCACAGATGGTGCTTTACATGATGGAGGGGGCAAGGCAGCCTTTTTTATGAGGCTCCCCCTCCACGACCTAATAAAGTCCCAAAGTCCCCACCTTATTACACCATCACATTTGTGATTAAGTTTCAACATATTAATTTGGGGAAGACACAAACATTCAGACCATGGCCGGTGGGCAAGGGCTGAATCCCCCTTGGGGCACAGCCCAGGGGATTGAGAACATTTGGAAAGGGAGAACTGGAGTGAACAAGCCATGTTGAAGGGTGAGTGAGTGCCCATAAGCCACAATCCTGGGAGTAGCATGATGGCACTGGACAGGCACACAGACAGGAAGAAACTGGCAGGTCTTTCCGGTGGTGACGTGAAACTCAAAGCCATTAGAAGGATGGCCACGTGTTCTGAAAACGAATCACCAGGGAGAAAGGAGCCTCTTCCACCCAGACATACCAGATACCTCTCACCTACCCAATTATGGCCAATATTTGGGAGCCAGGGTTTATGATTCAGAGTCAGTTTTTTTTTTTTTTTTTGCGGGGGGATTTTGAACCTTGGAGGAAAAGAATAAAGCCATTATGGAGAAAGCTGGGTGTATGAGTGGATTATAAGCCTGCATGGTGGCCTGGTTGGGGCTGTCACCCCCTTAATTACAGTCCAGATTGCTCATACCTCAAATATCCTGAGTAGGAAAGGAAGGAGCAAAAATGGAATGAGAATAATAATAATAACGAATTTGCTGATATCAAATGTTTTCTCCTTGGTTTCTGCTTGCCCAGGTCTGACTGGTGCAGCTTATAATTAGTCTCTGCTTGCAGAAGTGTGGTTCCAAAGACTTGTGGATTAAAGACAAACTCTAGAATTTCTCAGTACCTGACAAGTTGTAACCTGAAAAGCTACACTTAGTCCATTAAAGATTTTTCACAGTGACATTTGAGTGCAGCTTCAGAAATATGCCACCTTGCCATTTATCATTTTCAGGGCACGGGTGTCGGAAAGGAGTTTGCTATGAAGAACAAAACAAAATGGATTGCATGTGTAGAGGTGAGCTGGCGAATACTGATAAATGTACTTCACTGAATGTCAGCAAATGTCACTTGAGAAGCCATTTGCAGCTACCATAACAGCCTCCCAAACCCAACAAAGAGTAGCAAAAACGGGCAAAATGAACTGGGCGCCTTGCTTCCGCATGAATAAGCAATCAGCCCTCTCAGAAGTTACACCAGAAAGTTGTTAAACTTGATAGAAGAAGCTTTTCCAACCATACTGATGCATACTATAGATTGCTACAGAGGGCTGGAGACCTTCTGAGGACGTCAGCGCTGTGACTCTGGGCAGAACTTCACAACCCCTTCTCTTCCAGATAGGTGCCTTCCTTTTGTATGTGCAGCCACTGGCTGTCTCTGAGACATATTTTCTGGGTTTTCCTACACCAGCTTGCTGCTTTTGCTGTGTCTACAGACCCCTCTACTCCCTACCCACTCCTAATCTACCCTCCCTTGCAGTGTAATCTGGGAGTGGCTGCAGATGTGACGTGGGATGCAGTCCTCACATGCCATATCAAGAGAAGACCCAATAGAAATACCCTTGAGCCAAAATTTCAGTCTCTCACTAAAGAAAAGAATTTTCAATGTGTCTCTTGGTTAATGTGAAAATTGGAGTAATGGACTCAGCTTCTGGTTCATTCTTGGTGCCCTGGCCAAAACTTTCCCTCTATGTGATTTAGGATTTCTGGAAGGTGGGCCCAAGTGTTCTTCAGAATTCAGCTTGGGTTGAGATGTTCCCTTCTTCCTCCTCAGCTTGGTGAGTCTCCAGACTTTCCTGCAGAGAAGTAAATGGGAAAGAAGATCATATTCTCAGAAAAGCTCTCCACGGAATGTGAGACTAATTAAAATAAAATTCCAGCCCCTCTTCATTTTCTAATCTCTGGGGGCTCCTCCTCCTCTTTAACACATACGAGGTCATCCAATACTTTTTTCCTCCTTTATACCAAGAGACTTTAACCGAGTAGCCTGAATTTGTCTGGCCTTGTGAAATATACCCCCCCCCCCCACACACACACACACACACACGCACGCACATTGCCCATACAAACTGAGGTCAGTTAGGCTTTCATTGATGCAATGCTGTGGTATAGGGCTCAGATACAAGAAGCCCTTTGTTGAATGTACATCTCAGACTCTGTCCCTGAATGTGCTAATGGACACATTTCCCTCTTCACACTGTTCTGCCATATGTTTAGCCTGTGTACATTGGAAATGAACACATTTTACAACCAGGAAAAGACGGGCTCTTGGGAAAGTTAACTTCCCTCAGATGAACTTGGAGGGATGGTGCAGGAAGGAGGGGTTGGAAGCTAGCTCCTCTTCAGCCACACTCCTTGCAGAGTTCTTAATTCTTGGTGTTTCCTCCTTTTGAATTAGGTGCTTCCCATGGAAGGGCCTTTACTTGGGTCTCGGGAACTCACAAGCCATCTGCTTATTATTGAAATTGAATTGCGCTCAACTTGTTGACTTTCATGTCAACAAGTTTAGTTTAGGAAGAAACAGTGGCATGTTTAGGAGAGAGAAAAGGAGAAGATGAAAGCCAGATCTCTGGATCAGAGATGGAGGTGAGGGAAAAGTGGAACAGATCCTCCAGAGAGAATGAGATGTGAAATGTTCTGCTTGAGGCAGGACCCATAATATAGCCTGGAAGCACTTTACTCAGTTAAGGCACTTTCTGAAGAGCAAATCTCTGCTGTGTCCCAGTGTGGAATGTATGTCCCAGACCCAAAAAGCTACTAAAGCATAAAAACATGTTCTAAAGAAAAGACAATATGGGTGCAGATTTCTCATTGTGCCAGTATTCTTTATTTTCTTAGTTGCTGTATCTTTTAAAATTTGTATCTTAAAGCTCAAGCTAATAAGCATCTGTTCCCTGGTGTGAAAAGAAACTGTTCATAATTGATTAATATCACACGAATCCTGTAATTGCTGGAGGCGAGCGCTATGTAAAAACCTACCTTCCTATTGTTTTGTCTTTAAAGAACAAAAACAAAAACTGTGTCATATAGACAAGGGTAGCCAATATTGTCTCTTTCAGTGAGAAAAAGCAAAGCTGGTTTGGGTGAGCTACTTTACCCACTAATTAGTGGCAGTAGCAGGTTTCCTTAATCCAGAAGCTGTTTACAGTGGATTCTTCTCTGCTCTATTTAAAAACCTAACAAGCCCCCTTTAACCATTTTGCATTCTGGGATGTTTCAAACAAAATGTTAAATTGCTACCACAAGCGGAAGATTTGTTGAAAATACAAAACTGCTTAGAATTGCAGTAATCCCCTCATTCTTGCAAGAATGTAAACAGGACATCAGTTTAGGGAACATTTGCCCATGGAAAAGTCTCCTCTGAGCAAGAAACTTCACCCACTGCATGGGAGAAATGGGCATCATTTAATCGGCTCTAGACATTCCCAATTTCAAACTGAGCTCCCCTGCCCTTGAAAGAGTGGAAAGATACATTAAAGTGGGAGATAAATAAGCAAATTTCAGGTAAACGCTGCAGGCAGGCCATCTTAAGGAGAAATGTTTAGAGGAATTTATTATCAGACTTCCACATAACTTCACTCACGTATTCATTCATTCAAGCAGGCACTTTTAAATGCCTACCTTATGCCAGACCTGACATAATATCTTACGTGGATAGCAAGTTTGCTTAGAAGTCATACTCTTTGCCATCTAGAATCACACTCTTTATGGCTCAGCTCAAACCCCATCTCTTCCTTCTAAGATTTCTCCCATGCTTCCCTGTGTGCTTCCAACCAGGACACCCATAAAACAGCATTGTCCTGTGCTGTCCTGAACTGGGTACCTCTTTCTCCCCAACAAGTGTTAGTTCCTTGAAAAAAGGGTCTCTATCTTATCTCTGCATCACTGAGATAGTCTTTCCTAGTCTGCTCTTTAAAATGAGATTTAAGGCACTGAAAACCGGGTTATCTCTCACTCACATAGAGATCTAAACCATTTTGGTGTGAATAAATGGGAGGCAGCCTTCTCCTCCTTGGCTACTGATAGTGTCTGGATTCAGCATTCATTGAAGGTTGTACCAACGATGTAGGTTGGGGAGGAAGTGGATGAGTCCATCTGGATAATCTGGGTGCCATGCAGGCAACATTGGACTGGTTAATTTGGAGGAATACGAGCTGAATTATCCAAACAATTGTGTAGATGCAGCCTTTGCTGGCAGAGCCATTTTCCCCACCTCTGTATCAAATATGCTTTAGAGATTTGGGAGTTGACACCGCATCCAGATATAGTGGGAGAGAAATGGAGAACATTCACATTTTGCTCTACAGTTGCCAGACTTGAGGCATCCAAGCTTCTTTCTTACTACAGTAACTTAAACTATTTCCCAGTGGGAAGAGTTTGGTGTAGGAATCATTCTATCTTCCCTCTCTTGTTTCTGCCCAGGTAGTCACAGGGGAGAGAATACCTAGCCCCACCAACCCCACACAGCCAATTTTGCTATTGAAATCTAAAATTTTGCATGAGATCTGCACATGTTAATGACTTTTGATGAAGAGATTTTCTTTTTTAAATCAGGGATTCAGAGATTCCCTTCCTTCCTCGTGATGCCTATTATTTTCAGGTGGGCCTTTCAGGGAAGAATCTTTAAAATTTTCAATCTTTTAATGCAAAGAGTCCCCCAAGCAAGCAGAATACATCCTGTCAGAGCCAAATGTCAGGCCAGAAGAACCTGTGCTTCGAGTCACTTGGCAAATGCGCAGAGTTTAACAAGCTCTATTTTTTCCCTTAAAAATACACAAAACTCACTTAACATAATTCATAGTAACCCTTTCTTATTTCACATATTTCATTTCAGTTCCTTAAAATGTATTTGTTTCCCTGCCCAATCGGGGGGAAAATCTGCTTCAATTTTAAGAAGAAAAATATAGTTTCTAAAAGTAAAGATAGCTGAAAAGTTTTTTCCCCTCTTAAATTGACATTCTGAAGAAATAAATTTCTATATTCATTTACTTCTGATGTGAGAGCAGAAATGCCACCTTTGTTCAAAGAAAGTTTTTGAAATGATACGAATCTACATGTGCATGTTTCTAGAATTAATACCCCTGTGTTCACTGTAGTGGTGGGATTTTCTACTAGGGGAATCCGCATTGGGAGAAGTAACCCCGCCTTGGGAGCATTTAAGGAAATTTTAATATCCAAACAAAAGCAGTATTACCATCACTACCCACTCCCTCCCTTCGAGGAAAAACAATTAATAATTTGCTTATGCTCATGACACAAATTAAAGACAAAGGGCCCCTCACAGGCTGTGGGCACTACACAGCCCTCCGCAGGCTGCAGAGTCCCAGCGCCGAACTGTTCGAGCTTCCGAATGAATTGCATTAAGCTGCACCACTAAAGCGAGGTGTTCTGGGCCCTCTGGCCCATTCCCACAATAGAATCGAGTTTCCCCAATCAGAAACATCTCCCAGTCTTTCCGTAAGCTTTTAGGGGGGAAAAAAGAACATATAGTTCCAAGGGGGGAAAAATACATATATACTTTGCCCTTTTTATTTTAATAGCCAAACATTGTAATGCTAGCTAAATAGAAATTCTTGTCTGTTAATAGGTTCCTTTAGTTTGTAATAAATAGGAATGCTAATGACTAAAATTTGGTATTTGGTATGCATTAGCTTTTGTGAGCTTTTCTTTACAGTCCTCATTGACATGCAATATGGCAAGCTTCCTTTGAAACATATTTATAAAATAACTACAGTATAATTAAACCAACAAAGCCATCTTTTAAGTAAGCTTAATAGCACAGGTTTTTTTCACCTCGGTAAAATTTACTTTAAAAAAGAAAAATAGTTATGCCTCAATCCCACTGTATATTTTATTCTGTGCATCTAATATTTCCTTTGCATCTACAATCTATGCATATCTAATTCTTTTTGACAACTATGATTATTAATAAAGTGCTTGTGAAAGATATGCTTCATAGCTTCTTCAACAAGAATAATGTTTTTTTGTTAATGGAAATGGTAACATATCTTGACAGATACAATATATAAGATGTGCTTTTTTCTTAATTGTTAATATTGCTATGCTGCATACACAAGGAGCAGATCAACAGATATGGCAGGTAATAATCAGAGTGGATGCCATTTTACACAATGTAACTAAAAATATTTTAATGATATAAAAGCAATAGATAAATAAAAGCAATTATGTTTAATTTTGCTTTTGGTGTGCCGGCAATTTTTGTTTGTTGCTGCTGTTGCCAGTGCGCTTAGCAGAGTAGGAAGCTCGAAGCGCAAAGCAACCGCACCGAGGCGGCTCTGCCTTCCTGCAGCCCAAGGGTCCTGCAAGCCGCCCTTTCTCTCTCCGCAGCTTCAGCGATCCAGGCGCGCAGGGCCCGGCTGAATGCTAATTTGGGATACACCGGAGCGCAAGTTCACCGAGTTTTCCGCAGTTTTGCAAATCCTTTTCCCTATCCCCATGCCTCGCGGTTTAAGACCACGCGATTTCCCCAAAAGAAAAACTCAAAAGTTGCTAGGCGCCCGGCTGGAGTCACTTAGAGCCAGCTCTGGCTGCTCCTCCGCCTCCCCGACCTCCGGCCGCCGCTCGGCCCTGCCCCTCGCGCCTCGCCCCTTTCTCCCGAAACTCCGTCCTCTCCGCCGAGGGGCTGCCTTGCCCCCAACCCACCCCCCGCGTGGAGAATAAACACAGTTGACATCACTCTTATAATCTTTATTTAAAACTGTTTCCAAGGTTACAAATTGCCAAGCCTCGTATGCAACAGGTTCCTCCGAAGCGGTATCATTACAGATTAACTGTAATGTGTAGGATTAGAATAAAAGCATAAGGGATTAGGTAAAAGGGCGACGCTCCAGACATAACGCCCGAGCGCATCTCGACTGAGTCAGCCTAGGGAGACCGCGAAGGCGCAGGGTGTCGGGGCGCCGCGGGGCCGCAAAGCCGGACTCGGTTCCTCCGCTCCCGGCTCCGGCCCCGGCCCCAGAGCCGTCAGGACGGCGGCGCCGGAAAGGCCAACGCGGCCGAAGGTTTCGGAGCCAGGCTTCCCAGGCGTCAGGGGCTAGGGACGGGTCCCCGGAGCTGGGGAAGATGAGGGGCCGAGAGGCCGTGGAGGCGGAGGGCGCGAGCAAGCCACGGGCCGGCTGGGAGGTTCGGACGCGGCGAAGCGCAGGGAAGGCGGCGAGGGGGTCCCCACACCCGCACGGGGCACCGGGTTTGTCCATGTGGCTGACACTGCCTTTAAGGCCCAGGCCCGATGGGGCCCTTCCTGGCGTCCTCCTCACCCCCACTCCGCCGCGCCTCCCCTGTCCGGCTGGGGCTGGTGACAGCGGCAGGGGCTGGGCAGCCGCGCAGGCTGCCCGCACACTTCCGAGCCCAGGCCTCGGGCCTTCGCCGCCCGCCCAGGCCGTGCGCCCTATTGGACCACCTTCCCGCCGGCCTTCGCCTGCCCCTCTCGCGCCAGGAAGGCCCTAGAGCTCCCTCTCCCCTCACACCGCTTCCTGCGGGGCCAGGGCTCACCGTGCTGACCCCATTTGGACTCAGGCCTGCCCTGGGCCACGGCCTCGGGACGCTGACGCAGCCCCGAGGGCTGTTTGCGTGTTGGGGTGGAGGGCGCGGGGCTGGAAAAACAAACAGGGCGGGGGCGCGGAGGCTTGGGGTGGGGGCCGCAGGGGGCTGGAAGGAAGTGCGCAGTGTGGCGAGAGCGCGAACAAAGCCCTCTCGGGAGCCCCGTCACCCCTCGGTGACCCAGGCCCGCCCCTCTGAGCCGCCGGGCTCCCGGGCTTTGCCTCCGAGCAGGCCGCACCGCTCGGTGGGCGCACGCCAGGCCTCCGCGGCCGCCCGGGCCAGTGCTCCCCTCGGCCCCCGCAGGCCGAGCCCGCGGCCGGCCCCGAAGGCGCGAGGGACAGCGCGGCCGGCGGTGGAGCCTCACCCAGCCACGGAGCCCACAGAGCGAGGCTGAGGAGGACTCCATGCTGTTGTCCGTCGGGAAACCGGGCTACTCCGGGGCACGCTGGAGCCACCGCTCTGCCAGCAGCCGGGGAGGGGCCGCGAGGGCTCCCAAGTGGACGGAAGTGGGCGACCAACTTCGCCGCGACTCCTGCTTCCTAGAGAAGGGCCTTGGCTGAGGAGGCGGCGGGAGGGGACTGTTGCAAACAGCTGTTCCTCATACATATTTCATTACACAATCAGATAATGCGTCCCACCACCTTCTCAATTATTCACAGATAAACATTTTCAAGACGTTTTGACATCTGTCTTAGTGCCTGCTATTAATTTAGTAATCACTGTAGTTAAAAATGTATGGGATTTTTGCCGTCGGAGCACCTCCTATCAAGCGCGCGGGCCCAGTGTGGGACTGCGGCTGGGAGCCCGGGCCCTCCGGGAGTGAAGATACCTTTGGAAGTGAGACGGCCTCTCTAGCGCGTTGACACTGTTGATGGAAGGGATTAAAGGGGTATCAGGTTATTTTAATTTATTGTTGAAGATGATGACTGCCCCCTTCCCCACCCGCATACCGTCCTCACTTTCCCACCCCAACCCTAGACCGGACAACGCCGTTCAGCCCTTTGCCCCGGGCAGCGGAAATGGTTAGCTTCGTCTAGGAGTTTCTGCTGAGGAAGGCGCAGGCAACCCTAGTCGGCGTTGAGAAAGAGAACCGCACGCAATCACCGAGCACGATTTCTCCCAACAAAAAAAACTAACAATAATAGCGACCCACACACTCAAGAGGTCTGAAACCTCCGAAGTTTTGCCCCGAGTCTTGTGGCCCTGGCAGAGGTGACAAGGGCATTTGGGAAAGACAGAGAAAAATAAATTCGCTCCAGTGACTGTACACAGGGCATTTGGGGCTATGAGAAAACGAGTTGCTTTTCTGCTTGAGTGATAAATGTTGCAACGGGCATAGCTATGTAGACGCAAACAGTTTTTAAAACCAGAGAAGCAGAGTTTGAAGAACCTTGTAAGGCTGAAAATAAGAGCATACATTTCCAACTTCAAGATGCTGTGATTAATTGTTGGGAAAGCTCTAGATAAATTACCCAAACGGGGGAAGTACTCAAAGGTAAACGAGTTTGTTTCTTTGTGTTCTGAATCTCAGCTGCCGGGAATGAAAGTTACACTTTGAGTTTGAGAGTGATGTCTATTTATTTCTCTTCCTTCTGTCGCAGTCTCTTTCCCAGGTGAGTTAGCAGGTGGACTTTGATTTTTAAAACTATTTCATTTGGGAACGAGGAAAAACAAATCTGGTGAAAGAAAATGGCCCTGGAAGAAACTGCCCTTCCAACGAAGATTAAGTGACTCCAAAGTGATTTTCACTCTTTATTGTTCAAAACATCCACAAGAACAAACTTGCTAAAATTTCCAGGAATTAACTGTACCTAGAAAAAGAAAAGGACATAGTGTTTGCCCCCAAAAGAGAAGACATTCACACCCCCATGCTCTTCTGCTTCTAGGGCAACTACATCTGCAGAAACATGTCCTCCTGTGGCGTTTTCCGGGTAGTTCATTTCTTCTTCACAAAATGGGCCCTCCTCTGCCCCTTGGAGGGTGGTCATCCGACTTGCTGGCCCAGAAAGTCCTTTTTTTCCACTTTCTTTGTCTAAATGAATCTTCTCGGACTTACCCTCAACTGTCAGATGAGAGAGGGAGGCTCAGAAGATGTGCTCAAAAGAGAGAAAGTTGGGAAGGGAGGTGAAGTGGAAGCGAGGGCACCCCTGCTCCCAGGGAGCCTGCCTCTTCTGCAGGAAACCCAGAGGTAGCCACTAGAACTGGTTAGGCAAAGGGAGCTCACACTAAAAACAAGCCTATGTAGAGGAGTTTCTCAGGCCTCGCCCAAGAGCCACTCTGGAAACTCCTCTCTGCAACCCCCCAACTCCGTCCGGACACGGTGCTCAGCCAGAGACAGGGGAGCGGGGGTGAGGACTTCCCAATATATCACAACATTTAAAAAAAATAAACTATGTAATTTGGTTTACTTTGAAGTGTGTTCTTCTGTAAATGTATTTGACATACAGGGTACTGGGGTGGAGATGGGGGCAGGAGGGTGTGGATCCTTTTGAATGATCAAGTTTAGGATAAGAAGGATGAAAGGGGCAAAATAAGGGCCCTCCAGCTTCTCAGGCCATGGTTAGAGCTAAATGTTCCTATTAAGAATTATGAATCTCCCAGCAGTGAGTGAGAAGTTGCATGGGCTCCACCCAAATCCTTTTTCAGAATACAAACCCCTAGGTCAAAAATAATAAGAAATAAACAATAAAAACAATCTCGATCAAAATGAATCTTTCCTGGATTGTCCTTTTCTGGGTATCTCCAACAGAGCTGAGAGGAAGGCTAAAAGGTTGGCTCTGGGTGGATGAGGCCTTGGTTCTAGTGGCCAGGACTTGACCTGAAACCTTTCACCCAGTCGGCTCAACAAAGTTTCTCCCTCGGAGCCAACGTCCCTCTAGCAGGAAGCCCCCTTGGCCTTGTGGCCTGCGTCCTCATTCAGCGAACTCTCCCCGTTCACGGCTTCCTGTACATCTGCCCTTGTGGTTGGGGTCACTCTTCGCAGGCACTGTGGCTTTTGTCTGCATCTGGACAACTGGGTGTGCACCCGTTCATTCAAATAATTATGCCTGTGGGCACTTCTTTATTCCTCAAATTCCTGTTAGTGTTCCTTTAATTCTCCCGTGTGTATTCGGTACGATTGCCTGTACGTTCCAGGCATAGTCAGGTGACTCAGCTTGAGCCTGAGCTCAAACGTGCGCGACCCCCTGGGTCTGCATGGGGAGAAGGAGGTGTGCACGTGCAAACGCGGGACTTTGGGTGGAGTGTGAGGTTGATAGGGCTTTCGGCCCCAGGGCGCTGTAGGCCTCTCTTAAATACCTTCATCTGCCCAATTTCTTAACCTTTCAGGACAAGGAGGCAGACTCTCCGCGATCCTGTGCCTTGCCACCCTTTGGAAAGGATAGGACCATCATCTAGGACGTTTCCCGGTGGACTGTGGCTGGGCCGGGCTGAATGGCCGGGCGGAGGTCTCGAGATCGTCTCCTGGCTCTCGATTGCTCCCATCATCCAAGCCACCTAGAGGTCGAGTGCACCCTGGGGCTCTGTCTGGGGAGGTCATGGCGTCTCGGGGAGAATGATATGCACGTTTTGGGCTAAAACTCTCCTAGGCCTCGCAGGAGCAGCTATATTTGTAACTTGGAATTGGCCTGGGCCCGCCTCCCTTGGCCCCTCCTCCAGCTCCTACCTCAACACGCAGCGCTCAGCCGGGCTGCCAGAGTGCGCTTCCCGGACCACCCCCAAGCACCCTGGGGCCTCACCATCCTTCAGGGTCCCTGGGGCATCCTAGGGACCTGGATCTGGAAGAATGGGGGCCAACAAGAGTGGCCAGGGCTCTCCTGGGGCGGTTTTGCGATGTATTCCTCCGCTAGAATTAGCCTTTCGGGCCTGCGCGCCTACAGGTTGCAGAGGCCAGCGGGAACGTTGGGTGTGTGGGGGTGAGGGGTGTGGTGTGTGTGCGCGTGTTCACGCGCGACTAGAAGCGGTTCCTTGCGCATTTCTGAATCTTGTAGATGTGTTTTCTCGTGAGAATGATGCGGACTTACTGCTGACTTCAGGTCAGTTTGTTTGAAAAGGGAGAACGTCAGTACGATGGTCGGTGGTTGTGTCTCTCCTGAGCATTCGTACAAAGTGAAGCCACCTCCCCTCCCCCATGCAGTCTCCCAGACCAGGTCAAAGGACCCAGGCTCCAGGTCGCTGAGGCCTGGAGGGCTGAGGCCCTTGCTGTGCGCCCTGGTGCTCTGATCCTAAGGCCCAAGCTGCCCCGGTACCCACTTAGGGTCAGGGTGGAAATCCTACGTGGGAAAGGGGGACACGGAGAACTACCCCCACGTCCATGGCAGGGTGGAGTCCCAACCTTGGCATATTGGACCTACCCACTTGGCATCTCCTTGCCCCGACCCCATCTGGGATCCGTATTGGCAGCGACGAGGAAGGGAGGAACGGTAAGGGAGTTGGGTCGGTAAGGACGGAAGTGAAGATGGAAAGAGAGAAGAAAAATAAACAAAACTGGGTAGGGACATGGAGATGGGTGAGGCTGGGGTGGGGTGGAGTTGGGGCTGCCTCGGAGAGCAGCGGCTTTTCACTCTGCTATAGGGAAGTGCGTTTGGCTGAGCTGTCCCCCCACCAAATAAAGCTAATGATGTAGTAATTTAGGAGGGGGAGAGGGGCTGGGCAAAAGGAGGGAGAGGGTAGAGGATGGGGAAACGCGCGCCCCAAGAGCAAAAGCAAACAGCTGTGGAGGCGCTGCCCGCGGCTCAGGCTTCCCAACAGGTTAGCTATACTGGGATCCACCCGGCATTTCGCAGGAAGGGGTGGGGGGAAGACAGAGCGAGAGGGGGAGAGAGCCTCACAAGAGGACAGAGGGAGGGAGGGAAAGAGAGATAGGAGCCAGAGAGCGCACCGCGCGGCTTAAAAGGAGAGACTTACTAATGAATATTTATCCGCCGCTGCTCCGTGCTCCCGGCTTCCCTTACCTTTCCGCAGGTAAGATCCTCCCTGTGCCCCAGCCCCGGGGGCCCTCCTAGCTCCCCAGTCGGGGAGCCTGTGGCTGGGTGGGAGGGCTCTCCGTTGGTGGGGGTGGGAGGGCGGCTCTACTCTGCATTCACTTCGGGTGCCCGGGCATGCGACCCTGCACGACTAGGAACCGCGTGCGTGGGCTCCTTGTGTGGAATGAGTGTGAGCATGTAAGAGTGTGTTTGTGTGTGTGCGAGAGAGAGACAGAGAGACTATGCGCCCGCAAGCGCGCGCGCCTGTTTGTGGCGCGCTCTGGAAACATTTTCCGACTTTTCACTCGGACGCCCTGGATTTCTCGCCTTTGCCTTTCTCTGCTTCCCCTCCCTCTTCTCTCGCCCTCCCCTCCCCCACCCCGGTCTACCCCACCCTACCCCACTCCTACCCCGGCTGCTGAGGCGCTCTTCTGCCGGCTATTGTACGGCTGGCGCGGGCTCCCCCTGGCCACATCCCGGGCCTCTCATACAAGAAGAATAGTTCTGTTTCCGCCGTAAACCCCCACACAAAGGCTGCCCGGCCACCGGGTCCCCTGTCCCCCTTCCTGGGGACTTCGGCTTTTGAGGTGCTGCGGCGCGTTCTTTCTCCCTCCCCCTCTCAGGGCGCCAGGGCCCAGACCAAGGAGCTAAGAGTGATCGGGACTTGGGGGTACCGGGTGGAACTCCTTGGGGGCCGTCCGCCAGGCTTCCTGGGCTGCAACCCGGAGCCCAGAGACCCCCAGGGGAAGGGCGCCTCTTCCCCCACCACCACCCCAGCCGTCGCCTGCGGGAGGAGCACGGGGAACCTGGCCCAGCCAAAGGGGAAAGAGGGAGGGGAAAAGGAAGAAGGTCGGGGAGGGGCTGACCATATAACCAGAATTCTTTAAACGGACTTACCGGGCCACCTGTTGAGAATCCATGTGGGGTCGGCTGGCTCCGGAGTTGCGCAAGGTGGACACACAAAACCAAAAGCCGGAGTTGGAAAAAGAAAATTCTTTCTCTGACCATGCCAGACGCGGCCGGTCAGGCTCGCAGCTCCGCGCTAGGATCGGGCGGCTGTACAACCAAGATCGACTTTGCTCTGTCCCCCAACGCCCCCCTCATCCCGCGGGTCCACAGCTGGGAGGCTCCAGACTCAGAGCTCGCGGACTCGGCGCTCAGGGCCAGCACCAGCAGCTGGGCTTAAGCCGGGGCAGGCTCTCTAAGCCCTGCTCAAAAGTCAAGAGCAGCAGTGCTGCTGCTCCTCGCCGCCTTTCATGCCGCGGCCGCTCCTTATTCTTGTGCCCCGGCCTCTCCCGGCCCCCTCGGACAAAACCCCCAGAGCCCGGCCACTCTCTTCCCGCTAAATCCCCTTCGGGGTCAGTGCTCTACCAGCACCGGGCCGCGCGCCTCTCCTGCCAGCCGTGTGGCTCTTAAAGAGCTGCACCCCTCCTCCGCCCTGCGCGATCCCCCGACCCCCGCCTCCCCTCCCCTCTCCTCTGGATCTAGCCCCCCACGCCGACGCCTGAGGTCCCTGCTGCCCCGACCGATGCCTGCGGACTCCCAGCCCCCTCCCCTCGCCTCCTCCCCTGAGCAGCCGGTGGGCCTGGCCTCGAGGCCACAGGGCTGAGTTCTACCCTCGCCTCAGGTCTCCTTTCTCACCAGCAGCGCCCACCCCTCCCTTCCCCGCCCCTACTTTAGCCCTCTGGGTAGATCAAGGCCCGGGCACCGCCTTTGCCCACCTCAGAGGTGATGCCTAAAGATTGCCAGTTTAGGGTTAAGTTAGGGTGTTATGTGATGGGAAATGGGGCAGGGCATGCTAGTGGAGCTAGGGAGAGAGAAAGGAAGAGAAGCAAACCAGATGGACTTGGAGGGCTCTCTGTATCCCAGGGCCTACCTGGCCTTTTGGTTCCTTCCCACGACCTCCCAGAGATGCTCACGCTGGCACGGGGTCCTGAGGTCACCAACCTGACGAGGCCCACTGTGTGTCTGAGGGATCCTGGGCATGTTTGTGTTTGTGTGTTGGGGGGTGGGGTCCAGAAAGTCCTGAGTGTGGATCTGGAGCAGCCTGCTTCCCAAGCCCAGAGCATTAATTCCCCCCAAAAGTAACCCTTAAGGGCCCAAGAGCTGTGTATGCAAGGAGGGAGTGAAGGACCTTGAGCTCCAACTGTCCAGGGAAAAGGGCATCAGAGGAGAGGGGAGACAGAAAGGGAAGGAAGGCTACTCTTCCTGAGGACTGAAGCACAATTTCTAAGAGGGTGTCTTATATTTACTGGCCAGCCATGTCAGCTGCCCCACTAAGAAAAGGTGAAGTAGATGACTGCTTTGGTTTTCCTTCCTTCCAGAGCTCTGGCTCTCTGCCTCTCTGCCAGGCTGCCAGGCCAGTCTTGCAGGGTGGTCTTGCCTATAGCACTTTTTTTGCCAGTCCTCCCTGGGACTAGAAGCCAAAGAAGGCATACCTCTGTTGAGGGGGAGTGCAGGACAGGCTGTGGTCCCCTGCCTTCCCTACTGCCACTTGTCATAACATGTGACTGGGCTCTGTGAATGGTGGGGGCAATGATGGGTTAGGGAGGGGAGCTGCCCACCCTTTCTCAAATCCAAGTCCTGGCACACCAGGTCTGGCTGTTCAGAAGGGGAACCTTGGGAAGAAGTGTGTGGCCTCTGGGCAGTGGCAGCCAAGGGAACTTGAGGTGATAGGAGGATGGAAGGCTGACCCTCAGCCACCCCAACGTTAGTCCAGATGCACCTTTAAGGAACTGGAGTGACTAACTGGTTTGCAATTGGTCTCTTGGGAGAGGTTGGCAGTGCACTCCCCGGGCTGGATCCTGAGACAGCAAAAGCCTCTCCCGCCACTCGCCACCGCCCCCCCCCCCCGCCGCACTGCCCCCAACCAATACGGCTCACACCTCCCAAGTTTCAGCCCCTCTCTCTTGGGAATGGGTAACTGCAGGCAGCTAGGCTGGGTTTGTGCCCACCCTCCTGGGCCTGGCAGTGGGAGGTGCCGTGGTTCAAGACAGAGCCAAACTTCCCTTGATTCAGAATGTGGGGGGTGGAGGGTCCTTTAGAGGGCGGCGGGGCTCATTAGGCAGAGCAGGGTGCCGAGAGGTGCGCGCCGCCGGCCCCTGAGGCCGCCTTTGAGCCGTCGGGGCGGCTTCATTAAGCTGCGCTAACAAGGCGTACAAATGCCGAGCCCAGCAGCTTTCTTGCAATACCCGGCCTTAGCAGGGCGCCGGACTAATGAGGGTCACTCAAAGGGGCTGATCAAATATTCAAATTTCCCCGCACGCCAGGAACTTTTATGCATGGAGAAAGTTGAGGCAACTGAGCTGTGTTTACTGTCCGGGGCGACAATTGCTTGGAGCGCCAGTCCCCGGAGGCTAAGGCGGCGGGCGGGGGTGCGGGGAGGGAGCAGTTGTTGTTGTTATTTTTCAAAGGAAAGTAATCGGGGTCCTTGAAGGGCTTCGCGGCCTCCCCGCCTGCGTGCTGCGCTCCCCTGCGCCCTCCCTGGCCGCCCGCGCCAAGCGCCTCAGTTTGCAGCTTGCGGGGAGGCCCAGACTACGGGCCACCCGGCCAGCCCCCGCCTCCCGACATCCTGGGAGCCGGAAGGGGCGTTGCCCCCACAGGGCAAACCTTCCCCCGGCCTCCTGGTCGGCTGTTTAGTGCCGAGCAAGGCCAAGTGGGTGCAGCTGCCCCAACCCTGCAGATCCTCGTCTCCCGGAGGCCTGCAGACCCGTTGGCTTTCCCTGTAACCCAAAACAAGGAGAGTGGGAGGTCTCTCGGGCGTTCTCCAGATGTGGTTGAGACTTTCCCAGTGCTGGGGTTGCGGGTGACATTAGTAAATAAATGCCAGTTGGTCCAGGTACAAGGAGAACACTCTCTAAACCCCAAAGACATCTTTTCTCCCTGCCCCACCTGAAGGCTATCTTTTCGATCCCCGGGGCCAGGATTGAAGTGGGGATGATGGCAGCAAATTTGTTCTGCACAGGTGACCCGGCCTGTACGGGCGCCAAGTCCCAGATCCCGCAATCAGAGCGGCCAGAGAGCAGAGAAGAGACCTAGAGGATCTGCAAGCTGACCTATTCACCCGAGACTTTCCGCTCTGCGAGACCCAGGGTGCAGGCGCCCTCCGCGCGCCACCTCCTCTAGCAGTCCCCCAGGGTCCCTTCCCAGTCCTCGCACTGCCCTAGGGCTTGCTTGGTTCCCAGGCCAGCGTGGAAGGCGGCTGGGCCCTGGAACACAAGGTCCCTCTGCTTCTGCTCCACTCCCCAGTGCCCAGCGCCTGGGCATTTGGGAGGGGAAGCTCTGGCGCTCCACAGCCCTGCTTCCCACCCAAACACACACTCAGAACCCCTCGACTGAGACCCTATGGAGCCTGCGTCCCCAGCCCGGCGGGGAGCCAGTCCGGCCCTCCGCTCTGGGACCAGCCGCCCCGCCTCCCTGCCCTGTTCTCCGGACTCTCAACTTACCGGCTCCAGGCGGCGGGAGTAGTGCTTCAGGCCAGAGCCGAGAGGCGCTGGCGGCGGCTGGACCGCGAGGTGGGCTCGGTGGGCGGTGCCGAGCTCGGCTCTGCTGGGAGGCGCGGACAGCCCGGGGCTGCCACCCGCCCCACCGGGTCCCGGCGCACAAAGCTACACGCCTCGCTGCAGCCCTCTGCCCTGCTTCGCGCTCCGGAGCCGCGGTCGCCACCCAAGCAGGCGGGGTGAGGCAGGGCGGCAGGCGCTGGGGCAGAGGCTGGGGGTCGGGGGTGTTGCCAGAGTCTCAGCCCCACTTGCCTCAGTTCTCCCTGAGTAGCAATGGTTTTTGATTTCAGCGCTTTCGGCAGAGCCCGCAGCACCTGCCCAGCCTCCCTCTGGGGCTGGCCCGGCAGTGGCAGGGAGAGGCCAGGTCGCCCCCACCCGGAGGCGGGGGTTTCGGGGACGGGGAGGGGACTGACCGGGTTCACCCGCCCGCCCGGCGCCTGGGTCCTCGGCTCCGGGGGATGCAGTTTCGGGGTCACGAGCTGCTTTCAAAAAGTTGAACACAATATTCGGAAACCCACCCGTAGGAATTCTCCCCCCACACGCGGCACAATACCCACTCCCCTCCCCTTTTTCATTCCTTCCTCCCCCGCTTCCTCCTCCTGCCCCTTCCCCCTCCCACCCTTCAGCCTATAATCCTTCCCCTACGAGAGAAAGGGATCGGGAAGAAAACATGAAGTGTCCGTTTTTGTGTCTCAACCTTTGGGTTCTTTCTGGGCCCTCAGTGAACGACCGCCCAGAGCTTTTCAGCTGCCTAGAGAAGGACTCATGGCCGGGAGGGAAGGAAATATATATGTAGTGGAGAGAGCACTGAAATGGGGCTTGTCAGGTCTTCCCTTTAGAGGAATATTTTTCTGCCCCAGTCGTCGTGTTTAAGACCTGCTACCCCACGGCTTCCTCTGGCTAAGTGAGCCAGTATTGGCCCCTCGCGGGACCCAGGGCCTCCCTGCCGCCCGGAAGCCTCCAAGGAGGCTTGCACTTGTCGGCTTGCTCTTCTCCCCGGCCCTCAGAGGCCTGGCACTGCGGGAGTCAAGGCCTAAGCAGGGCTCCAGCTCGGGGTTTAGGGGCTGGGACACTCACAGCCCCAGTCACGTTAGGTTTCCCATTTAAATTCTCTCTCAACCTCTCTTTCTCTCTTCCCTCATTGAGATCACCAAAGTGGTGTGGACCCGGCGCCTTGCCCCCAGATCTGCATCGGAATGCAGAAAAGATCTTTAAAAAAAAAAAAAAAGTTTTGAATTCCTCAATGATTTTTCTTCTGGAAAGGCAGCTTAGGATAATTATTTCAGCTTTATTGAGGGCAGATTAGTTGAAGTCTGGGCGCTGCGTTTCAATACGCGTTGTACACGGGCCGACAATGTGGTCATTGTTGGCTACTGTGTGTGAATCCATTCAACATATACACTTTTTAACACCAAACCGAGTCCTGTCTAAATATACACAGTGCTCAGGGAAAGACGTCTCTGACCCCGACAAATCTGCGTAAATCACACTTCCACAGTTACAGAAGCCTCACAAAGGGAGGCCCGGCTCAAGATGCTGATTACATCTTCTTAAAAGCAACATACCTAAGGATAAATACCCATGCCTGGCCTAGGAGCTGTGGTGGCCAGAGGCAGAGAGGGCCCTCTGTGTTCTATGGGCCTTTTGGCGTCTGTTTTAGGCTTTCGATGTTACTTTCCCTAGAGAAATTAGACAGTTTTAAAATAATAATGGTAATTATTATTATTTTACAATACGAGCAAACAAGCAATTTTCAGGCCTTATTCACTTCATCCGGGTGGCTAGCCTCCAAAGTTTGAGTGCCCTCTGGGGCTGGCAGGCAGGACCAGAGCTCCTTCTGTTGTGTGGTGAGGAGTGGGCATCTGTGGGACTTTTCCGGGTCCAGAGGGCTCTTGGGCTTCTCGGCTCCCGCAGCTCCTCCACCACTCCTCAGAGAGGCAGCTGAATTCTGGGAGGAAACAAAGAGTTGAGTTGCTTCTTAAGATGGAAAGAAGTGTACTGTTTGGACTGCTATTTTAAAATACAGGGTGGTGGGGGAAATCGAGGCTCCTTGGCCGGGGAGGGAGTAAAGAGAAGCCTAACTGATGAAGAGGGCGTTGAGGTGAATGTGGTCCATGGGCACCGATGGGGGAGGCAAGAGCGGCCTCCAGCACCCTGGGAACTGGGCTCAGGCTCCCTGGCGCCAGATACCCTCGGAATCCGGGATCCCTGGCTGGCGCCACGGCCCGCTGGGCCAAGGTCGGTGCTTGGTGGGCCCCATGATCTCATCTCTCCTTTCTTCGTTACCACTATTAGTGCTCACATAGGCAGAAAGAGGCGGCCCGACGTGCAAACCATGTGCAAACCGCGCCCGCTGGGCTGGTCAGCCGTCTTTCCTTGCCCGCCGACCTGGCCTATGTGGAGCCTGGGGGACCCTCTTGCCTCCCAACAAAATCCCCGCTCTAATTGCACATCCCATTCAATAACTCTGTGCCCAGGGCTTTTCGAATTTCTGGATCAACTTCTTTGGGGAAAAGGGAAGAAGAAGGCCCAGAGACAGCGGTAGAGAAAAGAGGAGAGAGAGGGAGAAGAGAGAAGAGAGGAGGGGGAAGTAGCGAGATTAAGAGTTGCAAAGATAAAAAAAATTCTCTTTATCCCCCCACTTCTCCCTCCTTCCCCTGCTCTCCCCCTCCCCCCGCCCTCTGGCTAAGTGGTAAAACCGTCCTTACGTTCTCGGTATTGATTGGCAGGGCTGACAGTGATTGGCAGTGGTTGCCGTGGCAACGCCACAACGACACGCCACAGACCAATAGAAAAGCGAAACAAAATGTTTCAATGCTGCACTCACTGTGGATTTAGGGGAGATATTATGAGGCTGTTGTCATTAGGGCGACTGCGGTGGAATCGCTGAATCTTGACTTGGCGGTGGTTGGCTCTCCCTCTCTTCTCTCCCTCTCCCTCTCTGTCTCGGGTTCTCTCTCTGCGCGCGCGCACCGGGCCGCTCTCCTTCCTCCCTCTCTATGTGGCTGCGCGGGTGTGTGTGTGTGTGGATGTGTGTGGGGTGTGGGTGTCCCTTACGCCCTTCCTCCTCCCCCTCCTCCTCCTCCTGCTCCCCCCTCCTTTCCTTCTCCTCCTCCCCCCTCTCCTCTCCCTCCTCCTGGTCCTCATCGCCCCTCTCCTCCTCTTCCTCCCCTCTCTCTTCCTCTCCCTGAATTTTCTCCTCTCCTCTCAGGTCAGTCCATGGTATTCCGCTCCCCCCTAGACCTCTATTCCTCCCACTTCTTGTTGCCAAACTTCGCCGATTCTCACCACCGCTCCATACTTCTGGCGAGTAGCGGCGGCGGGAACGGTGCGGGCGGCGGCGGCGGCGCGGGAGGCGGCAGCGGCGGCGGGAACGGTGCGGGAGGCGGCGGTGCTGGCGGAGCAGGCGGCGGCGGCGGCGGCTCCAGGGCCCCCCCGGAAGAGTTGTCCATGTTCCAGCTGCCCACCCTCAACTTCTCGCCGGAGCAGGTGGCCAGCGTCTGTGAGACGCTGGAGGAGACGGGCGACATCGAGCGGCTGGGCCGCTTCCTCTGGTCGCTGCCCGTGGCCCCCGGGGCGTGCGAGGCCATCAACAAACACGAGTCGATCCTGCGCGCGCGCGCCGTGGTCGCCTTCCACACGGGCAACTTCCGCGACCTCTACCACATCCTTGAGAACCACAAGTTCACCAAGGAGTCTCACGGCAAGCTGCAGGCCATGTGGCTCGAGGCGCACTACCAGGAGGCCGAGAAGCTGCGCGGCCGCCCACTCGGCCCGGTGGACAAGTACCGCGTGCGCAAGAAGTTCCCGCTGCCACGCACCATCTGGGACGGCGAGCAGAAGACGCATTGCTTCAAGGAGCGGACTCGGAGCCTGCTGCGGGAGTGGTACCTGCAGGACCCCTACCCCAACCCCAGCAAGAAACGCGAACTGGCGCAGGCCACCGGCCTCACTCCCACACAAGTAGGCAACTGGTTTAAGAACCGGCGGCAGCGCGACCGCGCCGCGGCGGCCAAGAACAGGTTAGTGGCGGGGGCCGCGGCCTGGCTACAGCCTCAGAGGCCTGGGAAGGGGAGAGGGGTTGAGATGGGGCTAGCGGAGCGGCCGCTGAGAGCCAGGGAAGCCGTGACTCCTGGCCAGTCGGAGAAAGTTTAAGCTTGTCCGGGGCGCGCGGAAGAGGGGCCGGGCTGGCTGTGGGTGTATTGATTGCTTTGACCAAGAGGCGCTTTCGTCAGGGCGGAGAGTGTGCGCTTGAGACCCGAGTGCCCGCAGCCCCTGCGAGCCTTAAGCCCTGCGCTGCACCCGTGCCTGCCTCCTCAGCCCTGCCGCCAGCTCGGCGATCCTCTGGAGCCTAGAGACAGGGAGGGAAGGAAAGCACTCCTTGCCATCTGGTTCTTATTTCTGTGCATTGCAAAACCCTGGGAGAAATCCACGAGCGTCAGAGAGAGAAAAGTGAACCTGGGTCCCTATCACAAGGGGAAAAGGCCGGAGGCCACTGCGCAGCGGGCCTGTTTCCCGCAACGCTGCACGTTGCCTGACCGGGAGCAGGAGAACCGGGCTGGGAGTGGAGAGGCCTAGTGTGTGCGTGTGCGTGTGTGTGTGCACGCGCGTGTGCATGTACTCGCCCTCCTGTTCCAGCCGAGGAGAATCCCTTTGGTCCCCTAAGTTGGGAAGCGGGCACGAGCAGCCTCGCTGCCGGCAAGTTGGCCACAAAGTCACAAAATTGTATAGGGCTTGACCAACATCACAGGAGCTAGGCCTGGGGGAAGGAGAAAAAGAACCAGAGGGAAAGAAGTGGATAGGCGAAAGGAGTGGGGAGAGAAGGGAGAAAGAAGAGAGGAATTTGGGTGAAAGCCCTGATGTGGAGCCTGTGTCTCTCTCTATCCAGCCAGGAAGGCCCAGGGCCTGGTGTACCTCAGGGAGCAGGACCTCCAGCTGCTGACAGCTGCCCGTGGGTGGGGGCTGGGTGAGTTTCTGGAGGTGTGCTCGAGTTTAGGCGGCCGGGACCTGAGCCCATGGCCCTCTCACCCCTGCCGTGGAGCCCACTTTTCGTCTGATGAGGGGAGCGCCCAGGGTCAAGCCAAGGCCTCCTTGTGGAGAGAATTCCAGACACCAGGTCCAGGCAGAAGGTTCCCGGTGGGGGAAAGGGCAACTGGAGACTGCTCTGTGCTCCTCTCTTGCCTTCTCCTTTGCCCCTTTTCTGTCTCCCTGCTCTTTCCCCACTTTTCCACTGCCAGCTTTCCTTTTTTCTCTACCCTCGGTCCTGCGCTCTGCGCTGGTATCCAGAGAGCAAAGTATGCGGTTCTACCCGGAGACGGGCCGGGCGGTGAGGAACCCGCAGCTCCCGGTGTGTGTTTGAGGGAGCAGGGACGGGGTTACTGGGGGAACTCGACCGGTCGCGGGGCAGCCGGCTCAGTTTGAAGAGCCCCAGGGACTGCGGAGGGAAGAAGCGCCCGGCTCCTCTCCGACTTCTGCTTCTCCAGGGCTTGGCGTACTTTGCCGCTTGCACCCAGGCCTCCCCAAGCGGCCGGGCTCGGGTTCTGCCTCTCCTCCGAGGCCAGCCTCTATCTGAGAAGACTTGGGACGCTCCCGAAAGCGGAGTGGGGAGCGGCGGCGCGGGGGAGCCGGGTGGCGGGCCTCTGTGTCAGGGCGGGCGCGGCTCTCTTTCTCCCGCAGGCTCCAGCACCAGGCCATTGGACCCAGCGGCATGCGCTCGCTGGCCGAGCCCGGCTGCCCCACGCACGGCTCGGCAGAGTCGCCGTCCACGGCGGCCAGCCCGACCACCAGCGTGTCCAGCCTGACGGAGCGCGCGGACACCGGCACCTCCATCCTCTCGGTAACCTCCAGCGACTCGGAATGTGATGTATGATAGCCAAGGCCGCCCTCCTCCCCCTCCTTCCCCTCCTCCCCCACTCCTTCCCTTCCTCCTCCTAGCCCTCCTCCTCTTCCTCCTCCTCCTCCATCCCCAGAACAAACCGAAATCAGGATACCCAACCATACACACATACAAGTCCACACGCACTCCCACCCCAGCCAAAAATATATAAAAAACAAGAAAATAACAAATTAACCGCAAACTATCAACAACCCCCAATCACCATCTACCACTACGGCCACCCCAAAGGACCCCGACGCCAACAGACAGTCAAACGCTGATGTTGCGGGCAGAAAACATAAAAGAGGTGACAATTGTATACTTTCTAGGACAAGCACGGCTTCTCCTTTCGGTTCCCATGGACCCGGCACCCCACCTGCATGACGATTTATTTGTATCTGGGAAAATATTCTCTCTAGTTAAAAATGATTTAAAGAGTCGACTATACAAAAACCAATCACCACCACGAGGACAAGAGGACAAAAGCAAAACAGACAAAAAGAAAACAAAAATCGCCATCTCCGTTCCGAATTTGTTAAAAAAAAACAAAAAACAAAAAACAAAAAAAGACAGGGGGAAAAAAAAAGAACTCCTGGAGAGGGAAATAGCAAATGTTTCTTGCCTTTTGTTGCTCTCTCTCTTTTTTTTCTCTCACTCTCTTTCTTTCTCTTCTTCTGTCTGTTTTTAAGTCCAAGTATTGGTCAAACAAAATGCGATCTTCTGTTTTTTGTTCAGCAGACAATCATTTTCTTCGTAAGCACCTTTTTCTCTCCACTCTGTCACTGCCTGTGTGGGTACTGGTTATAAATGTGGAAAAAGAATAGTTATGACTGTAACAGATTTTTATTTTTATTTCAAAATTTTATATGAATTATGTATATCTTAATGATCGGTCATTTTCCCAGTTTGTAATATATGTGTAGAAATTGCCTGTATATGATATTGCTTTTTCTCCTCTCCCTTTCTCTTTCTGTCCTCTCCCTTTCTCTGTCTTCCTCCCCGCTCACCTGTCTCTTTTCTTTTTGGGGTTCTCCTCCCACTCGGTGCTCCTGGTGTCGACTTGGCAGTCAAGGAGAGGCATAGTGGCCTGGGTTAGGAAGAGGGACCCCGTCGCTAGCGAAAGCGGAGAGTGAGATTGTAGTATTCTTATGCAAAAGCTATTTCCAGTATTTCTTAGCAGCTTCAGAGGTATCTCTCGCTCCCTGTAGGGCGCTTTTACTGTTATCTTAAACTGCGTGTTTATCTATATGTAAAAACTTTCTAAAGCAAATACAGTATTCTCCATTTTCTTATCACTCCCAGAGACTGGTGTTTTTGTCCGCCCCTGGCTTGCAGCCGCGGGGTGCTCGGCCTTCACTTCCACTCCTGCTCACCTGAGCCGGGGCAGAATTTCAAGGCTGGATCTCAGCATTTTTTTCCCCCGAGGGCATTGGGAAGACCAGAACAGGCCCTCCGGAAAAGAGCCAAAGCTGGATCCTGAGCAAAAAGGCAAAGAGGGTTCGAGGGTTGGGAGCAGGAGGCTACCGCCAGTTTCTTCAGAGTGAGACACCAGGCCCACTTCACCACAGTATGCATTCAGCTCAAATTGTAGCCTGCCAAGACCCTGTGGGTCCTTGGGGGTGTTCTGGGTGTCTTTCAGTTGTTGCTTTGTTTTTTAAAAGGAAAAACATACAAGGTCGCCAAACCCCAGCATCCATCCCGAGTAGAGCTGACAGGTTTTGTCTTCCTCTTGGGGGGTGGGGGGGGGTGGGTGGGACAGTGGCCTGAGTGGGGAAGGCAGGAGGAGTGAGGGAGGAGGTCACTTGCAGAGTTTAGGGCCTAGAATTAGGGTGGACTCCCCTCCTCACCTCCTGAGTGTATGTCTATGTGACAGTGTGATTTGCCTTACGGGTCTTGATCTGTCTCCCTGAAATTTCTTCCCATCTTTGGGGTTCAGCTGGAGTCTCTCAAGCCCCTAAGACATTTCAGAGTTGGTTTACACTTTAAAATGAAAACCAAAAAATCACCACCTCTTACTAACCATGTTCCCACTGGCCCCAAGGTCTCCATGCCCTGGGTGGGGCCCCCAAAATTCCCTGGGATGGCTTGGCTGGCCGTGCATCTGCCGCTCTGGGCCAGGGTACCTGCACCCAAGGAGGAGCAAAAGGGGTAATTTCAGAAAACTTGCTTTTACTTGAAAGTCCAATTTCCAAAGCAAGGAGGACTGGGGGAATCCAAGCGTGCCTGGAATTTTGCATCCATTTCCAAACTAATTTTGACTTCCGATTTCCTTTTGTCCCCATCCCCAGCAGTGCCAGGGGGTTTAGGAGGGCCAGGCTGGGCAAAGAGGCTGTCTGGCCCAGAGGTGCCCTGAGTGTTCCAGTGGGAACTTGCATGTCCAGGGTGTGCATTTGCCAGACAGGGAAGGTTCCTGAGTGCACCCCTACTTAGAACCAGAGCATCCAGCCAACCTCCAGAGCTCCCAAGTTCTGTGGCCTGGCACACGGTGTCAGAATCTCTGTGTGTGTTCACTGCTCAGGAAAATGTTCCCTGTCCTGCCAGATTTCAGGCAATATTGACCCAGGTGGTAGGAATTTGGGAAAAAGACTGCCTGGATTCTACCCAACTTGAGCCTCTGTTCTGGGATGAGGAGCTCTGTCACCCACCTTTGCTTTTAGATAATCAGTCACATACTTGACACAGAGCTTGGGCCTGGAAGCCCAAAGAAGTGCCTGCCTCAGTGTGGAGAGTCTGGATGGACCCTGCTCAGCCAACTGACCAGAATTGATGGATGAAAGGCAAGAAGTGGCAATGCTGGAGGGTGACTCCTGGAAGGGCCTGCCTAGATAGAGGACATCAACGAGCAGGTGCCTTTTTGTCTAGGGGACAGGAGACAAACCTGGAAGTTAAAATGATTTCCTATCTCAACACACGGTGCAGAGAAAGCAGATTTGGGGCATCCAGTGCCCACTCCTTCTGTGTTGCAGAAAACTGTCCATCAGACTCCACAGCAGCCTTTAGCTTTGGAGGGCCTGGGCCTTACTGGGTGCCAGCAGCCTGTTGTCTATCTGTCTATCCTGCTATCTATCATGTATCACTCTCTCATCTCCTGTGTTTCCATCCAGGTCTGCACGAATACCAATACTCTATGCTTTGTACTTTCTGACCTTACATATAGGTTCCCTGCAGGAAGGACATGTGTGTTTGTTGTGGGTGTGTATATGTGTGCAATTCTGGATGCTGGGCTTTCAACCCTCAGTCAAGGTCTGCATACAAAAGGATGTGTGTGTGTGATGTTTGGTATAAATGTGTGTACAGTGCATTGGTGTGTGTCCAGTATGTTTTCATGTATATTGCATAGCCCAGGTATTCGTGTATGGCTTAGGCAGTTTCTGTGTCCTTCGTTCTGCAAGGAGTGCATATTGCGGGGCTCCAATACACCTACAAGGTACTTGGGCATGTGTCTTGTGGGTCTTGGGTCTAGCGTAGACATATGTGGGTTCCCTTGTTCTAGGCACTCCCTAGATATGACTGCCAGGCTGCCCACCTATAACAGGCCTTCCTGTCCCTTTAAGACATAAAGGATCTCAATGGGTATTCATTGGCTGGAGGGCAGAGGGTGATGGGGCTCTTTGGCTATCCCAGTCCATCCTTTATTCTGTTTGATTTACTGGGGATATTATGGTTGATTTGGCCTCTGCCCCTTTAAGCATCGGAGTGAGAGAATAGAGGCCCCTTTCTGGCCAGATCTTGCCTTTTACCAGCTGCTGGCCTAGTCTTTTTCTGGGCCCCTCAAAGCCCTGGCCAAAGTGGTCAACACCCTACAGGCCACTCAGACAGAGCTTGAGGGCAAGGCCAGGCTGAAGTTCCACCTGCAGAAAGCCATCTCAGTCACTGCACAGCCCCCACCTCCTGGGAATGCTGCAGGTTGTGCCTCAGCCAGGAGAATGTGTGCATTGGTGTGTGCTCTCTCGTGGGTCTTGTGAGCCTGGGTCAGGCCCAGTATGCAGGCCTAAGTGCTAACCATCTGTCCCCTATGTCTGGGCCATGCAGCAGCCAGTAGGCTGGCTCCTCTGCCTCTGGCGTTCCAGTGGTTCCAGTGAGTCCGCACCCACTACCCTGCACGCAGCACACTTCCACCTGGCATCCCAGCGGAGTGCTCTGGCTCAGAGCCTTCCCTGTGTGCTTAGGCCTCCTGTGTACCTGAGTCACCTACTGTAAGTTTCCAGAGGCTTGAGGAATAGTAGCCAACTTGGCTATTTTCTCAAAGAAAAATAATGACAATCCAGGATTTGCATTGGAAACCTGAAGAGGCAGAATGGGGTATGAAACTGTGCAAATCCGTATCAAAGTCTTTGACCCCTAGATGTGCCTGCCTGAGGGAAGAGGCCCGTCTACCCCTTCTGACCTGCTCAGTCTCTGCGCACCCAGCCCTCTTCCGTCCCTGCCCCTAGCCCTGGCCCTGAGCCCCCCACCTGGCCTCTCTTCTTGCCCTCCTTGAATCCTGCGGAATCGACTGCCCAGTGCAACTGCAGTTGATTATCCCCGGCGAGACATACAACCGATTAAAATGAAATGACCCGGAAGCTGCCACGGCGCGGGGCGGAGATGCCGATCAATAGTGGGGCTGGAGGCACAAGAGTCTGGCCAGTCCCGGCTGGGAATGGGGTTGAAGACGGAGGGCCCAGCCTGGGGGGTGCCTGGGACTTTGGGCGGGGAGATGGTTCAGTGAGGCAGTGGGAAGGCCCGTGCCTGGGCTTGGCGAGGGGGCTGTGATGGTGGAGTGGCCCCCAGGTTCTTCTGCAAGGAGATTGGGACAGCCTGGTACATTCTCGACCCAGCGCATCACCCGGGACCCCGGAGCTCGAAGTCTGTTCCCAGGCCTGTGGCGCACTGGATGCACTCGGCCTCTTGGAGCAGTCTCTTCTCCCTCTCTTCTTCCTCTGCCTCTGTGGCCCTGTCAGTCCTGCCTAAGCCTTTGTGTGGCCGTCACCTGGAGCACTGGCTGTGCCTCAGGGACTTTCCCGGGCCCTCCCCTTCTCCTCTCTGTCCCCCAGCGCTGGAGCTGAGATGCCCGGCCCGCCGGGACGCTCGACCTCCTGGTACGCGCGCTGAGGCCCCCACGGCTTCCCACCGCTCCGGCCCTTTCCGGCCCCAGCTGAGCTGAAGCTCCCTGGCCCCAGTGTGCGGGCCCCGGTGGCCGTCTGGCCGGAGGGAGGGCGGGGGCAGGCGAGAGGGAGCCATGGAGGAGGGGAGCAGTACTAGCCCGGCTCCGATTTCTCCGGTCAGCTGAGCACAACTTTCCATTCGAGTGTATTCATGCAGCGGCTGATTGAGCTCCACTGTGCCGGGCGGGGCTCGGCGGGAGCGGGCAGGCACAGCCAGGCTGACAGAGGCGACACACACACACACACACACACACACACACACACACACACACACACACGTATGTGCAATTCATCTCATCTACATAAATATGCCCTCTATGTTATATCACACCTCACCTCCAGCCGTGCCATAATAAACACAGCGGAGCCCCTTCCCTCAGGCACCCACCTGCCCTGAGAGCAGTTTCCCAGCACCCGTAGACCTGCTTCTCTACATAACATAAGGCCTGCCTTTCTGATTTTCCCCTTATGGATTCTACACCGGTGGTCAGATACAAACACAAGAATCCTTCATCTGCCTTTCCTGCAGGCACACTCTCCAGGATGCATGCACTCCAAATCTGCACAGACGCACGTACAAAATGCCCAGGCTCACAATCGCACCCTCCTACAGAGCTACCCAGATTCACACAATAGAAATACACATCTGCATAAAATGGCATTAGCACCAATAGACATTTAGTGCACAGCCTGTTGTAAGTACACAGTGTGCTGGGGCTAACCAAAAGTTTACACACAAGAAAGGGAGAAAATGAACAATAAATCCAGTCAGAGAACACAGCCACTACACAGTCACCACGACAAACACACAGAGGACACACAGAGGAAATCTTCGGGCACACACACATACCTGTGAGCCAACCCAAAGATATAAGACATGCCACCCAGAGGCATGCCAACCTCCAAACCACAGAGCTTGACTCTAGGGACTCAGAGACCACCCATTCATTGCACACACACACACACACACACACACACACACACACACACACACACACTAGGCTAGGGCCCCAAAGAAGATAGGTAGGGAACTAGATAAGCACCTTGAGAGAAGCATGCCTGCTGTTGGGAGTGAGCAGGTAAACAGAGGCCTCTGTGTTACAATCCACCCCTAAATGCCCATGGTATGCTGTTCTGCAGAGCAAGAAGGGAGAGTGAAGAAGAGGGAGATAAATTATAGAGTGAGGATAAAGGCAAAAGGAAAAGGGAGAGAAAGGAGAGGGAGTTGAATCAAAAAGTGAGGAGAGGAGAGAACAGGGAAGGGACGGGAGCCGGAATGGTCTGAGGGAAGATGGGGAGCAGCTTCCCAGGGTTAAGCAGGAGGAGGGCCAAGGCTGGTTGGGGAGAGGGTGCCATTGCAGCAGGAGAGCAATTCCTTCTCCAAGCGCCTAGGGGAGCACATTGACTTGTGGCCAGCTGGACTTGGGAAGTGAGCCGAATACTGGGGGTGCACAGCAGCTTGGGGCCCAAGAGCATCCATTCCCCTTGTGGGCTAGGGAGGTCATGCAGCTTCCTCTGCCCAGAAGAGGCCCACCCAAGAAAGTACCCACCTTCCCATGCCTCCCTTCCCTGGACTCACCAACAGCTTCTCCCCTCTTAGAGGAGAGCACACTCTCACACTACACACTCTTAGAGATGGCCCCGATATGATTCCATTCATAAGACACACATAGTCACTGCTCTGCAAACACACACACACACACACACACACACACACCCCTCTGCCTTCTACAGTGGGCACAGGCAACCACCCCCTTCTGCTCAGGGATGCAGCAAGGGACAGAAGCATATCTCCACTCCTAGCAACGACTCCCCACTTTTTACAAATAAACCCACGACTCTAACTGGTTTCTACACACGCTCTTTTTGGAAAAGAAAAGGGCTTTAACTTGCAGGAGTCTAACCCGTCAAGACGTCGAGGACTTTACAGAATGTGCTGGCAAGAAAGGAGAGCACAGGCAAGTCACACACACATGCATGTGCCACGCTCTGCCTACACTCTAGCCCTGCCAGGCTGCTCACGGCGGGCTCAGTCAGGGTGGAGCCCCTCTCTGCCTGAGGATGGAAATGGCTGTGTGGTTGGAGGAGCTACAGAGCAGCCGAGCACTGGCTGTTCTCTATCTTTTATTTTTTATTTTTATGTTTTTTTCTGAAAAGATGAGGCTTGGCAGGAGGGGCGAGTTCCCTGGGGACTTCTCGGATCCCTGAAGGCAGGAAGAGTGTGCGGGGCCCAGGAACCGAAACAGGAGGTCCGAGGGACCGAGGCAGGGTCCAGACGTGAGGGGGAGCGCGGCGGGGCGTTGGGGACGCGGCCCCCGGGGCAGGGGTCCGGGATCTGTGGACTCGGCCCGGTGGGGCGCGCCCCTTGGTCCCCGCTCCGCCCTCCGGCCTTCGTGGCGCTCTCTCGCTGGGCCTTTGTCCCCACCTCTCGGGCTCGGACTCAGTCTTTCTTCTTTCAAGCCGCTGGGAGGCGCTGTGGCCGAAGCCCCGGCCTCTCCCAGCCTGATGCCCTGGTCCTCCGGCCGCGCCGTCTTTCTCCGAACCTGGTCCCCGCGGGGATGGGCTGCCTCAGGCGATGGCCCCGGCCTGTGGCTGGGGGCGGCCTGGAGCCCTTCCAGGCCCGCACTGGCTTTGGTTTGTTGGATTTTGCGATATTTACCATAATAATTAATTTACGACCATTCAACAGAATATCTTAGCAAGGCCCCTTAACGACTGGAAGCGCTGCTAATTCCCGGCGTGTGCGCCTCTCCCTCTGCAGCCCCGGACAGGCGCAGCGGCCTTATGCCTGCCCCTACCGCGCCCGGGACACACCGGCGCCGCCTGGCCAGGCCCGACTGGGAGGAAGGACGGAGGACCGACGGACACGTGTACGTGTGCGGGCGCACGGAACCCAGGCCCCGGCCACCGCTGCCTTTCCCCTGTGTGTCTGAGCTGAAGCGGCTCCGCTTATACCGGGAGGTGAAACGGAAGCTCAGAGAGGGCCATAATTTGACCACTGTCACACAGCCAACCTCCACCTTCACCCGGCTACACCAACACACTCGGTGACCCTCTCTGTTTTCCTCTCCGTGCGCTCCCGATAGCCGGGGAAATACTTTTCTGAGATGCCTCTCTGGGCGCGCAAGATGAGGCAAGAGCGGGAGAAGTGAGTGGGATAGGACTGGGAGAGGGCGGCCCTAGGCTCTGCCCTTCTGGGCGCGCTATCTCTCCCACCACCTGCACTAGGACTTTGCAGGAACGCGCCTCCTACGCGCTGCCTAGGAGGACCAGACCCGAGAGAAGCACTCAGCAAGCAGCTACGTGCAGGCGCCCCCACCAAGCCCGGAGAAAGAGCGTGGATTTCAGGGGCCTCACTTCGCACAGCGGACCAGCCTCCGCTTAAACCACCAGCACTTCCCAGTGGGCTGGGAATCGAGGATGTGAAGTGTGTGGATACATGTGAACGTTGTTGAGTGTGCAGTGAGACTGTTGTGCAGATTCTTATGAATTGCAAGAGAAATATTTACCTTGTGCGGGTGACAAGTCTACCTGCAGATGAGCCCGAGGGCTTGTCCAGTGCTTGTGAGCATGATGCAGAAATATCAACTAAGTTCTCGAAGAATGGAGGGGAGAGGGACAAGCACAATTGAGCCCTGTCCTCAAGTTTCTCACGATCCAGTGGGAGGGACAGTTGAGGTCACCACTTAAAAACAAACCAACCTCGTGGAGTTGCACACAGTGTTTCCCGGAGTGGCAACTTCGTAATTAATTACTACAACTTTGGCGGTGGGGATAGAGAGGGCTTCTCTGAGCAGATGGCGCTGACCCAGAAGGATGAATCGGATTGAGTGGAGGAGATTCTAGGCAGGAATTGCAGGCGGGAAGGCATGGAGGAGGTGTCAGGTCCAGTGGGGAGCAGTGCAGTGTGGCTGGCCCGCCAGGAGTACTGTAGTGTGGGGCCTACGGGTTTTTGAGAGGTTGGTAATTGATTCTGAGGGACGAGAGAGTAGGGATTAATTACAAGATCAGGCAAGTTGTGTGGCCTTGATCCCATGGGTACTGGGGAGCCAAATAAGAATGTATGAAAGTGGCTGGGCGCAGTGGCTCACACCTGTAATCCCAGGACTTTGGGAGGCCGAGGCGGGCGGATCACGTGGTCAGGAGATCGAGCCCATCCTGGCCAACATGGTGAAACCCCGTCTCTACTAAAAATACAAAAATCAGCTGGGTGTGGTGGCACATGCCTGTCATCCCAGCTACTCGGGAGGCTGAGGCACAAGAAGCACTTGAACCCAGGAGGCGGAGGTTGCAGTGAGCTGAGATTGCCCCACTGCACTCCAGCCTGGAGACAGAGGGAGACTCCGTCTCAAAACAGTCAAACAAACAGACAAACAAACAAAAAAACTGTATGAAAGCTTAAGTGGGAATATCCAGTGTCCTGCTTAAGGACTGTAGTCGGAGGCAGTGAGGCTGTAGACAGGAAGGCCCCTAGGAAACTATTCCAATAGGCAGGACTGAGCTAAGGCGCCAGAACGGGTTAAAGGCATTTCCAAGGAGGAATGGTGAGGACTTGATGACCAGTTGCAGACCTATAGGCTGCCCTCCGACCTCCAGTTTCATGTGCGCTCACAATTCACATGCTCACACGTGCTCCTTAGAGGGGTCTGTCGGTGGAGGCCGCGAACCAATCAAACCCTTGCACTGTGTTCCAAAACCCATTCCCTACCAGAATGGGAGTCCTGTAGGGCCAGGTCTCCTCCCATACCCACCCATTTCGGCCTGTGTTCTACTGCACAATAACAGCTGGCACTGGGTGCGGGAAGACGGTGAAAACTCGAGTCCCAGGCCCCAAGTCCTCCAGGAGTAACTGGGGTGACCCGAGGAGAGCAGCGCACTGGGTGAGTGGAAGCGGGGCCGTGAGAAGGGTACCGAGGGTCAGAGGTGTTGCAAGGGACCCAGGACGCGCGCGCCTCCGAACCCCTGAGTCTTCGTCCGAGCGCCGCCGCAGGCTCTGCGAAACTTCAGTGCGCGCAGCCTCCTGCACACCATTTTCGCGCGACCTCCTTGCCTCGGGCTCCAGGGGTCAAGCCAACCCAGCGCGGGAATGTTCCATTTGCCCTATTGGGACATTCAGGGAGGCTTTTCCGGGCTGCCGCGGCGCTTCCACGCAGAGGAGGCGTCGGCTCCCAGGCTGTTTGGCGATCTTGTTATTGGACACGCGAGAGTTTAGAGACCCAGAGAAATGGAGTGAGTCAAAGTCAAACTCAAGTTTCTCGGCCCCTAGTCCTGTGATTCTTCCACTGCACATTGCACCCCTGGGCCTTTCACATCTGCTCCTCGCGAGCTTGGAGTGTAGGTGCGACCAGGGCGCATCTGTGCTAGTGCGTGTCTGCGTGCGTGGCCTTTGGGTGACTCCACCCCCGCAACTGTCTCCGAGTGTGTGGGCGCGTGTGTGGCAGGTACCCAGGAGCAGGACAAGGAGGGAAGCCTCAGCTTCCAGACCCGCTCTCGCGTGCTGGCGGGAGCGGTGGGCAGGAGCAGAAGGAGGTATGTGGGGAAGGATGGAGGCAGACTAGGGCTCTGTGCCCGCAGAAGAGTCCAGGACGCAACCCCGCACGCCGGATCAGCGGGGAGGCAGGAGAATGGACCCGTTCCCCCGGGGATGGGAGAGCTGAGAAAGGCTGCAGGTCGGGTAGCTAGATTCCATGATGCCCTCAAGAAGTTGCCAGACTCCAGTTGGGGAGCTCTCAAGAGCCAGAGACCCAGGGAAGTCCCCTCTTCGGCCTCCGAGGACCCCGAAGCCTGGCCGCAGTACTCAGCCTTGGACCCCTTGGTTCCGCGGCCAGACGCCCCTCGGCGCTGGCTGTGCGCACCCAGGCGCAAAGCACTACAGGTTGGAGGCGGAAGGCAGCGCGCTCTGGGGCCATTGGCGGGTTTTTGCTGCCACCTCGCGGCGATGATGCGTAGCATGCGAACCCTCCGCACCTCGGGCCTTGGCAGTGCACGCCGGTGGTGTGGGGGGCCTTGCCCTGCCGCGCTGTCCTTTTCTGCTCGGGTTTTCGCGACACCTCTTCCACCGGGATAGCCTGCTTCTCCTCTTGAGGTACTGCGTCCTGTCTTATACCAAAGTCCACCATTTTGCGTGGGTAGGACCCTCCACCCTGGCCTGTGGGATTGGGAGTCACCTTTCTAGCTCCTTTCTCTTGCTTTACTACTTGATCCTGTAGCTGCCCACCTGGACTTGCAATAGGTCTCATGCTAATATTTCCCTTCTTTTGCACTATTAACTTGTCGTCTTGCAGATAGATGCCTCTAGGTCTCCTACAGCGGGAGTGTGGGGCTGTCTCCCACGGTATTAGGCTGTCTGGTGGGAAGCCATGCCGAGCTAGTACCCTCTCCTCCTCTCCGCAACCGCCTGCTGAAGGCCTTCCATATGACTGACGCTGCCACACCTTGGAGACAGCCAATGGCAGCCTAGACCCTGGCCCTGCGATTATAGTTTAGTGCAAGCAGAGAAACACAATACACAAATTATCATTGAAGCTGCCATATGGAGGTATGCACAAAGTGGGAGCCCGAGGAGGGCCTTTGAAACAGATCTTGATGGATAAGCATGAGTTTTCCAGGCCAGCGAGGAGGGAAGGACAGTCAAGGGACTGGGAATTGTGTGTCCAAAGACACTTGGGTACAAAAGAGCATTGGGTGCTGAGAGGGACAGCTGTTTCCTGGGGTGCTCCACAGTCTGATGGTGAAGACATTGCTTTGCTCTGGACAGCATAGCCAGCCAGCTTGGGCGAATGTATTGATTAGAGTATCAAGTGTCAGTGGTGAAAGGAAGATTTGGAATTGCTTCTTTTCCCATTTAAATAGACAAGGAAACCGAGATTCTGGATAAGTCTCTGTCCTTAAGTACAAAGCTAGTTAGGTGGCCGATCGCTCTATAGAGTCCACCATGGTGCCTAAGGGAGGCTGCGTTCCAATGCCAGGTGGTCTGGAAAGAGGAGGGTGGTGGTGGTGGGGAGGGGTTAAGAGGAGGCATCACAGGCTCTTTTCTTTTTCTCAGCTACAGTTTTGCTTGCCTGCTTCTCTTTTAGGCAGCATAAATACTAACCCTTACTCTCTTCTCTACAGATGCAATCATTCTAAAAGCTTTGGGGTTTTTTGTTTGTTTGGTATGTTTGCTGCCAAAACTATTTGGCAGCAAAACCTGACCTAAACAGTATGAAGCTATTTATAGTCTTTATCTATCCTGCTTGGCATAGATATCAGATATTTCACTGCAGAAATGCTGATGTGTTGGATTACAGGTACTGCTCTGGACCCACTTGGGTGGCGTTATGTAATACAGAATATACGGACCATTATATGTACCTTTCTGAAATCTCCAAAACTATGAATTTCCCGAGGTTTTTGGAAAGGGATTGTGGTCCTTTGGGATTGATCCTGGATTGTCTTATGATAAAGAGGTTCATGGTGGGAGAGGAAGTTGGGAGAGAGTGGGAATTTAAACAATGTAATGAGATAAACCATGATTGGTAGTTTGCAGGAAGAGTAGGTCAAGTTGGCTGTTGGACAGGGTCACAGGGCCAGCCCAGCAAAGCTGCTGGCATCCTGGAGGGCCTCAGGGGCTAGGGTCTTAAATTTCTTTTTTTCTCTTGAGACAGGGCCTCGCTCTGTCACCCAGGCTGCAGTGCAGTTGTATTATCACGGCTCACTGCAGCCTGACCCTTCAGGGCTCAAGCAGTCCTCCCACCTCAGCCTCCTGAGTAGCTGGGACAAAAGGTGCACACCACCACGCCCAGCTCATTTTGTATTTTTTTAAGAGACGGGGTTTCACTATGTTGCCCAAGCTGGTCTCAAGCTCCTGGGCTCAAGCAGTCCTCCCACCTTGGCCTTCCAAAGTGCTGGGATTACAGAATTGAGCCATCGCACCCAGCCCTTAGATTTCTACACAAGCTGGAGAAGGTAGATAAGATCCTGGCTCCAGGCATCTTTTCATGGCCATTCTCTCCCAGAGTCAGACTCTCCCCTTGATGCCAGAATTCTCCCTTTCTCCAGACCCAGGGAACACCTAACTCCACCTCTCCAGGTCAGTCAGGTAGGGGCAGCCAGATGCTCCCTCTATCCCCTGGATGTCCTGGGGGAAAATCCTTCTCTATCATAAAGCCATAGGTAAATGCCTAAAATGTGAAAAACTTTACATGACAGAGACAGCTGCAAAGGAGGAAGAAAGTGAACATTTGTGGTTGAAAGCTTTCTAGGCATCCAGCCGTGTCCTAGGTTCTTAAACCAGCTTTTTTTTTTTTTTTTTTAATCCTTGCAGCATCCTGGGAGATCAGTATTTTCATCCTCATTTTTCTAGTTGAGGGAATTGAGGGCCTGAGAGGTTATAGGATCCTTGCTAGTCCTCCTTCTCCCCCTGAAGTCCCCCTGCAATAGGGTAAGAAGTTCTAGTCCAAGCTTTCCTCTCTTCCATCTTCCAGGAAAGTGGAGAGACTGCAGCCCTGGTCGTGTGTGTTGGAGAGGAGAATGTGGGTCCCTTGGAAGGGAGTGGCTGGGGGCCCTGAGCTTTGGGGGATAATCTAACCTTGTGGTGCTCCTTTCCCAAAGCTCCATCAGAGACAAATAGAATGGTGACATATCCCCTTGTCCCTCCAGAGAAGGCTGCTCCCTCCCCAGTGGGGCTCACCATCTGCAGTTGTTTAGCTCTTCCTTCTGTGTCAACACTCCGCCCTTGTCTCTTTGTGAGAACTTCGGCTGTATTGTTGTTGTTCTTGTTGTTGTTTTTGAGATGGAGTCTCCCTCCATCACCCAGGCTGGGGTGCAGTGGCTCCATCTCAGCTCACTGCAACCTCTGCCTCCCAGGTTCAAGTGATTCTCCTGCCTCAGCCTCTTGAATAGCTGGGACTACAGTTGCACGCCACCATGCCCAGCTTATTTTTGTATTTTTAGTAGAAACAGGGTTTCCCCATGTTGGCCAGGCTGGTCTTGAACTCCTGACCTCAAGTGATCCGCCTGCCTTGGCCTCCCAAAGTGCTGGGATTACAGGCATGAGCCACCGTGCCCAGCCGGCTGTATTGTTTGCTATGTTTATTTAAAACTAAAAACTTGCAATGATGCGAGTTGGAACTGCATGCCCCAGGAACATCTGGGCTCCTGAGTCACTGGAGAACAGCTTAGAGACAGGGTGGGGACAGTAAGCTGAGCTGGGAAGAGTGACTCAGAGATACCAGAGTCACCATGACCTGTCCAGAAGCAGAGGAAACAGGGACCCTGCAGATGGGCCAGAAGGAGCTGGGATTTTTCAAGTAGCAGGAGAAAGGATGCCCCTCAGGTGGTGGGGGAAGTTACAGGGCAGAAAATGGTGCCCTCATGGAGCTATCCTGGCCAGCAGAGAGCCCCAGACCACATTCTGCCTGGCTTTACTGTGATTGCGGTGCATGGCTTATTTCTCCTGCTAGACTGGGGATGGGGCTGTGTTAAATGCACCTTTTTTATTGCCCACAGCACCTAACACAAAGCCAGACTCTGTTGATTGGATGGGTGAGTGAATCAATAAGTACCATAGGCTTAAAAACCAGGCAGTGCCGGGTGTGGTGGCTCACGCCTGTAATCCCAGCACTTTGGGAGGCCGAGGTGGGCGGATCACGAGGTCAGGAGATGGAGACCATCTTGGCTAAAACGGTGAAACCCCGTCTCTCCTAAAAATACAAAAAAAATTAGCCGGGCCTGGTGGCATGTGCCTATAGTCCCAGCTACTTGGGAAGTTGAGGCAGGAGAATCGCTTGAACCCAGGAGGCAGAGGTTGCAGTGAGCCGAGATCGTGCCACTGCACTCCAGCCTGGACGACAGAGTGAGACTCCATCTCAAAAACAAAACAAAACAAAAAAAACAGGCATTAGCAGCCTGCCACAGAATATGCCTAGAGAAATCTACAGGTGACCCTGATGGGGCATGCAGATCCCAGAGCCATGGAAATCACCTAAAAGGAGGGGACGGGAGAGCATCTGAGCAGACTGTCTGTTGCCTGGAGCAACAGGAGGACTCTCTGGGGTCAGCTGAAAGGGAAGCAGTCAGGGAACTTGCAAGGGGGGAGTACCACTCGGGCAAGGGCAGGAGAATAACAGGCGGTGCCCTGGAGGAACACTGCATGCTGCCGAGGAAGGAGGGCGGCCTTGGCGAGGATGTCACCATGAAGCACTTGGAATTGAGACAGAACATCCTCACTCGGGGTCAATTTGTACCCTAGTACTGAAAGTTATTCCCTGGTGCTATCTGTACTCATCATATTTTGACAAACTTTAGAGTAACCCTTCCATCTCTCCCTGCTTCTTTTTGAATTTAAACATCAAGCATTTGAACACAAGTCTTCATGTCCATTTATCTCAGTGTAAGGAGGAACAACTGGGCCGGGCGTGGTGGCTCATGCCCTCTCTTTGTACTTGATATAGTCAGTTGCCTGACTGCAAACCCAGGCCTACCCTGGGTAGAAAGAAAAGGGAATTGTGACAGTTGCCAGGAAGATTTCTCTGTGGAAGCAGCTGGTGTTTTTCTGAGTGGAAACTTTGTGGAGGGAACTGGCATTTAATTAAAAAACAGGCTGGGTGTGGTGGCTCACACCTGTAATCCCAGCACTTTGGGAGGCCGAGGCGGGTAGATCACTTGAGGTCAGGAATTCGAGACCAGCCTGGCCAGCATGGCGAAACCCCATCTCCAATAAAAATACAAAAAATTAGCCAGGTGTAGTGGCTGGCACCTGTAATTCCAGCTACTTAGGAGGCTGAGGCAGGAGAATTGCTTGAACTTGGGAGGCGGAGGTTGCAGTGAGCCAAGATCGGACCACTGCACTATAGCCTGGGCAACAGAGTGAGATTCTATCTCAAAAAAAAAAAAAAAAAAAAGGAATAACTGATGGGATCACGTTGACCTTCCCATTCTCTCCACATAGACACGTGCTCAACAACTGCCTTTAGAGAGGAAGCAGGCCTGGTGGTGGCAGCTGTGGAGTGGGGTGACGGTGGCTGGGATGGGGGTGGAGCCAGGGAGTGGGAAGCCAGGGGTCTGTCTCCTGCCCATGGGCTCTTCCTATCTGGCCACATGGTAGATGCACCCCTGCTCCTGGCCAGTTCTGCCCTCCTTGCCTCCATTTCGTTTCAGGATTCCTGGCTACTCTCTCTGGTTGGCAGCCCCGCACCAAGCCTCCCAGACATTGATTCTCTGCTGCTCTGTAGCATAGAAGACTACAGTGATAGGCTCTGCAGACTTCACCTTGGAGTCCCCCTTTCATCCCTGCCCATTAGTCTCCTCCTTGGTTGTTTGGTTGCATTTTTCCTAATGCCAAGGGGTAGGGGCAATGTATGATATCTTCGCTTGTTTACATCTCAGCACGACCCTGGCTTCCCCTCCTTCCTCCTTCCCGCTGCCTTGCCTTTTTATCCATCTCCCTCCTGCTCACAGGATGGACACTGCCTTGTTCCTAGCAGCTCCAGCAGCCCCCTTCTCCAAATGCCCCCCTTCTCTAGGTGGCCCCTTCCATCATGTCCTGGCCTTTGGATGTTGGTTCCCATAATGCAGATGAGAAGGTGGAGGCAGAGAGAGGGGAAAAAGCCTGCCAAGGCTGAACAATGAAGCACCCTCAGGGCCAAGGCAGTCATTCTCCTGCTGGAGCAAAGGGCCCCTGGGAGACCCAGGATGCCCATGAAGAAGGTGCCCATCCCTGGGGCCCTGCTAAAGCTTCCCAGTGGAGGCCACATGTTTCCCACACTTCTAGCGCAGTGTTTCCCAAACTTATCTGACCATGAGGGGCACCTGAGGCACTTGTCAAATGGTCACAGTTCGAAGTCCTTATTGCATTGGAATCCCCAGGTGCTGGAGGTGATTCTTATGAATAGGCAGGATGGGAAAATACTGCCTGATGGCCTTGTTCCTCAGTGCAAGGGTGAGGGAGGGGTCCTGGCAGTGCTAGTATCTCCTAGGGACTAGTTAGAAATGCATTTTTAGAGTTTGAGACCAGCCTGGCCAACGTGGTGAAAACCTGTCTCTACTAAAAATGCAAACATTACCAGGCATGGTGGTGCTGGCCTGTAGTCCCAGCTACTTGGGAGACTGAGGCAGGAGAATTGCTTGAACCTGGGAAGCAGAGGCTGCAGTGAGCCAAGATTGCGCCACTGCACTGTAGCCTGGGTGATGACTGTCTCAAAAAAAAAAAAAAAAAAAAAAGAAAGAAAAAGAAAAATGCATTTTAACAAGATCCCAGGTGATTTGTAGGCACAGGGGTGTCTCTGGGTTGGAAATTCTTCAAGGTGACACTTTGTGTCGGGGAGAAACTCAGGCCTTGTAACCTTGGTCCCGTCATTTCAGCAATCTGAGCTCTGGTCTTGCTCCTCTGTGAATTGGTGGTAATAACAGCTGGGCACTGGTTATGACGACCAGATTCGATGTGGGGCTGGAAACATTGCGCCAAGTTTAGAAATGTGGACTGCCCCTGGTGTCTGGCCCTTGTCCTTGGCAGCTGCTCCTTTCACTATGGCCAACCCAGGACTCCCTATCCCGTCTGTCTTCTCACAAGTGCTGCCCTCCCCACCAGCCCCGGCCACAGTGGGGCTCTTCGACTCTTGCAGATTAACTCTTGACAAGATGGCCAGCCTCTTGGGGGGTCTCCGCCTTGGCCCCAGCCACAGCCCCTCCTTCCTATCCCCACCTCTGGTCATGGAAACCAGACGCCGCAGTCACTCAATGGACAGATGCTGAAGAAGAACTTGGAGAATAATCACAGACAGAGGCCCCTTCCCGAGGAACAGACCCATTGCCAAGGCCTCAGCCCAGAGGGACTGTGCTGGTCCCAGAAACAGCCCACGCAGAAATGGTTTGGACGATGGGCTGGCCTTGTAAGGGTGGCTGGACAGGGGCCAGCTGGTAAAACATCGCAGGGGTGAGGAAAGGTGCCTGGAGCTAATGTGTACAGATGGAAGTATCATTGTGCCACTAGGCCAGGCATTCCCCACCCAGCTGACCTGACTTATGGATGGAAGACAAGACACTGCTGCTGCCAGCTTCCCCAGACCCCCAGACCCTGCAGCACTTCCTGGCCTCAGACAGTTCCTCCTCTATGCAGATTTGTCCAATCAGAGCAGCCACAGGCTGCCCCAGCCTCTCTGTATTCACATCCTAGACCTTCCTGGCCTGACTCCCTCAATTTTATACTGCATCTTGTTTGCTTCCATAAATGTCCTCCTGTGTGTCAGATCACTTGTTCCCCTTTTTTTTGTCTCAGAAAATAAGATTGTTATATTTACATTACTTCATTGAGTTTTATTTTGTGAAAGGCAGAGGTAGAGCATAAGGAATGAGTTCGTTGGGTCTTGCTTTCCAACCCATTGTAGATTTCCTATTTTTTTTCCTGTTATAAATGTTAATCAATCAATCTACAATCATGTATAATAATAACGCTTATACTTTCGGTTAGTGGCTCTGAGTTCTACTGACTTAAGTCCCATACACCCACCAGCCTGGAATTCCTTCCAGTGGGGATACCCCACAGCTTTCTGGGGCACAGCCTTGCTTTCTCTCACAGTCTTGCTTTCTCTCTTGACTATGTCACTGTTGGAAAAAGCCGACATCGTCTTCTTGATTCAAGTAGGCCTTCTGGAAAACATTATTCTGAACAATCTCACAAAGATCTATAAAGAGTTTTCTTTCTTCTTTTTTTTTTTTTTTTGAGTTGGATTCTCTTTCTGTCACCCAGGCTGGAGTGCGGTGGCATGATCTTGGCTTACTGCAACCTCCACTTCCTGGGTTACAGTGATCCTCCTGCCTCAGCCTCCCAAGTAGCTGGGACTACTGTGCCCACCACCATGCCTGGCTAATTTCTGTACTTTTAGTAGAGATGGGGTTTCATCCTGTTGGCCAGACTGGTCTTAAACTCCTGGCTTCAAGTAATTCACCCTCTTCAGCCTCCCAAAGTGCTGGAATTACAGGCACGAGCCACCGCACCCAGCCAAGAGTTTTCAAAAATTGTGAACCAAAAACCCAGCACCTTGAAGTATGTGAGAAGTTTAACATTCCACAATTAGACCACCTGATCTCCGCACGGGGGATACCGTGACCCGGAAGAGCCTTGCCTGGGAAGCCTGGATTGTTCTAAACCTTGGCAGTGACATCCGAGGTCCACACTGTAGGTTTCCTCTCAGCTCTGGGTCTGGGTGCCTTTGTCATGGCTGCAACTTGCAGAGAGGTGTCTCAGGACTGGGATGCCACTGGCTGAGGCCCTCTTGAGGGTCCTTTTTCCCTTTCTACAGCCACATATTGGATTCTCTTTTCAGAGCTTGGCAAGCTCTTCCCAGCAGATTTGCTGTTCCTGGCTACTTCCTCTCTTCCTCCTCTCCCCTTCCTTCTTAAGTCCCCACCCTCTTCATCTTCCTCTTTTCCCTTCTTCTCCCTTTTCTTTTCTGTCTTTCTTTTTTTGAGATGGAGTCTTGCTCTGTCGCCCAGGCTGGAGTGCAGTGGCATGATCTCGGCTCACTGCAACCTCCGCCTCCTGGATTTGAATGATTTTCCTGCCTCAGTCTCCCGAGTAGCTGGGATTACAAGCATACACCACCATGCCCAGCTAATTTTTTTTTTTATTTATTTAGTAGGGACAGGGTTTCACCATGTTGGCCAGGTTGGTCTCGAACTCCTGACCTCAGGTGATCCACCCACGTCAGCCTCCCAAAGTGCTGGGATTACAGGCATGAGCCACCGTGCCCGGTGTTCTTCCCCCTTTTCTTGCCCTTCCCTCATCTGCCTTTCTGGAGGGCCCCGCCCAGTGTTCCCTCTCCCTGGGGTCTGAGTTCCGTGTGACAGCCCCCTGCAGGTGGAGGAGCCAGCTCCCCATGTCCTTGCCTCCCCGATGCGCCAGCCTCCCTGCCTGGCTCAGCCGCCTCGGCAGATGCAGGCACCCCCTGCATTGTTTCCCGTCCTGAAGACGAGCAGCTGCCGCACTAATTGCCACCAGCAGGGGGGCCGGGCTGTGCTCGCACTCCTCCTGCCGATTAGGGGGCGACCCGGGCGGGGGGCGGGGGACAGTTTTCAGGAGCCGAATGAGCTGAGCCAGTGTTGAGCATTATTCCAGGAATTTTAAACACTCGTTAAAGGCTTTGCCATGTCTCACTTCAGTACACATCATGCTCCAGTTACTGCTCGGAACTGCGGGGGCATCAGCTCGGGCAGCACTTATCAATATTTTAGCACGAGAAAGGCAAATGATGTTGAAACATTGAACTATATTTCCATCTGTTCAAACTGAAATGGAACAAGCTTAGCTCAGGAAATGGAATCTTTCCTCCCCAGCTGCCTTGGAAGCAGCAATACCCACTGGACTGGCCTTGGCCCTTGCCTCAGTTTCCCCTTCACCTCTCTTCTCGATTAGTCCCCGGTGTTCATACCTTATGGGCATGATATTGAGCAGGTGTTAGGTTTGTTGGTAGAGCAGGAGTGGCAGCACCTCAAAGAACCTGAGAGGGACCCCCGCTCTTGTTAAAACGTGCCTTCCCCATCGACTGACAGAGAGCAGTGGGGTCAAATGCGATCTGTCTTAGTGCTAGGGGACATCCTCTCCATCCCCTGCATGGGCCTGTTTCAGTATCTCCAGACTGTCCATCCTGCAAGAAGACCCAGGATGGCTGGCTGGATGTGAAAAGGAAAGCACTGACCATACACAGGTGGACAAACACCGTAAATACTGCATACAAATAAAGCATTTATGGTAGACCCCTGTTTCCCCCGGAACAAAACAGAATTTATTGGCAGGAAAGAACCTCAAGAAATATTGGCATTCAATTGTCTGAGAAGAACAGAGAAGTTTCTACAGTGTGGAAAGCAGGGTGGCTGATGTGGGCGGAGACGAGTCATCTCGTGATTTAGGGGAGAGCCCATGGGATCTCTCCTCCGAGGGGCCCCCCAAAGGCCTGTGATTAACAGTATTCAAGGAAAAAGGAATCCTTTTGTCCCCAGCCCTAAAGCAGAGTGGGGGATTGCTTCTTCCCATTTCCCCTCAGACCGTCTTTTGGCAACCTCTCCCTTTGAGGCTGTTCAGTTTAATTTGGTTCATCTGCAGGGAAATAGGGGCGGGATGGGTGAAGGGCATGTGGTAAGAGATAGGCCCAGAGCCTGCATTCCCCAAGACTCAATCTGCTAAGAGGGGTCCTGGGGGCTGGTCTCAAATCCAAGGGTGTGGGGTATATACTTTTTGTTTCTGGCATCAACTGAAGAATAATTGCAAGACATTTGTCACCCAGGCCCCCATGCAGGCAGCCAGGCTGGTGACAACTTGCCTTTTGGGGAAGGGGTTTCCACTGTGACAACCGTAGCAGCAGCTGAGAGGCTCTTGTCTGTCACAGGAGATCGAGGGCTGCAAAAGCTCAAGAACCCACTGATTTCATCCCTCTCTCTGTTCGCAGACAAGGCCACCTACATCCTAAGCCAGCTGGAGGAGCAGCTTCCAGTCTTCAGAGATGGGCCCCTCTTCTTCAACTGGCCTTGGTAGTCAGGACAGAGGACAGAGGGATATATTGTAACATATATTGTAAAATTTGAGCCACATACATGGGATAAACGACATCACAAATAATCATCTCTGAAAAGAAATCTGACATCCGATGACTCAGAGGCCAGAGCCGTTGCTGATGCTCCTGGAGATGAACATTCTTTGCAAGCATTTGTGCCTCAGTGAGGGTGGCGGGGAGCCAGTAAAGTGCTGGGCTCTGCAGAAATCTAGGAGGCTGCATGGGTGATGTACAAATGCAGACCTATTACATCGATAGAAAAATGTAATGTGTTCATTCCTATCAAGGTGGAGTGCTTTTTAAATTCACCATTTCTGAAAGACTCAGGATTAATGTCAAACTGTATGAAAAGACCCAGCCTTTCACCACTCTTTCTCTTGACCATAGAATGTGGGTCTTAGTAGGGGGAGAGCAAAGGGAGCACTTTAGAAGAATTGTGAAGCAAGCACAGACAGGGTCACAGAGAGCCCTGGGATAGCGGAAGTCTACCCCCACCCCGATGTCCTCATACACATTATCGCACTAAGGAACTAGGCAGAACTCTAAGAAGGGCTGGTGAAAGAGAGAAGACACGGGGAATCAGCACATTGGCTGTGCTGACATATGTGAGCCTGAGTTGGAAGACGGCATGAATTAAGACTGAAGTCAAGACCCCCTCCCTCAAAAACAGCACTTATAGATGTTAGAGGGCAGAAAGGCAAAGTCAGAGGAAGCCTAAGGTTAAGTGAGTACGTACCCTGCACCGGGCGCTATCCAAGTTACTTTATATGAATTCTTAAAGAGCTTCTGAGATATAAATATTATTATAAAACCCATTTGACTAATGGAAACCTGAGGGTCAGAGAGGTTAAATAATGCACTAAATGACATACTTGAGGTAACCGAGATAGAGAGTGGCACATTCAGAATCGGAAACTAAATCTGTAACACCTCACAGGCTCATGTTCCTTTTATGCCACATGCCATGTGTAGCCCCAATGTCAAGGGCTAGGGGTGGGGAAAAAGAGCAGACAGAAGGCAGGATGAGACTCCCTGGAGGTCTGAGGGAAGGAACATCCTGGTGTAGGAATATCGTGCCTTCAAGGTTGCTGAGATATGTCTGTACACAGCCTGGTGAATCTGGAAGTGTCGAATAAATGTTTTTCTTTTTTTTTTTTTAAACAGGAGCCAGAAACCAGAGGGATCCGTAAGAGGACCAAGACAGCTGCAGAGCAAGTCCAGGTTACCCTGAAACTGAAGGTGTGAAGGTGCAGGCTCAGAGCCCAAACCCAAAGGCCACCATACAGGGGCACTGGTGGGCCACCAGCATTCCTGGGGCTCAGTGTGAGTGCAGGCAGCATGGACAGGGGTTGACAACATACAGTGAGGCCATGTCCTGGCTTCATGAGACAGGCTAATGTTGTTTGCATGCCCAGCTATTTATAATCAGGAGACTGAACAAAGATTCTTTAAACTGTGACTCTGCAGAGGCTTATACCAGCTATATACAGGAGCCCTTTTTCTTGTATGCTTTGCCCACTGTAGACACTCATGACTGTAGGGATCCCAGGTAGGAAGGTAATGAGGGAGACTAGGCTCCATCTAGCAACCATATGTGCAGAAATGGCAAAGAAAACAGGGCCTAGAGTTTGGAGAGAGGGTAGGTGGGGTTCTTTTGACTTCTCAGAGTACAGAGTCACATGGATTCCCAGAAAGCAAGGTTCACAGGACACATGCATATGGACATGAACACAAGAAGAGTCTTGATCATAAGGCTGGGCCTCCAGGAACCTGAGGAAAGCTGCCCAGCCATGCCTCATGGAGAGTGAATGCTTAAAAATCAGAAGGTCATTCAAGACTGAGGACATCTCTGGAACCAGGTTTTAAGGCTGTCCTCTTAGCAGGTGGGTTTTGTCCACTCTTCAGCTCCACTGCTGACATCCTCAGACTTTTTCCTGTAGGTACCAGAGTCATGGGGCCTATGACAATGTTTCAGATCTTGAAAATACATTATGGGTCCAAAATATGAAATGAGAACTATAAAAATCCCATTGATACACATTTTATTAGTATACCCAAAGTTCGTTAATATTTGTGCTGCGCGTGGTGGCTTACACCTATAATCTCAGTGCTTTGGGAGGCCAAGGTTGGAGGACTGCTTGAAGCCAGGAGTTTGTGACCTGCCTTGGCAACCTAGGGAGACCCCACATCTCTACAAAAAATAAAGATAAAAATTAGCTGGGCGCAGTTGTGTTTGCCTGTTGTCCCAGCTACTCGGGAGGCAGAAGCGGGAGGATCGCTTGAGCCCAGGAGTTTCAAGTGCAATGAGCCATGATCCCTTCACTGCACTACAGCCTGGGCAACAGAGCAAAACGCTGTCACTAATAAATAAGTAAATATTTAATATTTGAAAAATATTTGAAATCAAATTGTAAGTTAGGATGTCATATTTCCCAAATATGCCTAATGATTGAGACATCAAAGCCAATCACAAATGAAATGTGTCAAGATTCTATAGACAGGAAATTGTAAGCAGGAAACTTAATGAGAGCGTGGTAAGGTTTTAGTGTGTTGGAGGTGTAGCCTCTGAAGCTCTTCAAATTGGCCTGGAGGAGATTCAGCACCTTATGTGAGTCAATTCAACATTGTTTATTAAGCACCTACTATGTAGCAGGCATTGTTCCAGAAACTTGAGTGACATCGATGGACCCAAAAAAAGATGTGTCCTCATCTCTAAAGAGAAACAGTGAAAAGGAAACAAAATCAATAAGTAAAACATGTGGTGTGTTTGAAGTTTACAAGGAATAATAAAAAATGAGGCCAGGTAAGGGGACCGGGAGGGGCGGGGTGGGGTGGGGTGGGGGAAAGCAGTGGCAAGAAATGGAGTTGTCAGTTTAGGCCTCTGTTAGAAAGTGAGATGTGAGAAGGACTTGAAGAAGGTGAGCCAAGGAAATATCTGGAAGGAATGTGTTCCAAGAAGAGAGAACAGCTACAGTAAAGGCCGAAGACATGCCTGCTGTGCTTGAGGAACAGCAAGGGGGGCCAGTGTAACTTGAAGCGGGAGGCACAGAAACGATGTTGGGTCAGGGTGCAGGTCCCGCCAGGCCCTACAGGTCATCACGGGGAATTGCCTCACACTCAAGGAAATTGGGGACCCTAGGAAGTTCTGAGCAAGCGGAAGGTGGGAGCTGCCATTGGCGGGAACTGGGAGAGCTGAGGGTGAGAGTGAGGCATGTTCGGGGTAGGAACAGGAGCAATCAGGATTTCAGGTTAGACATGTTGAGTCTGAGCGTCTGTGAAACATCCAGATGGAGAGGTTGAGTGGGCAGTTGGGCCTATGAGTAGGAGCTCGGAAGAGGTGGACAGGTTCGAGTTGTCAGCAGATTTTATAGAGATGATGTTTAAGGCCACAGAGTGGGATGACCTCACTAAGGGAGAGCGGAGAAGGAGAAAAGAAAAGCAAAAAGGCCGGAGCCCTGGGCACTCCGACTGTTATGGGCCGGGGAGAAGAGAGACGAGGAAAAACCGGCAAAACAAGCTGATGCATGACCGGGGACACAGGAGGAAAACCAAGACAGCGTTGTCCAGGAAGTCAGTGCAGCACAGGAAGGCAGAGGGCTACCATGATGAACATATAGGAATGCATGTGCAGGGCTGAACAGGGCTTGGACATATGAACAACTCAGCAAGTGATAGCTATTTTTTTTTTGTTTGTTTTTTGAGACAGTGTCTTGCTCTGTCACCCAAACTGCAGTGCAATGGTGTGATCACGATTCACTGCGGTCTTTACCTCCTGGGCTCAAGCAATCCTCCTGCTTCAGCCTCCCAAGTAGCTGGGACCACAGGCATGTGCCAACACACCCAGCTAAGTTTTTAATTTTTTTGTAGTTGTACAAAAAAATTAAATTTTTAAATTTTTTTGGTTGTCCAGGCTGGTCTCAATCCTCCCACTTCGGCCTCCCAAAGTGCTGGGATTACAGGTGTGAGCCGTTGTGCCCAGCTGTTGTTGTTATTTGAATTACTGTATGAGTAGTGTTATGTCAGCACTGCGTGAGCGGAGGAAGGTGGAAGGCCTGGCAGAGAAATGAGCTCTTTGCTAATCAGATTATCATGGCTAAGAATCTACAGTCAACCAGAGTCTGATGGAGGGGCATCCTTGTTTAGCTACTCACAGATTAAAGCAATTCTGCCCTAAGGAAAAGGTCCCAGGTTTAGAGACAGGGCCTTTCTGCCCCTTCCAGCCCCCTGCATTCCCCACGGTGGGGAATCTGCAGGCAGGACACAGTTCTGCTGGTGCTCGGTATTGTTCCCCGGCTTGAGCTGTCAGATGATTCCCTGGACCCCTTTTGACCTCTGCCTTTGACCTGGGGATCAGGTGACATGTGACTGGAGGCAGGTCTGCACATCCTCTGAGATGACAGCTCACTTGAGCTCCCCCTTGTCTCTGCCTGTCACCAGGAGAAAACAGCCCCTGTTAGGTTTTCTAAACACGCAACAGCTTGGGCAGTGACCCAGCCACAGATTCCCAGACAGGCGTAGACACCGAGGAGCGTCTGAAGCAAGGTGAGGCGAAGGTTCCAGCACAGCCTGGGGAAGGGCCCCCAGAAAGTCAGATTCTCCCCGAGGCCATCTCTGGAGCTTGGCTTGTGTGTGGTTGTCTGCCAGGCTCTGGGAGCCCTGCAGTGGTGACTCATGGGCCATTTTTGGGACCCAGACAACTGGAGAGATCATCAGACAGTTTGCTGGCTGTCTCATGAGGCTGCGTGTGTAGCTCTGCCATCCATCCGTGTGTCCTTGGCAGCTCACACATGCCGGTAAGTGCTCAATGTGGGATGCCCATGAAGCCAGGCACGCACGACCCTCTCACTGCCACCCGATCCTTAACCCTGCCAGGCAAAACCTCCAGCAGGGACGGCGCTCTCCCCTCTCAGCTCTTGTTCCTGGATGTAATCACTTGCTGTAGGATTCTGTGCTTTTACTTAGATGCTCCTTGAAGGAAGGGAGCTTCACAGTTAACAGTCTGTGTTTTTAACATGCCTTGGAGGTGATTCTCAGGTGCAGCCAATTTGGGACCTTCAAGTATACCCAGACCTTCCTGCCTGGGGAAGTGCTGACTGGCAGTACCAGTGATTGTTCTGTAGGCTAAATGAGTCCCCAGGTGGGACAGGGAGTGAGGTGGGGTGAAACAGTGCCAGAAGACCCCTCTGCCCCTAAAGATGCCCTCATCTAACCTGCCAGTCCCACCTTCAATCCCACCATGGGGGATCACTAAAGCCTTTGGGGCTGAGTGCTGTCCTCTCCAGAGGCAGGAGAAGGCTGAACTGGAGGCAGACTTGCATAACTGAGATCACCCACCGCATCCACCTGGCGACAGACCAGACTCACTCAAAAAAAGAGATCAAGACCATCCTGGCCAACATGGTGAAACCCCGTCTCTACTAAAAATACAAAAATTAGCTGGGTGTGGTGGTACTCACCTGTAGTCCCAGCTACTTGGGAGGCTGAGGCAGGAGAACCACTTGAACCTGGGAGGCGGAGGTTGCAGTGAGCCAAGATTGTGCCACTGCACTGCACTCCAGCCTGGCCTGGGGACCAAGCTAGACTCTGTCTCAAAAAAGAAATGCAGTTCTCTCTGGAGAGTCCATTCTTCTGCCCCAAGGATAGAGGCTGCAAAAACTTCCCATGTCATCTGGCCCGGGACACATCCTGCCTGTGGGGTGGGCTGACCTCATACCTGCCACATACTGGGAGCCCAGAGTCCTCCCACTCCAGCCCAGCCCAATCCAGGGCCACCAGCTCTTAGGTTGTGATGTAGCCCTTTGAGAGGGTGAGGGTGACATGCCATGTCTCTCTGTGCCCATCCTCCTGCCAGTCTTCTCTCCACCCTAGCATTTAAGGCAAAGGAACAGAATTTTGCCAGTCTGTGCCCCCACCTGGCACTTTCTCCAGGAAGTGTCAGGGAGTGGGCTCTGCTGCCTGGCCCCTCATGCCAGGCTTCGGGATGAAAGGAAACTCCAGAATGACAGTTTGGGATTATCTAGTGCCCTGGGCCAGATAGTCTCCTTTGAGGATTAGTGGTGTCTTTGAAAAGCAGCGCCACTCCTTTACACAATACCTCCTCTTCAGGGGATCTCCTCCCACTCTCCCATAGGGGAGCTCTGAATCTGCAGAGGACAGCACATCTTGGAACACCTTTGGGATGGGAAACTCATCACCTTTCAAGGAAGCCCAGTCCATCTGCAGCTGTGCTAGAAAGTTCTTCCTTCTACTGACTCAGAAGCAGTCTCCCCGCTGTTTCCTCCTTGCGTCATGGAGCAAAGCCTGCTGCTTTTTCCAGGAGCAGTGGGGGCACCAAATATCCTATTGTTTACATACCCAAAGAGTGCTTGCTCTAAGCTCCTCCTCCACAAGAACTCTGCAGCTGCCACTGACCACAGGATGCCCGTTTGGACAATGAAGCCCCTTTCTAATGGGAGGATACTTTCAGGATTGTTGCCCCTAGTGAGCTTCCTACTCCTCCCCTTCCGGTTGCCCCTGGTGTGCCCTCAGGCTCCCGGCAACTCCACTGCTTCACTCAGCCATCACTCCAACTAGCTTTCTATATCTCCATGCCCCTGTGTTCAGTCCTAAGTGGGGCTACTGGATATTTGAGCCTCTCAACTCAGCAAGCCTTGGAGCTCCTTCCCTTAAGCCCTACTAGCACCCTTTCCCCCATGCATATAGGTCCTGGGGCCCAGCCACCACTGCAGGCATGGGGGAAGGGGACGGGCAGTGCACAGGTATCCATGGCAAAGGGCTGGCAGGCTGTATCTGTGGAAACAGAATCTGTAGCCTCCCTCACTGATCCTCTCTGAATCCCCAACACTGGAGGGTGTAATTTTTTATTGTGAAATATATATAACATAAAATTTGACATCTATCTCAGTCCATTTTCTGCTGCCATATCAGAATACTTGAGCCTGGGTGATAAATAAAGAAAAGTAGTATGTTTGGCTCACTCACAGTTCTGGTAGCTGTAAAGTCCAAGATCAGGTCTCTGATGAACCAGGGTTATACCAACCAGGGAGCCTGGCATTTTGCAAGAGACAGTGTCTTAACCCAAAGCAATGCATCTATAACCGGGGAATGTCAGGCATTGGAGAGATTTGGTGTGAAGGGTCCTCAAATCATACCTCTTGGCAGCTACCTATTTTGATAGACTCAGAAGCCCCAGATTAGGGAAGGGGAAAGTCATTTACTCTAGTACCTCTTCCAGTCCCAAATCCTCTTGAGCTCACCCAGCCTCTGCCTGATCACCTCCAGTGACTGAGACCTCGCCGCTTCCAAACCAGCCCAGCCATCTCTGGACTCACCTCTGAAGAGTTCTTTCTTCCTGACTCAAAGTCTCTCCCTGTAGCGCCTTCTATGGGTCCCTTATCTACCCCTGGGGCTTCCTCAGGATGAATCCCTTCCCATTCCTAGAAGTAGTGAGGTACCCCTTGAATTGGAGACCAGCATTCAGTCACTCTGAGGCATTCTCTTTTCCAAGTGTAACATCCTGAGCTTTGGAAACTCTTCGTTCTAGAACCCCGTTTGGGTCTAAGGTGTCCCTTGCCTAGACCTGACCACAGAATCTCAGTCCAGCCACAGCCACGGCCACAGGGGCCTGTTTTGCCAGAGGTGGCTTGGTCCTTCTCCTCTCCTAGTCCCAGTGCTGAGACCCAGTGCTGAGAAGAGTGTGGAGGAGGAAGGCAGAAACACCAGCCTCTGTTGAGTTCCGGCAGTTGTGGAGTTATGTTCTGTGCTAGGCTTTTGCTATGGTCTCAACGTTTGTGACCTCCCCAATTTCTTTTTCTTTTTCTTTCTCTCTTTTTTTTTTTTTTTTTTTTTTTGAGATGGAGTCTTGCTCTGTCACCCAGGCTGGAGTGCAGTGGTGCGATCTCGGCTCACTGTAACCTCTGCCTCCCAGGTTCAAACGATTCTCCTGCTTCAGCCTCCTGAGTAGCTGGGACTACAGGCACGTGCCACCACACCTAGCTATTTTTTTGTATTTTTAGTAGAGACAGGGTTTCACCATGTTGGCCAGGCCGGACTTGAACTCCTGACGTCAGGTGATCCACCCACCTTGGCCTCCCAAAGTGCTGGGATTATAGGCTTGAGCCTCGGTGCCTGGCTGACCTTCCCAATTTCATCTGTTGAAACCTAATCACCAGTGTGATTGTACTAAGAAGTGGGGCCTCTGGGAGGTGATTAGGTCACGAGGACAGAGCCCTCATAAATGGGATTAGTGCTTTTATAAAAGAGACCCCAGAGAGATCTCTTGCCCCTTCCACCATGTGATGAACCAGAAAGAGATCCTTCACAAGACTTCGAATCTGCCAGTGACTTGATCTTGGACTTGCCAGTTTCAGGTCGCTGAGAAATAAATTTCTGTTGTTCGTAAGGTTGGCATTTTGTTATAGCAGCCTGAGGGGACTAAGATAACTTTTTGCATGTATTATCCCATTTAAGCTATTAGTCCCACTTTACAGATGAGGAAACTGAGGCTGAAAGAAGTTAAGATTCTAGGAGTCTTGACAAAAGTTTTGTGTAAACAAGAGTCGCTACAAAATCACTTTTTTTATGAGGCGGGGTCTGGCTCTTTCACCCAGCCCAGAGTGCAGTGGTGCAATCTCGGCTCACTTCACGCCATTCTCCTGCCTCAGCCCCCCGAGTAGCTGGGACTACAGGCGCCCACCACTGCGCCTGGCTAATTTTTTGTGTTTTTAGTAGAGACGGGGTTTCACCGTGTTAACCAGGATGGTCTCGATCTCCTGACCTCGTGATCCGCCCGCCTCGGCCTCCCAAAAGTGCTGGGATTACAGGCGTGAGCCACCGCGCCCGACCAAAATCACTTTTCTAATAGCAGCAGCAGCAGCAGCAACAGCTTCCTATTTGCTCAAACCGGGAGGTAAAAGCAGGGGGAGAAGATGGTCTTTATATTTAGGGTTACCTAAGGGACTTCCTGAGCTGGGAGGGGGTGAGAGGGATTCCAGTGCTTCAGAGAGGAGCTGCTGGGCTGCGGGCAAGACCCTGGCTGGTGTGGATCTATGCAGCCCCCAGTCCTGGCTGAGCCCCGCCTCTCAGGCCCTGGAGGCAGAAAGCTCCTCAGCCTGGCCCCTCCGGGGCCTGGATTCTGGATCCAGCTGTCCTGGTTGCTGCCTAACTTTCAGCCGTGTGTCCAGCATATCTGTGAACTGATCTGGGGCCAGAGCTCAGGGAAAGTCAGAGGTAAGGTGTGGTGGTGTGGTGGGGACCTCCCCAACCCCTACACACACACACACACACACACACACACGCACGCACGCGCAGCAAGACTCCTCCCTGGAGGTGGAAGTAGGGGTGAGGTCAGGCTCCTGGGCTTATTTATTGAACCCGGTGAGTTAACAGGAGAAAGAGGAGAAGCCAGGGGCGGGGGGATGTTGAGGCTCCTCTCTGTTCCCACCTCTCCATCCCTTCTCCATCCCCCTTCAGTAGTGGGTCAGGATCCTGGCCTAGACATGGAATTCTCTAATCGAGTAGGAAGAGGGATCTAAATAAGCGGAATTGGGGTGGGAGGAGCCGGGCCAGTTCTGGTCGGGGAGAGGCCGCCTCCTGCTCCTCAGCTGCCTCCTCAGCCTCCGTGCTTGTTGGCGGCTCACACACCCTTGGTCAGGTGAGGTGGGCGTGGGCCTGCAGCCTGGGCCTGCTCAGCTGTGGACCTTGATTCTTTCTTACTAGATGACCTGTTTCTCACCACTGGAGCTGCTGAAGCTCACAGCCAATTTGGGAGGGGACAGGCATAGTGACTGTTGGGCCCATGGTGGCTGTGGTCATTAGCCGGGAGTAAACGGAGTCTGTCCCACCTGGCCCGCGAGGGCACCGTGTCAGGGTTTGGGCACATAGTGGTGTGTGATAATGAGCTTTGTTACACATTCCCTTGGTACTTCAGTTTTCCTATCTGTAAAATGAAGGCAACAATATCCACCTTATGGGTTTGTTATGAAGATTAAACAACAAATCAAAACAGCGAGCAACTGCCTGGCACTTAGTAAGTGCTCAGTCAATGCAGGTTACTATTGTAGTTATCATCATCGTTATTACAAAGATTATGGTTATTATTCTCACTTGTCCTTTGGGCACATACTTCCCTCAAGAATGCATTGGAAGCTGGGTGCGGTGGCTTACGCTTGTAATCCTAGCACTTTGGGAGGCCGAGGCAGGCAGATCTCCTGAGGTCAGGAGTTCAAGACCAGCCTGGCCAACATGGTGAAACCCTGTCTCTACTAAAAATACAAAAATATAGCTAGGTGTGGTGGCACGTGCCTGTAGTCCCAGCCACATGGGAGGCTGAGGCAGGAGAATTGTTTGAACCCAGGAGGCGGAGGTTGCAGTGAGCCGCGATAGTGCCGCTGAACTCCAGCCTGGGCGACAGAGTGAGACTCCATCTCTCTATCTCAAAAAAAAAAAAAAAAAAAAAAAGAATGCATTGGGTTCACTGGGTTCAGATGCTCTTGGGCTATGGTATTCCAGCTCTAGCCTCCCATTTCTATGACCTAGCCTGTCTACATTCACATTGACTATTTTTTTCCTCATCCTTTGTGGCAAACCTGCTTCGCCTCCTGAATGCCCCAGTTTGGTGAATGGCACGCTATCCCCTAATGCATGGCGTTCCCTCCGTATCCTTCCCTTCCCTCAGCCCACTGTGCTCAGCCAGTGTGCAAATCACATCTGGGCCCAGCTACCCCACTCCAGGAGGAGTCGGTCACTCACTCACCTGCACCTGGAGTGCTTTTCCATAAGGCCAGGGTAGTGCTTGTCATATATGCTGTCATTTTTGTTTTTAAGCCTATCTTCCCTGCACAGAATGCCTAAGGGTTACGTCTTCTGTTTCTTTTATAAGGCAGGTATCAAGGACGGCTGGATAGGAAACGGTGTAGGGAAGCATTGTGAATCTTTGGTCTAGTGACATCGCTATCATTCTCTCTAAACTTTAATGACCCCTCTTTGCGGTGATTAAACTGAATCTGCTCTCACTCCTTCTAGACACTCAGGAAAATGAAGCAACCATTCCCTCCCTCCACCAGGATATGTTGATCCTAAGCCCAGAAATGTTAGGCGACTTGCCTAAGGACACAGAGCAAATAAAAGGATTAACATATCTGAATGCAAGACATTGAGGAGTTGACACTGCCAGTTCCTCCCACTTCCTAAACAAAGCGTCAGTGTGCTTCCCTGGCGCCATCCACAAAGGGTGGGTGGGTTGAGAAGCGGGAAGATGCAGAAGTATGGGGTTGCACTCAAAGCCACAGGTTTGGGGGACTTGTCTCAACACACACAGGAGAGGGGAAGGACAAAGTCAAAACAAGTCCCAGACTTTTTGTGGCTAAGAAATATGCCAGAAAGATTTGAACTGTTCTAGGGAAGGCTTGCTGGAAGAAACCATCTCTCTCCTCTGACTAGGCACCCACTCCTCTGTTCAGGCAACAGCCAGCGGCAATCTTTAAAGACGACAAAATCAGGCCCTCTTTTGCATAGCTGGAGATACTGAGTGAGCTATTTTCAGATGCCCACTTCTGGGAGAGTTAGGAGATTCAGGTGTAAGCAAGATTGGGGTGAGTTGGAAAAGGAAGGAGGAGAAGTGTGTCCAGGGCAAAATGACAGAGATGGACAGGGAAGTAGAGAGACAGTGCTGGTATGGGGCCACTGGAGCAGGGGAAGGTGTAAGGGTGCTGGCCCCTGGCATTTACTAAGAACCCACTGGGCACCACAGCCATGCCAGGGGGATGGTAAACTCATTTTACAGAGGTAGGGACTAAGGTTAGGGGAGGTTGAGTACATCACCTGGAATCACAATGGCAGAATCAGCATTGGAACTCAAATCTCTGACTCCAGATCCCAGGCTCTTTCCTTTGTTCACATAGAGGAGAACTTTGGGGTTGGGTCTAGGGACCACAGGGCCGGGGCTTATTTGCCTGAAGGGGTAAAGAAGGACTTCATGACAGGGGCCTTCTCTCCCAACTCTCTCCTCCAGACACACACACACACACACACACACACACACACACACACACACACGCCCATTCCTTCAACTGACTGGAAAGTGTAGGATTTGGAGTTCAGAGATCAGGTTCATCTCTGAATTACTGAGTGGATAGCCTTTCTATCTCTGCACTTCATAAAATCATGACCACTGTCAGGCCAGGTGCAGTGGCTCATGCCTGTAATCTCAGCACTGCAGGAGGCTGAGGCGGGTGGATCACTTGAGCCCAGGAGTTTGTTACCAGCATGGGCACCATAGCGAAACCCCAACTTTACAAAAAATACAGAAATTGGCCTGGTATGGTGGCATGCACCTGTAGTCCTAGCTACTCTGGGGGCTGAGGTGGGAGGATCGCTTGAGCACAGGAGGTCAAGGCTGCAGTGAGCTGTAATAGCATCACTTCACTCCAGCCCGGGTGACAGAGTGATGCCTTGTTCCAAAAAAAAAAAAAAAAAAAAAAACCACACACACAAAAAAACAACATCAGATCTCCCAGAGAATGTATGATACACCTAAGTCCTTAATAACCATATGGTTCCTGATAGAAGTTCATAATATTTAAAATATTAATGCTATATAGTTGCTATTGCCACTGCTCACACCAAATTGAGAATTGAGGGGTGGTTTTTTTTTTTTTTTTTTTTTTTTCTTGAGACAGAGTCTCACTCTGGCCCAGGCTGGAGTGCAGTGGTGCGATCTCAGCTCACGGCAACCTCCGCCTCCTGGGTTCAAGCGATTCTCCTGCCTCAGCCTCCTGAGTAGCTGGGATTACAGGCATTTGCCACCACACCCAGCTATTTTTTTTTTTTAGACGGAGTTTTGTTCTCCCAGGCTGGAGTGCAATGGCGTGATCTTGGCTCACTGCAACCTCTGCCTCCTGGGTTCAAGTGTTTCTCCCGCCTCAGCCTCCCTCTGGAGTAGCTGGCATTACAGGTGCCCGCCACCATACCCAGCTAATTTTTTGTATTTTTAGTAGAGACGGGGTTTCACTGTGTTGGCTAGGCTGGTCTCGAACTCCTGACCTCAGGTGATCCACTCGCCTCAGCCTCCCAAAGTGCTGGGTTTATAGTCGTGAGCCACTGTGCCCTGCCCTAATTTTTGTATTTTTAGTAGAGGCAGGGCTTCACCATGTTAGTCAGGCTGGTCTTGAACTCTTGACCTCAGGTGATCCACCCCGCTCGGCCTCTCAAAGTGCTGGGATTACAGGCATGAGCCACTGCACCTGGCCGAGGGGTGGTGTTTTAAGAGGCCTGACCTAACCTCTTGTGAAGAGCACAGGGAAGACCAAGTGGACTTTTCTTGCTCTCCATTCATCACTGAGGTAAAACAACCTGGCCATCTCATCCATCCCCCTGCCTCTGGGCTACCTCCCTGTCCCTCCTCTCCTCATTTATCCAAGCATTATCACTTCTTTTAAACTTTTCCTTGAAAGAAGTTCTGAGTTATTCTTGAGGATTAATTTCATACCTTTAGAGCAAGATTTTTACACTTTTTTGTGTGCCATGAGCCCCGCCTCCCTTCCCCCCTCCTCCCCGGGCAGTCTGAATAACACTTTCAAACGCACAAAAGATAATACATAGGACATCAAAGGAAACCAATCATTTTGAAATACAGTTATCACAATATTTTTAAAGCAGTGATATAGTAATATGTGCTTCTCCATTAATGGATTAAAGAATAAAATCTACTGGCAGAACTAGTAACCACTGGAGTTTTAAAACACAGATGAGCATAGATGATATTTGCAGAAACCTGCCACTACTGTAAGGGGATTGGAAAATATCTGTTATCACTGCTAATACTACTGTGGTCTGTTACCTACATTCATCATTTTTTAAAAAGCTAAATTTCAGCTGGAAGTTAGTGAAGATAAAGACGTAAGCCTTTTCCCAACCAAAGTCATGGACTCCTTTGAATTCTACCTGTTAATCTCTTAGCGAAGGGAACGGGGTGTCTGTGGACTCCAAGTTAAAAAGATTTGTTTTAAAACAGTGTTTCTCGCAGTGTGGTTCCAGCACCAGCAATATTAGCATTATCTGGGAAACTATCAGAAATGTAAATTCTTGCCCCCCACCCCAGCAGATTTACTGAATCAGAAACTCTGGGGTGGGGCCCAGCAATCTGTGCTTGAATAAGCCTCCAGGTGAGTCTGCTATGAGCTCAAGTTTGAGAACCACTGTCTTAGAGTTGGGTAGGATACAATCTCCGAAGCAGAATGCATGGCCAAGATGACTCCTTCCCCCAAGTCTTAGAGAATGATCTATTGCCTATTTTCCTGCTCCACTTCCTTCAGACTAACTCTGAATCTGGGGTAGACTGTGGTTTGGAGTTTAAAAACCTGAGATCCTTGTTAATGCGTAATGAAGTGCTACAAAGCAGCTTCTGTCACAAGGGTGGTATAAAATACAGCTGCAGGGACAGCGGTTAAAGTTTCACTCTTTTATGGACATAAAAAATAATTGGCCTTCTAATTATCTCCATAAAAGTGAGAAAACTTGCCTGGCTTATTGGCATCTTTATTAGCACTAGGAAATAATTAGACATCCTTAATAGCTTTCTAATGATCCCTAGAGGAGGGAGCCATTTTCAGGGCATCTGCTGCCATGATTGGGTCATTATGGAACCCCTGAGACCCAGTCTACACAGAGTGGAATGCTTGCACATTCATCAGTGTCCGTACTGGCTTTGGATCTCTGAGGGCTCACGTGCCAGGAAAGGCGTTCATCTCTCATGGGCCCATGACTCTTCCCGGAGCCTCGGCAGCATCTGTCCCTGGTCTGGGAAGAGGACCCTCACTATGGTGGGCTGACTATTTATGGATAGATGAACCTTCTCTGGTCCTATCTTTTTAAGGGACTTGGAACATGTTTATTCTATCCTTAGTCTCCTTTGGGAAAGACTGCTAGGCTTGTAACATTGCAATTCTCAGACCCCAAAGCACAAGCTTTGAAAAACTGAAGTCATATTGGTAAGCAGGACAGTGGTTTTCCATCTGGTTGGTACATGGCACCCTTGCAGGTTTGGGGTCTCTGGAGGATTGAGCTTTAGGGCTGAGTGTTAGAGAGGAAAGGAAATCTCCAAGTGGAGGGAATCCGAGCCTACATTTCTCCAGCAGGTGGCGCCATAACTTTACCTTCCGCGTCTCTCTGGCCTGGGATGGAAGCTGAGTTTGCAGGCAGGGATGTGAGGCAGCTGTCTGGGAATCCTCTCCTCTGTATTTAGGGCTTTAATATCTCATAGAAACCCACATCATCCTCTCTCCAACTGAGCTTCTCCAAGCCACTCTCCTCCCAAACCCTCGATATTTCTGATTCTTTATCTGAGCATCATGAACAGCCCTTCATAAACATGTCGGAAATACTGACGGTCCTTCCAGACCTGGAACACTGTGGAAGAATTTGGGCAAGTTATAAATGATGCTCTCCATCACTCCCACATTCTGGGACTGTCCCCAGACCCTCCGCCTCTTCTCAGAGGTCTGCCATCAGGATCTGCAGCGTCTATGATTTGCTTACTTTGTCAGCCTAATCATAAGGTAACTTGAGCTCATAGCAGACTCACCTGGAGGCTTATTCAAGCATAGATTGCTGGGCCCCACCCCAGAGTTTCCGATTCAGTGAATCTGCTGGGATGGGGGCAAGAATTTACATTTCTGATAGTTTCCAAGATAATGCTAATATTGCTGGTGCTGGAACCACACTGCGAGAAACACTGTTTTAAAATAAATCCTTTTAACTTGAGGTCCGCAGATACCCCCTTTCCTTCACCAAGAGATTAATAGGGTTTTTAAACATCTCTCAGGGGTTAGGTAAAGCCACAAGGCAGATGATCATCTGGATTTCACTCTGAACAGTGTTTGGAAAGATGGACTCTGGACCGATAAGGTTGGAGCATACATACATATGTGTGTATATATATATACATTTTTTTTTTTGAGAAAGTCTCGCTCAGTCACCCAGGCTGGAGTGCAGTGGTACCATCTCAACTCACTGCAACCTCCACCTCCCGGGTTCAAGCGCTTCTCCTGCCTCAGCCTCCCGAGTACCTGGGATTACAGGTACAGGCCACCATAACTGCCTGATTTTTGTATTTTTAGTAGAGATGGGGTTTGACCATGTTGGCCAGGCTGGTCTCGAACTCCTGACCTCAAGTGATCTGCCTGCCTCGGCCTCCCGAAGTGCCAGGATTACAGGCATGGGCCACTGCGCCGGACCAAGAGCATATATTTTTACACATGTTTATACCTTACTACATGAATTAGGACTGATCCTGTTTTTACAGAATCTCAGAGTTCACTTACCTAATTCAATTGCTCACCCAATGCAGGAATCCTTCCTGCAATTTGACAACTTGATAGCAGCAGGTTCCCTTCTAGTTTGCAGATGATGTTTATCTCTCGTTAATGCTCACTGCAACCCTGTGAGGAACACTGGTGAAGTGACTCACCCAAGGATTCCTAGCTGCTAAGTGGCAGGATTTACTAGTGTCATCTGACTGCAAGGTCAGCACTCTGTGCAACACAGCTACCTCCCCATCACTCTTGGTAAATGTTTCTCCACTTCTTCTTCTTCTTCTTTTTTTTTTTTTTTTTGAGACAGAGTCTCACTCTGTCACCCAGACTGGAGTGCAGTGGTGCCATCTTGGCTCAATGCAACCTCCACCTCCTGGGTTCGAGTGATTTTCCTGCCTCAGCCTCCTGAGTAGCTGGGATTACAGGCATGTGCCACCATCCCCAGCTAATTTTTGTATTTTTAGTAGAGATGAAGTTTCACCATGTTGGCCAGGCTGGTCACGAACTCCTGACCTCAGGTGATCCACCTGCCTCAGCCTCCCAAAGTGCTGGGATTACAGGCGTGAGCCACCGCGCCTGGCCTATCCAATTCTTACTGAGTACTGACACAATGGCCAAAATTACTCCCTCCCAAGGTGGTGTGTCCCACCGTTTGAGACCTCGGGTTTTGAGAAACACTTTCCTTATTGTCTGGTAATTCTCTGCTGCATAACCACTTACCCCAAAACTTAGTGATTTAAAGCAACAGGCTGGGCATAGTGTCTTACACCTGTAATCCCAGCATTTTGGAAGGCTGAGGTGGGAAGATCGCTTGAGTCCAGGAGTTTGAGACCAGCCTGGCCAACATGGCGAGACCCTATCTCTACAAAAAGTAAAAAAAATAGCCAGGTGTGGTGGCACACACTTGTAGTTACTTGGGAAGCCAAGGTAGGAGAATGGCTTGAGTCCAGGAGGTTGAAGCTTCAGTGAGCCGTGATTGTGCCTCTGAACTCCAGCTTGGGCAATGGAGTGAGACCCTGTCTCAAAACAAAACCAACCACAACCAAAAACCCCCCAAAACCAAAACCAAACCAAAACAACAACCATGTTCTTATATCTCATGATTTTGTGCACGAGGAATTCAGAGAGCACTCGCTTGGATGATTCTTCTGTTCCATGGGGCATTTAGTTGGCCAGTGAGCTGGTCTGGAGGGTCCAGGACAGCTTCTCTTGCACATCTGGTGCCTTGGCAGGGAGGGCTGGAAGGCTGGGCTGGTCTGGAACTATCAACTAGAGTACATCATGGGCCTCAGGGCAGTTGGGCTTCTCTCAGGAAGGCTCAGAGCTCCCCATGTGAGCGAGTGAGGGTTCCAGTAAATCAGGTGGAACCTGCCTACCCTTTTATGACCTAGCCTTGGAAGTTACATAACACCACTTCCACCTCATCCCAATTGTCAGAGGCCTGCCCAAGTTGGAAGAGAAGGGAGATAAATTCTGCCTCTTGATAGGACAAGTATAAGAACTTTTGCCACCATGCTTTGAAACCACGTTATTTAATTGAAGTTAGCTTTTCTGTATCTGCCTCTAGCTGTACACTTTCTAAATCTAGTCTTTCTTCTCTATTAAAAATATTTTTGTCAAGGTTCAAGGGAGCCTCTCTAGATACCTGAGATCGATGACTCAGTCCACAAAATGATGCCTTGGGATGAGACACGAAAATAACATATTTTAATTTTACCTATAGAATGTAAAGTGAGCCTTTACTAATGTTTTATATAAGATTTGACACTGGCACCCACCTTCAGGCTGTGTTTCAGGTGGGTATTTGTTACCTGCTATATACAAGCTATGCCAAGGGAAGAGGGGGTGTTCCCCAACAGGATCGCAAGTGGGGACTTGAGCCATTTGTGTGCCTCGTGTTACAGAAATGCTTGAGTTTATGGGTGCCAAGATAATGGGATCTAGCTTTAGTAAAAATTACCCATCCCCAAATGGTTAAGAAACTTTCAAAGATTTTTGTCAACAATCTTTAGATTGAAAAACTAGACAATTAATACAAGCAAACAATGGGAAAAAAAATGACAGAGTAGGCATTTCAGCTCCTGGCTTGGACACTTCATCTGTCATGTTACGAGGTGAAAACAATAATACCCTGATCAGATTAGACAAGGCCAGACCAAAAAAAATCAAAATTATGGGGGTTATTTGAAATATGAATTTGCATCTACTATTGGTATTGCTGTTAAAAATAAGATATGAAAATGTTAGAGCTAATGTTATACCTTATTCAATTTTAATAATTTTTATGTGGTTTATAATGTACATAATATCATATACTATATATTTAAAATACACATATGGGTCATGCTCAGATATTTTTTCTGATTCAGCATATGAACAAAAACTTTGGAGACCAATGGAATCTATTTCCATCTTTCCATTAATTTAGCAAATATTTATTAAGCATGTACTATACCAAAGTACATAATACACTAAATATTAAATATACAAAAATAAATAAGGTCTTTGCCTTCAGGTATTTTGGAAGATATCTTTTTTCAAAATTACAGCTGGACGTGGTGGCTCACACACGTAATCCCAGCACTTTGGGAGGCCAGGGCGGGTGGATGACCTGAGGTCAGGAGTTCGAGACCAGCCTGGCCAACATGGTGAAACCCCGTTTCTACTAAAAATACAAAAATTAGCTGGACGTGGTGGCACGCGCCTGTAATCCCAGCTGCCCTGGAGACTGAGGCAGGAGAATCGCTGGAACCCAGGAGGCAGAGGCTTCAGTGAGCTGAGACCGCGCCACTGCACTCCAGCTTGGGCAATAGAGTGAGACTCCATCTCAAAAATAATAAAATAAAATAAAATAATAAAATTACTTGAAATAAAGTGTCATGATAGAATTGTTCACAAAGTACTGTGAAACACTCAAGTAAAAGTAAGTCAATTCAGGCTGGGCGCGGTGGCTCACGCCTGTAATCCCAACACTTTGGGAGGCTGAGGCGGGTGGATCACAAGGTCAGGAGATTGAGACCATCCTGGCTAACATGATTAAACCCTGTCTCTACTAAAAATACAAAAAATTAGCCAGGTGCAGTGGCGGGTACCTGTAGTCCCAGCTATTCAAGAGGCTGAGGCAGGAGAATGGCATGAACCCGGGAGGTGGAGCTTGCAATGAGCCGAGACCACACCATTGCACTCCAGCCTGGGCAACAGAGCAAGACTCCAACTCAAAAAAAAAAAAAAACAAAAGTAAGTCAATTCTATCTAGGGGAATCAATCGTGGAGGACTTCACAGAGGAGGTGACATATGTAACAAGTGCATGGTGGCAGACACTTGCCCTCTTGTTCTTCCTCTTCTTTGGACCTTCTCCAGGTCTGTTATGGCTTCCTTTGAGCATAGTGATCCATTTTGCACACAGTGTTTCAGAGAACAGGGAAGAAGAGTATTTCCAAACCTCTTCCTGTTGACATTTGGAAATAGGCTATGTACCCCATGATGCCAGGGCCCACGTTATGCACATATTTGCAAACTGGCACTGGGTATGATGCCTGGTACATTATAGACTCTTGATTAATGTTGTGCAATTGAATTGCATTGGACTTCTTGACTACACCAGTTCATTAGTTAATGTCTTTGGAGAGTAGCTAAGAATAATCTCTGTGCCTTCACCTTCAGCTCCCAACTCACACATTTAGGTGGGTTATTATCCATCTCCAGTCTGGCCATCACTTACTTCAGTTTACTGGTCTTTTTCTCACGAGCCTTCATGAGATCCTCCTGAATTTGTTCACATCCTCTTGGTCCTTCACTCCCTCAAGAGCATAGGGTCTTATGAAAATCTGGAGATTTCATCATATTCTTCCAGATTATTCATAAAAATTAGGTAAAAATATTTCTGGTACTGATTCAATAGGCTGGGAAGTGGAAAAATTAAGCTCTGTTTTTCAATAGCTTATCTCCTCCTTAGCTATGAAAAAAAGACAGCTGTGGGTTTTAAACAGACCTTTTCTGCTTCTGGGCTCTTCCTCAGAGAGGCAGCCTGAAAAGAATCTGAACTAAAAGTGAGAACATCTCTGGAAGCCTCCTGAGTCCACACAAATTCATCTAGGGATCTATGTGGCTGAACACTTCCTGCATCCAGTGCCTAGCTGTATTGCAACTTACCTGTCCATAATACCCTCTGGTGGGAACAGCATGCACTGCACCTTCTTGGCTAAGCCCATTCATTGCCTTAGGCTGTACTTTCAACTGAGTCATATAATTTTTCTGTCCTTTTTTGAAGTAAGAATGGTCAGACTTAATACTATACCCCAAGGAAATATTAAGAGAATGAATGCAAATTACACAAACAAAAGGACTGTAGGGTTCCAGGAAGAAAGATTATGCTCTTTGAATATGGAAAGGTAGTTTTGAAGTTAGAATTAGATGCAAGCACATGTGCCAGAAAACCCAAGAAATTGGTAACTAAAATAAGATCAGAGTTTATCTCTCTTTTAATTAAATGAAGTCTGGAGTCAGAAATCTAGGACTAGATAGCTACTCAAAATCATGTAAATTTCAGGCTCCTGTCTGGCTGCTCCACCAACTTTAGCATGCTGCCTCTTGGTCCAAGGTGGTTGTGCAAGCTCCAGTCATCATATCCGTATTCCTGTCATCAGGAAGGAGGAATAGAGAAGAAAGGAATCTTCTTCCTTGAAGAACACTTCTAGAAATTTGCATACAACACGTCCAATTATATTTATTAGCTGAAACTTAGTTACATAGTACATCTAGCTGCAAGGGAAGCTGGACAATGTAGTTTTATTTTGAGCAGCATGTACCCAGCTATAAATTGCAAGTTTTATTATCAGGAAAGAAGTGGAGACTAAATAAAGGGGACTAATAGCAATGTATGAAGTGGGAAGGTGCAGATCATTGCCAGAAAGAAAATTATACTAATAGCCTATCAAGCACATACACGAAGTACTGAGAAATATGAAAATTATTGCTTCCCCCTCTTGTGTATTAATCCATTTTTGCACTGCTATAAGGAAATACCTGAGACCAGGTAATGTATAGAGAAAAGAGGTTTCATTGGCTCACAGTTCTGCAGGCTGCACAGGAAGTATAGTGGCTTCTACTTCTGGAGAGGCCCCAGGAAGCTTCTAATCATGGCAGAAGGCAAAGGGGGAGTAAGGTGTTCACATGGCAGGAGCAGGAGCGAGGGGTGGGGGTTCTACACACTTTTAAACAACATCTCATGAGAACTCACTCATTCAGTATCATGAGAACAGCACCAAGGAGATAGTGCTAAAGCATTCATGAGAAATCCACCCCCATGATCCAATCACCTCCCACCAGACCCCACCTCCAACACTGGGGATTACAATTCAACATGAGATTTGGGCAGAGTCACAGATCCAAACCCTATCACCTTGGGTCACCTAATGGGTCTATACTGGATTCACCTTAGAGGAGCATCAGGAAGTTTCTTCTCTCTGATCTTTTATTTTCTTCCCTCCTCATTACCACTCCCCCCCATCTTTTTACACTCTGATTTTCTCTCAAAGTCTTGATTCTTCCTCCTCTTAGCCTCTAGCTCCAGCTGTCAGTCATCACTCTGGCATAGGAAATGCAAGAAGGTAGCCCTTCCCAGGTCAGCTTCACAGAATACAGCAGCAAAACAGGCCCCTATGTTGCTAATACTGATTGCTTCTTAGAGCACACTATGATAACTGGGCCTCTATCACTTTTTTATTTTTTCTTTTCTTTTTTGTTTTTTTGAAATGGACTTTCGCTCTTGTCACCCAGGCTGGAGTCCATTGGCATGATCTTGGCTCACTGCAACCTCCACCTCCTGGGTTCAAGCAATTCTCCTGTCTCAGCCTCACGAGTAGGTGGGATTACAGGTGCCCACTACCACGCCAGCTGATTTTTGTATTTTTAGTAGAGATGGGGTTTCACCATGTTGGCTAGGCTGGTCTCAAACTCCTGACCTCAAGTGACCTGCTCACCTCGGCCTCCCAAAGTACTGGGATCATGGGCGTGAACCACCGTACTCAGTTTCTGTCACTTTTTTTCTATCTCATCAAAGATCTCCTATTTTCCTGATTTGGAGATAAAGTAATTCTCCCTGCTCAGTTATTGAGAAACTAAATATCCCACATGTGGATTTTCCAAGTTCTCATTGGTAAGCAATGCCCTCATTACACATCATATGGTATATGACTATAGCACATTCCAGAAGTGGGTAGGATATTTATAAATAATGGGTATGGGGGCAGAAGCACTGCCTAGGAGGATTCCAGTATTGGGAAACTGGCTGGCAGTCATCAGAGCTAAGAATTCAAGTGATCTAGTTCTAGGATAAAATTCCCTGTGTGCCGTTGGTATTTGTTTGAAGCATCACCCCTAGCACTCTGCAGAAGGTCAGCCTGGATTTCCTTGATAAAAGGAAATATGGGATAAGGGCCTGTGATTTCTGACAGGATTGAAGCCAGTGGAATGTAGTGTCAGTAAGATGCTTTTGGTCCCAAGAAACAGAATATCCAATGATTGGAAAATGTTTTTGGTTCACATAAATGAAATATCTAGAGGTAGGGCAACCTTCAAGTATAATTGGATCAAGGCTCTGGCTTACTTTCTCCGGAATTCTCAAAAGTCAGCCCTCCTCAGTGTGGTGGCCTTGCCCTCAGGCTATCTTCTTCCCTCTTGGTAGCAAAATGACTGTAGCAGTTCCAGATTACAAACCTCATATCACTCAGTCAAAACAGAGAGAGAAAGCAATCTTCTCTTCCTTTAACAGACTTAGGTCCATAAGTTCTACACTTCTCTGTGATTTAACAAACCTAAACCAATCATGACTGCGTGCAGACTGCCATGTTGATCTAGGCCTGGGTTACATGACCATTCTTTTAAGCAATTACTGTGGCAAGAGGGGTGGAGTTATATTGCTGGTATTAAGACGATCAGGATCCTCCCCTGAAGCTGGGGCTGGGGTCAGTATGAGCCAAACCTACATGGCTGCTATGCAAGGGGGAGAGATGAGTAGCCAAAGGAAAATCTATGGGCTGTTAGGAAGAGATAGAAGTCAAGGAATGGTATCTGGTATAAATGACCCTACCAGGGTATCTTATTTCTGGGTTCTACCCAAATCAAAGGACTGTCAAGAGGGAAGGGAAGAGGTCCAGATGAGCAACTAAACCAGGGTAGCGGCCTGAGGCAGCTGTAGGGCTCTAGATTGGAGGATGAAGCCAGGTGGGGACTGAACCAAGAAGGTAGCAGGGAATATTGGAAGGAACCATTTTTAGTAAAATCCTTTTTGAAGTTCTGGCAAAATTTTAGCTGTGTTATAAGAACAAGGGTAAGGCTGGGCATGGTGACTCAATGTAATCCCAGCACTTTGGGAGGCCAAGGCAGGTGGATTGCCTTGAGTTTGAAACCAGCCTGGGCAACATGGCAAATCGTCATCTCTACAAAAACAAATCAAAAAATTAGCTGGGCGTGGTGATGTGTGCCTGTAGTCATGGCTACTTAGAAGGCTGAGATGGCAGGACCGTTTGAGCCCTGGAGGTAGAAGCTGCAGTGATCTGTGCTGGTGCCACTGTGCTCCAGCCCAGGCAAGACTCTGTCTCAATAAAACAGAAACAAAAACAAAAAACAAAACAAAGATAGCGTTTATTGCTGGGCCAGTGTCAAGCCCTGAACTGGCCCTTGGAGCTACCATGATAGTGTTAATCAGCAAAAGAAAGTATAGAGAGATGTGGCCAGGGTTCTGTGGGCCAAGACCCTATGCCACCAAGAGATTCTACCTCTCATGTTGACCTCTATATTTCATGGTGCAAAAGAAGATGACATTGCTTTGCAACTTCTCTGAGGTATGGGAATGTGGCACCTCCAATTCTAGGAAAACTGTGAGTTGATTATGGATAAATCCAGGTATCCCTGAGCTTCCTGACTCCTCACTTTGACTCCTCCTATATCTTCCTTTCCTTCTTACCTTATATTCCTCTTGATTCCTCTTCTGTCTTCTTTTTCCTGTAAGCTTTTTCTTTTCTCCTTTCCTTTTTTTGTCCTAGTCTCTTCATTTCTCTTCATTCTGTTTTTTCCTTCTCTGTCTTCATATTCTCTTCTCTCCATCTCCTTTTTTCTTTCTTCTGATATTTCACAGATGTCTGACTAAACTAACTCTTCTATATAGATTTGAGCTTGATTTAAAAAATGATTATAGAGGGTGGAGGAAGGAGAGGTCAACAATGCCTGTGGAGCCAGGACAACCAGCCACCTGGGTAGGTTCAGGAAAGTCACTTCATCTCTCTGAACCTTAGCTTTCTCAACTGAAAAATTGAGAGGTGGATTATATGTTTTTTTTTTTTTTCCCAGGGCCCTTGTACTGCCCTTTAGGACATCTGGGAAAGGAGTCTAGGGGCCAGTCCCTCTGAATCTAGCCCTGGGTTTGTTTTTATTTGGGGTGAGTGGGGGCAAAAGTGGCATCTCTAATGATGGGGGTGAAGATTAGTGACTGCTAATTGGCAGTTCAGGACAATGACCAAACTGAGGACCATGGCCTTTTCCCATCCTGGTAGGAGAGTCATGGTTTTGTAAAATAGTATTCAGTGTAAACTGGAGGCTCATTTCATAGCACTTGAGAATATTGTCAGACAACAAAACTCACTTTATCTGGGAATGTCTAATTTCTCCTTCATTTCTGAAGGATGGTTTTGTCAGATGTAGAATCTCAGTTGAGAAGTGTTTATTTTTCTTTTTTTCAGCACTTTGAATATGTCATCCTACTGTCTTTTGGCTTCCATGATTTCTGATCAGAAATCAGCTGTTAATCTTATTGAGGGTCCCTTGTACATGATGAGTTGCTTCTTTGTTGATGTTTTCAAGATTCTCTCTTTATCTTGCAGCACTTTGATTATAATGTGTATCATCATGGATCTCTTTGAGGTTTTCCTGCTTGGAATTCATTGAGTTTCTTGGATGTGTACATTTATGCTTTTCATCAAATTTGGGAAGTTTTTGTTCATTATTTTATCAAATGTTCTTTTCTGTCTGTCCCTTTCTTTCTCTTCTCTCCTTCTGGGACTATCATGCTTATGTTGGTATGCTTGATGATGTCCCACAGATCTCATAGGTTCTGTTCATTTTTCTTCATTCTTTTTTCTTTCTGTTGCTTAGATTAAATAATCTCAACTGAACTATCTTCAAGTTTGCTCATTCCTTTGTCTGCCAGATAAAATCTTCTGCTATATTCCTCTAGTAAAATTTTTCAGTTACTATACTTTTCAACTCCAGAATTTCGATTTGGTTCCTTTTTATAGTTTCTATTTCTTTATTGCTATTTTCTATTTTGGTGATACATCATTCTCATGCTTTCCTTTAGTTCTTCTTTTAAACATTTTTTATTTATTCATTTGTTTATTTTTATAGAGATGAGTCCTCACTATGTTGCCCAGACTGGTCTCAAACTCCTGGGTTCAAGCAATCCTTCCAAAGTGCTGGGATTACAGGCATGAGCCACTGTCCCTGGCCTCCTTTAGTTCTTTAAACAGAGTTTCCTTTAGTTCTTTGAACTGATCTCAAAGTCCTTATCTAGTAAGTCCAATGTATGGGCTTCTTCAGGGTCAGTTTCTATTGATTCCATTTTTTTCTGCCTGTGGGAAATTTTTCTTATTTCTTTGCATGCCTTGTAATTTTTTATTAAAACTCTATACTTGCAATATTATGTGGCAACTCTGGAAATCAGATTTTACCACCTCTTTAGCATTTGCTATTGTTGCTGTTTGCTTAGTGACTTTTCTAAACTAATTTAGTAAATTCTGTATTCTTTGTCATATGTGGCCACTGAAGTCTCTGTTCCATTAGCTTAGTAGTCAGCTAATTAGACAGAGATTTCCTTAAACACTTGGAACAATGGCAAAAACAAAAACACCCAGTCTTTGCAGAAGGATTAAGTGTGTATGTTGGGCATGTCTTCAACACTCAGCTAGGGATTTTACAACACTGCTTTACATGCTGCTTGTGCACAGCCTCAAGGTCAACCAGAGATAAGAACTCTATTAGAGCCTCCTCAGGTCTTACCTGGGCACACACACAACCTTGGGTATGCACATGGTCTTCTAGATTGCCAAGAATATACTGAATCTTTACAAAGCTCTTATTTCCCAAAGCATCTCACTCCCCAGCCTTTCCTCCCAAGCTTTTGGGTTAGCCTATTGTGTGCCCAACTGTTATCCATTGCCTTAGGCAGCAGAGACTAAAACATTTGCCTGTAAGTGTTATTGATAAATGCCCTTTGGTAGTGACTTTGGCATAAGGCAACTTTTAGTCAGGCTGGCAAGATAAAGTCAAATATTTTCAACAGGACTTCTGGAAGCCACCGCCATCAACTAAGGACAATTTGTAAATTAGGTCCATTTGCTCCCTCCTGTATTAGTTCTGACGATGTGGGCTATTATTTTCAAGACTACTGCTGAGATGGTAAGCGTGGGATGGAACTAGGGGTAAGTGAAAACTCCACAAAGCTCTTTGTCCTTACTGAGATTCAGCTGGCTTCTTGAATAAGTGCTCCCTGGGTTGCTGCAAGCTTTTATCTAGTTTCCAGAGTTTTAGAAAGGTTGATTCTGACAGTTTTTGCTTATTAAAAAAATTGCCTTTATGGAAGTGTGGGCTTTTGGAATTCCTTATTCTGCCATTTTCTCTGCCATTATACTGGAGGGTTTTCCCCAAAAAACTCATTTTAAAATCCCAGCACAGCAGTTCAAAGACACTAGGTTTAACTAATTATCTTCCAACCCAGCACTTAGTGTGTTAGTGTGAGTACTGCTCTACTTTATGTGACTTCTAAAGGACCAATGCTTTTATCCATGTGATCATTCTGAAGGTCTTTCTTCCAAAGATTTTAGGTTGCTTTCCATGCTGATCATATTTCCTCTGTCACATCTATGAAATAAGAGGCTATGGCTAGTCCTCTTTCCCATTATTGTCACAGAACTGAAGTTCACAGAGTTTGCTGACTTGCTCAAGGTTGCACAGGAAGGTGAAGGTGGAGGTAAAATTTCAGACCTCCTGATTCCCCATCTAGTGCTCTCTCCGTGAGATAAAGTTGGGAGATGTGTGCAGGTTGCTCTGTGTGAGTAAATCAGAATTTCATCTTTTCCATTAGCCTTAAGTGTTGGCCTCAGTTGATCTCTCTCTATACCCACTTCCTCTTTACCCCACCCCCCCCATTTCCATCGATCATGAAGAAAAGAATTCCTTGGACTCTTTGACAGGCTGCTACCCTCTCTGGCTTTCAGGGAAAGAACATTCTCTTTGAAACCATTGATTCCAGAAGAGTTTACTCTTTTAGAGTTCTCTGCTGCCTGCTGTGGTCTATCCCAGAGAATCACACATGTTAGAGTTGGAAAGGATGCCTTTCCACTTTATAAATGAGGACACAGATCCAGTCATATATCTACATTGGGGATTCTCTGCCTAGAATGCACATCACATTTATCTAGTTTATTAATTTGGCTGTTGTGCTCCAGGGGCAGATAAAGCACAGTGTGAATGGTGCCTATTGGGGTTGGTGATACTCTGGAATTGAATTAGACTAAATTACTTTAGGAAATAGATCCCAAAACATGTTGGCTCAAACACAAAAGCAGTTTATCTCTTCCTTTATCTGGGACAGCTATCCAAGGTTGCGGAAGGGAGGTCACTCAGTGCTCCACTCCATGTAGTAATTTAGGGACCCAGGCTAACGATAGCGCTGCCATTTTCAAAGCATGACTTCCGAGGTGACTCTGGTTTTTGCCATTCAACAAGGAAATGGAAAGGGAAAAACAGTATGGGGAAGCACAGGTGGGAGATCTTATGGGCTGGGTCTTGAAGTGGCTCACATTGTGTCCACTCACATTTCTTTAGAAAAAACATGGTCCTAGGGCCACACTTAACAGCAAAAGAGGCTGGGAAAGGTCATGTAGTTGGTCAGCCATATGCCAGGCTACAGTTGTTTCCAATGAAGATGGAAAAATGATGTTTATATCCTCATATCTGGTACTGAGCAGACAGGTACTTAGAAAATATGAAGTTATGGGATAGATGAACAAGGGAAAGGTTGAATAAATGAATGAAGGAGTGGGGTGATTCTTCCTTGGTTGCACAGCTAGTTACAGAAATTTTTCTGCAGACTTTACTATTTTTGTTAGCAATGAAAGAGGTTACAGATCCCCCCCCAATATTTCTCCACATTTGCAGAAAACGTTGTCACATGAACGCGTGGGAAAATAATTAACAATTGTCCCACTCTAAGGAAATTCAGTGGATAGAATTCTGAAACTACATTATATATATTTGGAGATATTCTTATTGATGTGATTTTAAACTTTACAAATACATTAGCCATGGGTTATTGTTAACAAATTGATGTGCTGTTTTTTAAGCGACTTTTTAAAATGTACAATTTGCTATTGTTTTTGTGTTTGTGTTACTGGTTTTATAGAAACTCAGAACAACAATAAAGGTCCTTGGAGATAACCAAGTTCAATTCCCAATGAGTTCAGATACAATGTTCTTTCCTTCTTCAGCAATAGGATTTTAGTTGTATTAATACATAGTTGTCCCAAATAAAGCCCATATTTCACAGTCTTCCTGTAAGTGCAGTGTGATCCTGTGGCTAGGTTCTGGACAATGGGATGTTGTGTAGCAGCTTCTAGGAATCTTACTTAAGAGACAGAACGCATGTGACTTTACCTTTTTCTTCAGTCCTTCCTGGTGTCATCTTGGGACATGAGATTGAGATTATATACAGTGGAGCAACTAAGTAGGAGGAGCTTGACTTTGCACCAAACTGAGACTGCCTACCTAGACTTTAATGTGTGGGAGAAATAATCTTCTATTTTGCTTGAGACCTCTCATTTGGCTTTTTAAAAAAATTACTTCCAGCTGCAACTTGCCCAAATTATTATTTTATGCAACAATGAGGAAATGAAATGACTTGTGGTCACTTGTAGGAATTGGATCTCATGCAGTACCTCTAAGTGCATTCTTCGCTACAGAAAAAACAAGAAAAAAAAAATCCATCCTAAAACAAAACAAACAAAATACAATCCCCAAAACACTATGCAAACACCATGATAGTAAAAACAGCAACACCAATAACTACACATGCATAGAAAAAGGAAATTTACAGAGCACTGTTGCTTCTGTTCTAAAATCACTGAGAACTGACTAACATTTCATACACACTCAGTAAATCCTTTTCCTGGGATTTTTTTTCCCTGGCCACACAGGTAGCTCCATTTTCCAGCTTCCCTTGCAGTTGGTTGGTCATGTGACTAAGCTCCAGCCAATTGAATAAGAGTAAAAGTGCCGTTTTCTTGGCCAGAGGCGCCAATTTGACTCACAGGCAGGGCATGATGGTGGTGGGTACAGACACACCTCACTGGCGATCTCCTCCCTCCTGTCCCTGCTGCTCTTCACTGGGATGCAGATGTAGATCCATCAGCTGGCCTCCACCGAGTGGCTTACCATCCAGGGTGGCCTGCATGGCTCAGGTCTCTTCGTGCTCTCCCTCACTGCCTTCAAGATTCTGGAGAATCTTGTGTTTGGCAAAGGATCCCAAGCAAAGACCTTCCCTGAGATTCTCCTGTGCCTCCTGTTGGCCCTCTTTGCGTCTGGCCTCATCCACCGAGTCTGTGTCACTACCTGCTTCATATTCTCCATGGTTGGCCTGTGCTATATCAACAAGATCTCCACTCTGTATCAGGCAGCAGCTCCAGTCCTCACACCAGCCAAGGTCACAGGCAAGAGCAAGAAGAGAAATTGACCTTGGATGTTCAATAAAGTTGATTCTTTGTAAAAAAAAAAAAAAAAAAAAAGAGTAAAAGTGTACCACTTCTAAACCGGCCCCCACCTCACACCTCCCATGCCTGTCCTCCACACTCATTACTTATCCAGCAACTAAGTGCAAAGGATTCTAAGGTCCTAGGTGAGGATGGAACCATTTGATAAAAGAGCCTGGGTCCTTGAATCTCCCTGTGGGAAACCACCTGCTGACCGGAAGCACTCCTATTGAACTTTTGGGTGGGTGAGAAATAAGCTTATGTTTCTCATAAGCTTATGTAGTCTTTTTTCCTGTTCTTTGCCTCAACTCCATCTGGGTTGGAAGCTGACCTGTGTTGGGCAGATTTTGAGTTTGAGGTAGATTTTTGTTGACATGCTACCAGGTATGGTGGGATTTTAGTCTTTCCTGGTCTCTAGGGAGGAAGGTGCTGCCGGCTGATGCCTGCCTGACTCCAAGTTTGTATCTTGGCTCCAGATATCCTGGACTCTCACCTCTGTCACCCTTTGTCATCACTCTTGTCTTCATTCATTCCTTGCCCCAATTCCCTTACCATTTCTTGCCATTGAATATTATTCGCCTTCAGGGCACTTGATTTACCTACTCCTTTAAGGTATAATAAATAAATTATAAAGTGATTCTCAGCCTGGCACTGTGGCTCACGCCTGTAATCCCAGCACTTTGGGAGGTGGAGATGGGTGGATCACCTGAGGTCAGGAGTTCAAGACCAGCCTGGCCAACATGGTGAAATCCCGCCTCTACTAAAAACATAAAAATTAGTTGAGCGTGGTGGTGCATGCCTGTAATCCCAGCTACTCAGGGGGCTGAGGCAGGACAATCGTTTGAACCCAGGAAGTGGTGGAGGTTGCAGTGAGCCGAGATCGCACCACTGCACTCCAGCTTGGGCGACAGAGTGAGACTCCATCTTAAAAAAAAAAAAAAAAAAGTGATTCTTGACTTCTACACTTAAGGCTCCAGACCAACATCAGGGTCTAGGCTTTCAGATTAAACAAAAGCCTTGAGTCCCTTCTCATTTTCTCCAGTTACAAAATCTGCAGCTCTTTGGGCATCACCTACAAAACTTTGACCTTTTAAGAAAATCTCTGGCTCCATGCTCATTGGCTGAAAGCTTTAACTGACAGGTCTCAAGTCCAATGACAGAACAAAGCTCTGGTTCTCAGTTCTATCCACTTCCCCAGGCTTCCCTTGTACGGAAGTGGCTCCAGGCATTCCTTTTAGTTATTTCAGAGGCAGATTGTTCTGATTTTGAGATACTTTTACTTAAGTCTCTGTGGCATCATCTAGACCTGCACGATGGCTGCCATCTCTCCACATCCTTTCCCCAATTCCAGGAGAGCAATCTTTATTCTTTGGGCTGGTTTGGTATCTGCTCTTTCCCCAAAACTTAACAAGTCACCTCAAAAGTAGAGTGTAGAAGAGCCTCCATTAGCTCTGGGACCTCAGGAGAGCCACACATAACATCTTGGGCCTCAGTTCCTCATGTGCCAAATATGGATCAGAATTACTTTCCTGCCTACCTATATAATTGTGAATATTAAGCAATGAGAATTTTGTGAAACCATTGAAATTCTGCAAAGTACCATATAAAGAATGCTAGGAGCTATTCATATTACTTGGCATTTAGAAACGATTCACCTTCACCTTCTCTGCTTTTCTAATTCCCTCTGGCCACCTTCCCCACCCCATCAGTGCCAGGGCTCTTCCCTGGGAAGGAAATGGGAGGAGCACTCACACTTCTGGGTTTATCTCCTTAAGTTTAGCATCACCCTTAAGTTTAGCTCACTTCCCTAGGCTTGGATGGGTGACCTCCTTCATCAGTTCATGGTGGCTTTCCAGTGTCACCAAAAGCTTTGCCTCAGGACAATAGCCTATTTCATACACTTTATCTTAAAACTGATAGAATCATCTAGCTCTGGTGAAATCAGAGAGCTTGTACCACCAATATCTCCGCAGGCTGGAGAAGGGGATGAGGGCTTCCAGCGGGGCCTGTGTGAGGCTGGGGGAGCAGAGATGGCCAGCTCTTTTCTGGTCTTTAGAGAGCAGGGTCTGGGTTCCCCCTCCCTCCTTGGCCTCCTTGCTCTGCAGTGGTAAACCAGAGTGACTGGAATGATGCTTTAATATACTGGCTCCCAGACAGAGAACTTTGCCCCCAACCCACCAGTGTGGGATTAATGGGGTAGGGTGGGGTGGGGAGAGGAGGACATCCCACAAGGACTAATGTCTCAGCCCTCAGGGTCCTTCTATCATCCTCAGTCTCATCTTCCTGAGCTGAGTGGCTGAGACCAGGTGGGGGTCGCAGAAGGAGGGGAAAGAGGGAGATAGCAGCAGGCTGACCTTGGGGTTTCGTGGCTCCATCTTTACTCTGGAATAGCCAGCACTGGTAGAAACCCCTTCTGGGCTGCTGGACTGTGAGTCATGTCTACACAGTAGAGGGCAAGTGAGGAAACAGTAATTTTGTGAATTATTGAGGATATAAACTCTTTCACAGGATTTAAGCTATTTAAGGTGATCACTGAGGCTGTGAGTTCTGTTACCACCCCTCAGTCTACGTTTCACATGGCCCCAGAGCTGCTGGTCCCTGTCTTTTTCATGGCCAAAATTGTATTTCCTACAAGGACTAACTGAGGATTGAGTAGCCTGGTGTTCTCTCCCCACATCTAAGAGCTGTCCAGATCACCCCACCGACCCCGCACCGTGGGAGTCACCACACCTGTCCCTGCTATCTGAAGCTCCTGGACCATGTGGGGCTCCAATCTCAAGCACTGAGCTCACTCACGGGCAGTCAGCATCCTGGGAAGAAAGTGGCTGCAGACTCTGAGACTGAGTTCAAATGCTCATACTGCTGCTGTAATTAATGTGTAACTCCAGCAAGTTCCTGAACCTGGCACCTTCATTTCTTATACTGGTAATAATAATTTCTTGGTATGGGCTCTGTGAGAATTAAACAGATACCAGGTATCTAAAGTGCTCTATGCACATAGTATATGTTCAATAAATGGTAGTTAAAGGCCAGGTGCAGTGGCTCACCCTCATAATCCCAGCACTTTGGGAGGCTGAGGCGGGAGGATTATTGGAGCCCAGGAGTTCGAGACCAGGGTAGGCAATGTAAGGAGACCCCATCTCTACAAAAACTAAAAAAATTAGCCAAGCATGGTCACGCGCCAGTAGTCCTAGCTACTGGGGAGACTGAGGCAGGGAGGATCATTTGAGCCCAGGAGTTCGAGTGAGCTATGATCGCACCACTGCACCTGCACTCTGCGGCTACTCTTACCCTCCTGCCCCACAGACCGGTTACTTTTTAGACAATCTCAGATAGCTGAAGTCTGACTCTTGGGCTGGAGCAGCCGAGACAGCGCTCCCCAGCGGGACTACAGAATCCTGGGTGTGGGCCTGGGGGCCCTGGATTGGCAGTGGTGGAGTCTTCTGAGCCTAACAGCTACTAGGAATGACAGAGTTGCAGATGGCTTTGTCGCCCGCGGGGCGGCTCAAGCGTCCTGGGTCCCAGGCCTCTGTCCTACGGCCAGGCCGCCGGCTCAATGGGCTGAAGGGAATCGGGTTGACCAGTCCTAACGTCCCAAGCTCCCCTGACCTCACGGCCCAGAGCCTGGCATTACCCCAAGCAGTGCGTTGGTTACTCTCCCTGGAAAGCCGCCCCCGCCGGGGCAAGTGGGAGTTGCGGCACTGCGGTCTTCGGAGGCCTAGGTCGCCCAGAGCAGGCGGAGCCCTGTATCCCTCCTGGAGCCGGCCTGCGGTGAGGTCGGTACCCGGTACTTAGGGAGGGAGGACGCGCTTGGTGCTCAGGGTAGGCTGGGCCGCTGCTAGCTCTTGATTTAGTCTCATGTCCGCTTTTGTGCCGGCCTCTCCGATTTGTGGGTCCTTCCAAGAAAGAGTCCTCTAGGGCAGCTAGGGACGTCTCTTGGGTCTGGCGAGGCGGCAGGCCTTCTTCGGACCCATCCCCAGCGGTGTAACGGAGACTTTCTCCACTGCAGGGCGGCCTGGGGCGGGCATCTGCCAGGCGAGGGAGCTGCCCTGCGGCCGAGATTGTGGGGAAACGACGTGGAAGACACCCCATCGGAGGGCACCCAATCTGCCTCTGCACTTCGATTCCATCCTGCAACCCAGGAGAAACCGTTTCCGAGTTCCAGCCGCACAGGCACCCGCGGAGTTTCCAAAAGAGACTCCCGCGAGGTCGCTCGGAACCTTGACCCTGACACCTGGACGCGAGGTCTTTCAGGACCAGTCTCGGCTCGGTCGCCTGGTCCCCGACCGCCGCACCAGGAGTTCCTCCTTCCCTTCCTGCTCACCAGCCGGCCGCCGCCGGCAGCGGCTCCAGGAAGGAGCACCAACCCGCTCTGGGGTGGGTTCAGGCTGCAGGAATGGAGAGAGGCTGATCCTCCTCTAGCCCCGGCGCATTCACTTAGGTGCGGGAGCCCTGAGGTTCAGCCTGACTTTCCCGACTCCGCCGGGCGCTTGGTGGGCTCCTGGGCTTCTGGGCTCACCCTTACACCTGTGTACTAAAGGGCCGCTACCCTCCCGAGGTGCACGTCCGCCCCCTCGGCGCTCATCGGGGCATTTTTTCACCCTCTCGCGGTGCACGCGTTTTCTCTCAGGTCAGCTCACATCTTCCAGTACACAGCCACTGGGTCGCCCTGCCCCTCCAGCCTTTCCTAGGCAACTTTGAGGACCCAGACGACTGAAGTCTTAGTGCTAGGATGGGAACACGATGAAAAAGGAAGGGGCCCAGTCAAAAGTCCTCTCCTCTTCGGTTTTTCTTCAACTATCCCTCACAAAAACATTTACTTCTGTCCCAGCGCCCTGGCGGATTTCAGCGGAAGATGGGCCCTAGGGGGTTGTGGAGGCCAAATTCCCAGGATGCTGGTCCTGCCTTTTTCATTGGCCAAAACTGTATTTCCTACAATGACTAAAGATGACCAAGAATTGAGTAGACCCTGTTCTCTCACCAGATCTCCCTGGCTCTGTTTAACTTTTCCTGGTGCAATGCGATGTCATCACCAGCTCCCCAGGCAGGCACCACTCCCTCAAGATACCATTTGGGGTAGGGATTTGAGTCCTGGAGAGGGTCAGCGGGGCGCCGGGGTGGGGGTGGGGATGGGGAGGAGACTGACAGGGACACACTGCGAGCTCCGCATACTCTCCTCTGCCCTCTGTAGCCCGGGGCTTTAATGACCCCAAGCAGATTTCCTGTCTCTGGTCTAGCCAGCTGCCCCTAGGGCTGGATTTTATTTCTTCATGGGGTTTCACCCTAAAGGGCCCCATGGTCATGGGACCTCGTTGGGAACAAATGAAGGGTGTCTGGTAGCAAACGCTTTCGGGGAACAGAAAAGAAGATTGGGCACTTCCAGTCACTTGGTCACTTTAGGTGGCTGGAGCAAAACTGGTGACTTCCGCGACTGCTACAGGGTGAGGGGGGGTGGAGGGTGGCAGAGAGGTGACAAGCCACTGGGAATCCTATTCCGTGGGGACGCCAACAGGGAGTGGCTGTAATCAACCAAGTAACATCTGTGTGAACGTTACTCGCAGGTCAGGACAGCAGCTCGGTTTTCCCAGGTGAGGAACTGAGGACCAGCTTGTATTGATTTATGCAGTGGGTGAGTAGCTTCCAAATTTATTTTCAGAACTTCCACGTAGTACCCGCCTCTCCGTTTAAATATTTTTTTAAAATTTATTTATTTAAATATTTTTGTGGTTAGCTTTCCAAGAGGGAGGAAAAGAGGGGAGTTGCAACAAGTAGTGCCCCTATGCTGGGATTCATTTTCCAGAGTAAAGCCTGGGTCTGGCACCCTGATCCCTACCGGCAGGTGAAAACTCCAGGCAAACTCCTGAGATCCCACCTGGGCTGGCTGAGAGAGTGCCTGGGGTGCATCTCTCAGCAGCTGCCACCTGGGCCCTGGGGCCATCTCTTTCTCTGGGATCAAGCAGCCAGGTGTCAAGGCCTTCCCAGCAATCCATGCTGCATGGCTGGGTCTTGTTCTAGCAGGTTGACGGGGCAGGGACTGGTTGCTTAGCCAGGGCACCAGTGTGTGGCTGTGGGTTTGTGTGCTTCTGTGGAGAAGCATGATGTATATGTGTGTGTGTGGGCACAGGCATGAAGAAGGGTTCATTTGTGCGGGTATCTCCCATGTATATCAGTGCGGGAGAGTCCCTGAGGATGTGTTTGTGTGTCTGAAAATGGGCGGAGGGTCTGATGTGCTAACGTGTGCAGGGGTGAACATGTGTGTGACAGAGTCTGTGTGTTTCCCTGAGTGGTGGCTGCGTGAGAGGGTGAGGGGATTTGGTGTTGTCTACCATGCCTGGCACATAGCAGGCTCATAATAAACTTGAATTTAATTAATGTTAAATGTATATGTTCCCATCCTTGTGAAAGTTGGTATAGAGCCTGTTTTCCTGTGATTGTGAGACTGGAAAATGGGGGACGGGCAGGGGCGAGACAGGATACAGAGGCTACTGTTTTTTTCCTCCCTAGAAGTAAGTACATAGAAGAGTGGGCTCTGGTACCTCACCGGACATCACCAAGTCCTGTGTGGCTGGCTAGGCTGTCCCAAGGTGGCTTCAGGCATCACTTGAGTCTTTTGGGACCTTCAGGCAGTAGCCTGCCATTCACCCTGTCCGTCAGCAGAAGTTGGGCCCACACAGGCCATAGAAACACAGACCATTTCCCGGGAGGACCTGAGCTGTCCCTGAGAGCACAGCTTCCAGGAGAGGCCGCAGTAACTGCCTTGACTGGAATTCCTCTTGGGGTGCAAAGGTGGAGGGACGCATGGTGCGACCCCAGGCAGAGGACTGCAGCCACTCCGTGCAGTCCTAGCCTCTCGGGTAGCCCCTTGACCTCCAGGCCTGCACAGGTCCAAGAGCCAGGTGCAGGCTCCAGCGCCAAATTAGCTGGCCTAGCAGCCTGCAGCTGCTCCAATCTCAACTAGGAAGGAATCCTTGCTGCTTAGAAAGTCCAAGCGAAAGGGTATTCTGATTTTATCCTGGTTTTACCAGAAAACGCTGAAAGGAAAAGCCCCGAGAGAGAGTGCTCCAGGAACTCGGGGGCGCCACGAGCGCCTCATCCCCTTCCTTCCGCCCAGCCGCTGTGCCCCGGTCGCTGAGGGACGCGGTCAGTACCTACCGCCACTGCGACCCGAGAAGGGAAAGCCTCAAATTCTTCCTCTCGGAGTCCTGCCCGCTACGGATCTGCCTGGGCTGGTTCAGATGCGTCGTTTAAAGAGGGGGCTGGCACTCCAGAGAGGAGGGGGCGCTGCAGGTTTAATTGATAGCCAGCGAAGCACCTAGGCGCCCCATGCGTGGAGCCGGGGCCGCCAGCTCGGTCTCACCCGTGTCTTTTCTCTCCTCTTCCCTCTCCCACCCCTCACTCCGGGAAAGCGAGGGCCGAGGTAGGGGCAGATAGACCACCAGACAGGAGAAGGACAGGAGTACAGATGGAGGGACCAGGACACAGAGCACAAAAGACTGGCAGGTGAGAAGAAGGGAGAAACAGAGAGGGAGAGAGAAAGGGAGAAACAGGAGAGCAGAGGCGGCCGCCGGCCCGGCCGCCCTGAGTCCGATTTCCCTCCTTCCCTGACCCTTCAGTTTCACTGCAAATCCACAGAAGCAGGTCTGCGAGCTCGAAGACCTTTGCTCCACTGCCACACGCAGCACCGGGACTGCGCGTCTGGAGCTTAAGTCTGGGGATCTGAGCCTGGGACCGGCAAATCCGCGCAGCGCATCGAGCGCAGTCTAGGAGACTGCAATCACCGCCAAGGAGTACGCGCGGCAGGAAACTTCTGCGGCCCAATTTCTTCCCCAGCTTTGGCATTTCCGAAGGTACGTACCCGCCCTCGGCACAAGCTCTCTCGTCTTCCACTTCGACCTCGAGGTGAAGAAAGAGGCTGGCAAGGGCTCTGAGCGTCGCTGGTGTGGGGAGGACAGCAGGCTGCCCCTCCCCGCTTCTGCAGGGAGTTTTCCCAGCCAGGAAAAGGGAGGGGGGTGTTTCAGGAATTTCAATGCCTTCACCTAGCGACTGACGCACGTCGTGTGTAGGGGAAGGCGTCTCGCTGTTTTCGGGACTCACCAGAGAGCATCGCCAACCAGAACGGCCCACCCGGGGTGTCGAGTCTTGGTAGGGAAATCAGACACTGCTGCACTCCCGACCCGCGGGCCTTGTGGCATATAACCATTTATATATTTATGATTTCTAATTTTATTATAAAATAAAAGCAGAAATATTTCCCGAAGAACATTCACATGAGGGCATTACAGGAAGACGGCAAGTCGGCGGCTCGGGGGGGCGCGCTCAGCCGGGAGCGCTGTAGCCACAGTCCCCGGAGGAAGAGCGCGGTGTGGCGGGGCCTCGCCAAGAGAGAAGGACGAGGGGCGTACGACGACGAGGCGGCGTTTAGGGGCTTCTGTGGCGCTGCCCTTTCTCTCTCACTTAAGTTACTTGGCGAAAAGCTGACACCTGCAGCTCCCACTGACCCACAGGGGCGAGGGAAAGGGCCTCAGGAGAAGGCCTAGGTTCAAAGGCCCTGTCTTTTCTCTCCTCTTCCCTCTCCCACCCCCAACTCCGGTAAAGTGAGGGCCTGAGGCAGGGGCAGATAGACCACCAGACAGGAGGAGAAAGACAGAGGTACACATGGAGGGACCAGGACACAGAGTACAAGAGACTGGCAGGAGAGAAGAGAGGAGAAACAGAGAGGGAGAGAGAAAGGGAGAGACAGAAGGACAGAGTGAACGGTGGCAAGCCAGAAATCCAGAAGAAAATAGACAAAAGGGAAAGCAATACAAGGAGAGGGAGAAAGACAGACAGAAAGCAGAAAAAAGAAAAGAGAAGGAAGGGAAAGGGGGAAAAGGCAAGGCAAGAGAGGAGGGGAAAAGAAAGGAAGAGAGAGAGGGAGAGAATGACAATGGTGTATAATTTATTCCCTTCTGTGGTTCAAGACCCAGTCTCCAGCCCCAAAAGGATCCCAAAAGTAACTCGTTGAAAATAAATCCCAAACAAGAACCAACATAGACAGCTATCTGCCCTACCCGGCTGTTCTACCCGCTCAGCCTGCGAGTCTTTCAGTACCTGGTGGGGCCACAGGGGCGGGGCGCCCCTGGACACCGCCACTCTCAGGTCCCCAGTGTCAAGTCACAAAAGGCAAACTCGTCAAGGCAAACGGGTTCTAGGAGCCCAGGTCCACGAGGTTGGCTGACATGGGGTTGAGGATGGAGTCCTGCAGGCCATGGTGGTGCTGCAGTGGGTCTGCTCCACCTCCGCCTGGCACCGGCACTGGCACTGCGCTGGGGCCCGGAGGGTGGCCCAGGCTGTGCAGGGACGGCAGCCCAGGGGGCGGCGGGCTGAGCAGCAGTGCGGGGCTGGATGATGAGTGGTCTGGCGTCCCGGATGGAGTCTTCTCGTCCTCTGAGCTGCCTAACACCGACTTGCCGCTGCCATTCAGCGGGTTGTGGCTGTTAGAATTGGAGTTCTCGTTGTTCTCCCTGCAAGTGCGGGAGCAAAGCAGCGGGGTCAGTAGGGACATCGAGACCACCCAGCGCCATCTCAGTCGCAGTCAGAGCCAGCAACCAGCCTCGGGAGACAGATCCCGGGCTTGTGGCCTGCGGGAGTTTTTGGTTTCTACCATTTCCTCAACCTGGTCTGGGTTCTCCTTTCTGCCCGTTCTCTCCATCTCTCAACACCCAATTTCTCTTGCCCCTCTGTCGTTATCGTCCCCAACTCTCATGCTCTCAATTTCATCAATATCTTTTCTGTATTTCTTCTTTCCCCCTTCCCCAATATTTCTTTTCAGGAACAGAGGGGCAGGGGAACAGGGTTCCCTGAAGTTGTGGGGACAGCAGGGAGGAAGAGACGATGCCTGGATTTTCAGATCACTCTAGGCTCCTCAAGCCAGGTTTGCTGGGTAGATGTGGGGCTAGGAGGTTAAGGAACCCTGGATCCCAGGTCAAGGGATTTAGGGCCTCTCACAAGCCTTCATTTCCCTTTGCTTTTTCTGCCCGAGGGAGACCCCTGGCTGGGAGACAGGCTCCTGGGGCTAAGCGTCCTTTCCCTGTAGCTCCAAAATGGGCAGCCCTGTGAGGGCTCTCCTCGCTGGGCCTAGAGACAAGGGTCCAGAGATGGAGGACTCCCTTTCCGTGGTGGTACAGTGAAAACGTCATTTGAGAGACTAGAAGCTTGGGGGATAAAGGGCAGCCCCTGGGAGAAGGCCGAGGCTTTTCCATTGTAACCAGCCACTCCGGGAATCTGTAGCTCTCATCTGGGGCCTGGTCTGAGAACCCAGGTTTTCAGGAGTCTGATCACATGCCGGTTTGGGTGGAGAGGGACCCAGCAGAGAGAACCCACCTCCTTCTATGCCTTTGACTGACAGCTCCTCCCCAGATTTGGATATTTAAAATCCTGGGTAGGATCTCTTGTCACCAGCTTCGGGAGGGTTTTTCTTTCTGCTTTCCTGGGAGAGAACTTTCCACAGGGCTGGCAGCTGAGACCTCACCACTGTGGATACTCCAACCTCAGGGTCTCAGATACCTAGGAGTATCTGAGCCTGCAGCACTCCCCCTAAGATGTTTCTGGTTCAGCACCCCCACCTCTGACCCTGATCATTCAAACTCACGGTGGAACACACCCCATATCACCAACCCCAGGTGTCCTGTTTTGCTCTTACCCTGGGCTGGATTCTGTTCCCATAATAAGTTTCTCTCCAGGTTTGGGGTCCTGAGGGGTTATAGGGCAGGCAGTGGCAAGGGCCTAATGATCAACCTTTAGGCTGGTTCAGGAAGTCCTGGTTTACCTGAGGACATTCAACTCCCAGCCCCTCTGTGGCTCTCAGCTCACCGCAGACATTCCGACCTACCCATCAGAGGTAGGGCCCAAGGAGAGAGGCATCAAGGGCCTGGAGTGCCAGGGAAGGGCGGCTATCTCTAGCAAGGCAGAACTGACACTTCCTCCCTTTCACCTCTGGATCCTTTCTAAGGCGATAAAGGAGCCGCTCTCAACTCCCACATCTGACAACGAAAATTCATGGCCAGGCTTTTCCCCATCCAGGTCATACTAGGGAAGTTCCAGTCCCAGTCCCGACCCCATCACACTTTGGCCTGGAGCTGAGTAAGGCTGGGGGGAAATGCCGGGAAGCACCACCAGCAAGAAATCTGCAAGCACCACCAGCAAGGAATCTGCAAATCCCCTTTCATCTGGGCCCAAACACCTCTGTCCTGAGGATGACCAGACCTACTGTGCCTGCCTCACAGGGGATCCAGGCCCACAGTCCTGCGCTGCCCCGAAGCTCCCTGCTTCTCCACCCTTTTCCTCTAGCGACCGAGTAGTTAGTTGACAACTTCCTGAATTGCTCTGCCCGCTTTAGACAAATCCCTGCTCGCCGGGTCTCCGGCATAGAAAGGCCTAAGCATCGTCCGAGTCAGGCCGGGCTGTGGCCGGGCCTCGGGGCCCAGTTTAGGCCTCTCCGGGGGACGGGCAGAAGCCCTGCGAACCCCTCCCTTGGGCCCCGGTGAGCTGGCGCCGAAGAAGGTCTACTTACTCGTACCTTTCCTTGGCCTCGGCCGCCCGGTCGCGCTGCCGCCGGTTCTTGAACCAGTTGCTGACCTGTGTGGTGGTGAGGCCCGTGGCCTCCGCCAGCTCGCGCTTCTCGCGGGGTGAAGGGTAGGGGTTGTGCGCGTACCACTCGCGCAGCACGCTGCGACTCTTTTCCTTGAAGCAGTAGCTGGTCTCCTCGCCGTCCCAGATGGAGCGCGGCAGCGGGAATTTGCGGCGCACGCGGTATTTGCCCACGGCGCCCAGGGGTCGGCCGCGCAGCTTCTCCGCCTCGATGTAGTGTGCCTTGAGCCACAGCTGCTGCAGCTTGGCGTGGTTGTGCGGCGAGAACTGGTGGCTCTCCAGGATCTTGTAGAGCTCGCGGAAGTTGCCGCGGTGGAAGGCCACCACGGCCTTGGCCTTGAGCACGCTTTCATTCTTGTGGAGGTGCTCGCAGGCGGGCAGCGACCACAGGAAGCGGCCCAGCCGCTCGATGTTGCCGCCCTGCTGCAGCACCTCGCACACGCACGCCACTTGCTCCTGCGTGAAGCCGAAGGTGGGCAGCATGGACATGGTGCCGGCTGCGTCCCCGCCCGCCCGCGCGCGCCCTCACCGGGCCGCGCGGTCCCGCATGGGAGCTTCCCCGCCGGGCCGTCCGGGCCGAGACGCGGGCGGGGCGGGCCCCCTGGCCCGGCGCTGGCCCCCTGTGAGCCCCGAGTCACTGCCGTACGTCCCCGCGCCGGCCGCGGGTCCCGCGCAGCCCCGAACCCCAACGGCCCGCGCGCCTGGCCCAAGCCCTCGCCCAAGCCCGGGGGCCGCCCGGGGCGCCGCTCCGCATGCTCCGCGCCCGCCCGCCGTTCCCTCGCTGGCTTCTCACTCGTTCTCCCTCCCGTCTAGCTCGCTCTCAGCTTTTTTAATAATATTATTCTAAGCGGGCATGAGGCGCGGCGGCCCGCGCCCTGATTGGTCCGGTTATCTGACCCGGGGCCTGCCAGCGCCAGACAATAGTCGGAGTCAAATTATTCGCCATGGAGACGCTGTCAGTCACTGGTAACCCGAGCCTCGGCGGGCCGGGCGGCTCCCCCCGGCCGGCTCCGCTGACAGATCGCCCCGCTCCGCGCAGAACGGAGGGCGGCTTGACTGGAGCCTGGGGCGCTCTGAGAGCAGGGGAGGCGGAGAGGGGCCGGCGGCGGCAGAGATTGACGGGGCGGATGCCCAAAGAGGGAGGGAGGAGGAGGACAGGAGAGTGGGGGGAGCGGGCGAAGACGAAAAGGGGTGGATCGAGGTGGGGAGGGAAGAGGAGAGAAGGGAAGGCGGAGACCGTTTAAGGGGGTGTCCAGGAGGAAGGGGAGGGAGAGGGGTGGAAGGAGCCTCCAGGGGAAGAAAGTTTGGGCAGCTTTCGCTAGGAGCGGGCTCTGCAGCCTCGCCCGGGCCCTACCGGGTTCCCCCTCTCCCCAGGTCGCCGCGTCCCTCCCAGGCTTTCTGTTCACCGGGGACATTCTACCCCGGCGCAGGCCAGTGGGATGGGAGAGTTTGGACGTGCTCGGGTGCCGCTCAAAGACTTGGATTTTTCTGCTGACAGCGCCCCACCCCCATCCTAGAAACTCTGGACCCAGCGGTCCTCGAGGGAAAAGGGGAGGGAGTAGACGAAAGAAGTGGGGAAGATTTGGCAGTGGCCGCAGGCGGACGCCGGAGAATCGACTTCCCGGAGGATCCCGCCTTTCCTCCCTCTCCTAGCCCCGCCGGCTGCCTGGCGGCCTGTACCGCCCCAACTCTGCGCTCTCTGCTCCTCGCCGGGCGGGGACTCAGACTTAACCCCACGGGTCCCACAGCCCGAGGAGCGCCAGGCAGTTCCGTGTGGCCTCTATGGAAGCTGACTCCGGCCGGCAGCTTCCGCAGAACTTCCGCAGACCCGCAGTTTGCCCACCGGGGCGGGGGACAGGGGCGAGGGCAGGGACCCTAGGACGGTGGTGGCGCTTCCGCGGTGGGTGGTCAGGGAGGAGAACGGAGGCAAAATTCCCTGTCCTCCCGCTTCTCCGCTGGGGATCGGCTCGGCTCCTGGCCACTCCAGCCTGGGAACTGGCTCGCTGAGCTCCGGGATGAGGTGCTTTAAAAGGGGGTCCTGTTTTTTGCTTCTTTGTCAGGGCGCCAGTGGAAACATGTGGTGCTGGTCCTGTGGGAGAAGGGCTCGCACAAAGGTGGGAGAACTGAGGGTGGGTGTGTTCTTACTCTACGTTTTGAAAAGCCCGGGGCTTAGCTCCTTCCCGGACATGTCCTTTCCACTTCCTTCAGTTTCCTCCTCTTCCCCTCTCAGCTGCTGCAGGCCAGGAGCTCCCAGGGCCATTCTCAGTGCCTGACCCAAGCCAGCACAAATCCTGGGCTCTGCCCTCAGCCAGCCTAGGGCTATGGAAACTGAGTCTAGGCCAGTTTCTTCTTTCCCACCCTTTTATGCTTTCTAGGGAGTTTGTGCTAGGAGCACGGAATGGGAGTCTAGAGCGCTGGGTTCAACTTTTGGCTTTACTTGGTATCTATGGTAAGACATATATTTATTCCTTTGTGTTTATTATTTCCTTCTCTGCAAGATTTCAAAAATTTTCCCTCTGCTCCAGCATTCCGGAAGTCCTTTGGGAGTGTTGTAGGCATGAGAGAGTGGAACCCTGGGACTCCTCTTAAGACTTTAGCTTCCAGGGGCCTACCCTGGCGTGTTGAATGAGGCCGCAGGGCTGACAAAGTAGGTCCCAAGCCAGTGCGGGTGCAGAAAGGGGCAGCTTTCTGCAGAAATCCAGGTGGCATCTTTAGAGTCTGTATCTGTGGGCTGGGAGGAGGCCTGCTGTGTCCAGGCCACCCTATCCAGAGTCCTATGCACTGCTGCACAGGGGCTGCCCCAGAGTTGGATCTAAGGACCCTGGGAGACATGGAGAAGAATTTACCCCAGACTATGATGAGGTTCAAAGCCCACTTTGCTGACCTCCAACAAAAGTGCAACGTACTCTTTTCAGCACCTCTTCTTCAGCTACGTGGTTATAAGGATTCAGCTGGCTGGCTGGTCCCAGCCCTGGCAATGGCCATCTTACATCTTAGCGTGCTTAGGCTGGGGCTGTAGAGGAGCACCCTGGCCTGGTGTGGGTGAGTGAGACCAGGCAGTCACTTCCTGGTATGAGACCCTGGGCCAGTCCCCAGTCCGCTCTTCTTCATTCTCTTCCACTATTAGATTGAAGCCTGGGTAATCTCTCAAGTTCCTGCTGGTTGTGGGATGGGGTGGGTCTAAGAGCACTAACCTCGAAAAAGCATACAATCTCTGCAACCTCAGCCACAGCCTTCACCATGAATGTGCCACTCCTCCGACCCACGGAGCTTTAAGATTAAACTTCCCCCAGGACTGGGTCCCGCCTATGTTCAGTGAAAGCAGATTTTTCTGGAGCTTCAGACTCACTGTTCCTCCAAGTGCTGCCCTCTTTGCAGCCCCTGGGCCCTAAGCCCATGAGTCAGACCTGCCAGGAGCCTCCAGGCAACACTCAGCAGCACAGAGAGAACAGAACAGACATGGGGCCTGCCACCGTGGATAATATAGTGTGTGCCATACGAAAGGTCATTACAGAGGAAGCACTGAAAACCCGGAGCACCATTACCCGACGTATGGGTGTGTGTCAATATGCCCCTCGTTCTCCTCCTCCCCCATGTATGCAGGAAACCGGTTCCAGCAGGTGTGGGCCAGAACCTCTTGGTAGCAGCAGTAGCTGGGTTACATGCTGAATAAGGGTCTCCTCACACTCCTCAGCCCCTTCCCTGCCTGGCCCATTCCCCGATAGTCTTTGCCACAGAACAGAATACTTGGGAGGTGTCTGGATGAGGACTTAATAGCCAGCCTGAGCCAATGACAATCTCAGCCCCTAGTTGCCGTGCCCAGAGCAGTTGCTGAGAGGCCTACGGGGTGCCGAAACTTTTGGGTCTACTTCACTCCAATCTCCGGAATCCCTGTCCTCCTTCCTGTCCAAAGACCCATTCCCAAGAGGCTTGCACTTGCTTTTTATCCAGCACAAACGGGAGAAACTCCATGGCTAGGGGGAGAAACCTTTTCGGAACCATGGAAATTTGAGCTTTACTGAAACGCCTCCTTTCACCTTCAAGCTTCCCTGAAGTCCCTGGGAGGATGAGGCTTTCTGGAAAGCAGCAGCAGGGGTGGGTGGGTGCTCCCCAGTGATCTCAGGCTGATGGAATAGCTTCGTCCCAGACGAATTGTCAGGGACAGTTTGGGGTCTTTGTGCCTGGAGTTGGGCAGGAAGCGATCAGGACAGAGCCAGAAGGCACCTACTGTCCGGCGCCCATTGGGCAGCCCAGGGCTGGCACACCGCGCCCACCGGGTGCATTTCTGCGAGAAGGAAGAAGTCAGCCCACTGGCCTCCCGAGGGCTTCCCTGGTTTTGGGATGGGGCTGTTTCGGAAAGAATAGGGTAATCTAGGAAGAAGGAGCTGCTCTCTGGCTGTTTCCAAGGCCAGCGGATGGGTAGGCCTTTGTTCTGGGCAAACCAGAAACCTTGTTTGTAGCAGAGGGAAAAAGAGAAGGGGGCGGGTGCCCGGTGCCAAGTCAGGGGACCACAGCTTTTTTTTTTTTGGTTTGTTTTTTTATCTTTATTCTTCCAGCCTATGAAGGCGGCAGAAATCCCCTGGGTAGACTCCGGCCCTGGCGCCGCCCGCCTCGGGCGCTCCATGCTGCTCCGCACCTCGGGCTCTGGGATGCTCCGGCCTGGGTGGATGGCGGCTCTCCGCCCTCTCCCAGCTCCGAGCGCCCCAGCCGAGATGGGCCGGGCGCGTTCCCCAGTCCCGGAGTTCTCTGGGCCTGGGCGACGTGTTTCGTTGAAAGCGGGCAGGTGGTGCCGGACGGGGCTGCGCTGAGGCTCCGGTGCCTCCCCACCTGCCCCTCGCACCTGTCGGGTCTGTCGGGTCCCGGCGGACGCAACCAGCTACTCGCGAACCCTGCATCAGCGGTTTTCCGTGTTGTCCTACGAGGGGCAGGTCAGGGCGAGGCCAGTCGGCTCACACGAATTCTCCGTATCGGAGAACGCGCCCCGCGACGCTCCGAGCCCGGGCAAGGTTGAGAGGCGCTGGGCTCCGGGCGGCCGCACTCCTGGAACCGCGCGAACCGCGGCGTCGCCCGCGCTGCACGTGGCTGGGGCAGTCACAGGCCCCGAGAGCTGGAGCAACTGGGTCCCCGGGGTCACCGCCACCCCTCTGTCCTCCGGGCCTTTACCTTGAGACCCACGCGGCAGCCTGGAGGGCCCACAAGATCAAACGGTTTAGAGGACGCGGGCTCACGGGGGATCTTGTTCAAACGAAAAGAACCAGCACAGGGGCTCGGGGCCAGCCTGGAGGTCGGCAAAGAGGCGAGTCGGCCCGGGTGGCGCCGGGACCAGGCGGGATTTGGGGCGGGTATCCGGGCCTGGGCGCTGGCAGCCTCCCTGCGACCCCCGGCCCTGCGTCCCCGCCCGCGGTCCCGCCTTAGTCCTGGAGTCCCTTCCTGGGCCCCTTCGCCTGGGTGCGGAGGGGCGCGGGCGCGGCGGGCAGGGCCACGGGGCGAGGGGCCGGGCTGGCGGCTTTGGGTTCAGGGAGCCGCGGAGCTCCACCGCGGAGTTGTTTTTGCAGTGGTGCTTTAGAGGGGCTGCGCGTCTCGGGCCCCGTAGCTCCGCCGGGTCTGCACGCCAGCGCCCCCACGCGGCGGGCCTAGAGTTCAGGCCGGCGGGGCTGCGCGCTCGGCTCCCCGCAGGCCTGTAGCCCAGGAGGGAGAGGAGGGAGAGGACGCGGAGAGGGCCCGCTGGTTCCTCCCTCCTCACCCCAGCACTGAGCCGCCAGTGCGCTGGCTCGGAGGGCTCGAAAAGTGGGGCGCGTCTGCGAAGAGCGAGACCTCGGAGACAGACACACAACCCAGAGGTGCACTAGGTTGCCAGACGGTCTGATCACAGGATTCTTGGGGGGATAGAGGCTGGCTCTTCTCCATCACACGTTTCCCCTGCAACGTCTGGGTGCCCAGGAAATGTTTGAATGGATGCCTGAATGGCCAATCGGGTTTGACTGACAGCAACAGCTGGGAAGTGACCAGGTCAATAGGAGAATGGCCCTCTTCCTCCTCTTTCCTCCCGCTCTTCTCTCCCAGTCCCCCTCTTACTCTCCTCTTCCTTGGAGGAGAAGTCTCAGAGAGTGGACGCTTTCCTTCAACCAGGAGTCCTGGGTGCTGGAGTCTCCCCAGGGCCCGAGGAGCTACAGACTGAACTCACTGCCCTTAGAAATTCCAGGTCTAACTGCCTATAGCATCACCCATGGTTCTTGGCCCAGACCCACCACTTTCTGCAGGAAAGAAAGTTTTCTAAGTAGAGTTACTCCAATTTTTCTGGGACTGCCGTCTTCCGTTGCATTTCCTCACTTTACAAAAATCCTCTGTAGGCAACGAGTAGATCAGATTTCCTGTTAGAAGTGACTTTTTTTTCTTCTTCTTTCCATTACCTGAAAGAAACTCTATCCTGTCGTAGAGATTCCTGGCTTGGCACTTCTCTCTCATGTGGTATCTATTTTTATTACCATTAATTACAATGCATCAGCCCGACTCATCAGTGATACCCCCTCCTGCCTGGCTGGTGACTACTGTTGGCTCTACCCATTTGGGTAGCGCCTGGGCAAGAGGCCACTCCCACCCGGCCATTGGAGGCAGCCACATAAGGGTTTCTACCGAGTTCTACATTTTAAAAGGGAACCTAGAAAAAGCCGGCATTGTTCTTAACTTGGGAATCCAATACTTTATTTTGTTGTCTCTGAATTAAGGCTAAAACCCAGGGGCTGTTTCTTGTAGAAGAATATGTGCTAATTAATTTATGCACAGTGCTGTGAGAACACTCTAATGAAGCAGGTAGAAACAAGATACAGCCCTGCTGGGGAGGGCAGATCGCTCAGGGAAACCTGTGCATGAGCCTGCAGCAGTGGGACCTGGTCAGAGTTAGCTGCAAAGAGGTGTCTTTCTGGTAGCGCTGTGGTATTCTGGTTTGTGGTGACAGGTACGGTCAGCTTTCTTTGTTCCAACTCTTGTAATGTAGTCACACTATTATAAATGCTCACACACACAGAGAAAGGTACAGTGAGTGGAGTGGAGAACGTGGGCTTTGGTGTCAGACAGGCCTGGGTTCTTGACCCAGATCCACCCCTTTAATAAGTTACTCATTCTTGGAGCCTTATTTTGTGCATTCGTAAAATGGGGATTTTAGAGCCCAGTGTTTGGCACGCAGTAGGCATTCAACAAATAGATTGTTGAATTGAATACAACCACTTTGGGGATTAGAGAGAAAGTTTATGAAACATCTGGTACATAGTAGATGCTCAGTAATTGATGCTATTGTCACTAGGGCTGTGATCATGATAGTGTGTTTAGAGTTGCATACAATTAATGTTATTTCAAAAAGCACCTGACTTCAATATCAAAAAATGGATTGACTTTCCAGGTGACAATTATTATCAAGACTCTATTATATGCCCAGACCTGGACTAAGCACCCTGGGAAATGCTGAGATACGTGACTGGAGGTCCTCGGGGGCAGTTGGAAAGACAGGAATGGGTACAACAGGAGACCACCTTGGTGTCTGCGTTTCACTATCCACAGCAACCATGGAAAGAGTGTGGGCTTTGGAGTCAGGCTATCTGGGTTAAATCCTGCCCCTGCCACTTAATAACAGTGTGACCAAAGGTAAGCAACTTTATCTTATGGAGTCAGTTTCCTGGTCTTGGTAGATGGCAGAGGGAATAAAAGTAGGTGTAACTGGCTGGGTGCAGTGGCTTGCCCCTGTAATCCCAGCACTTTCAGAGGCAGAAGCAGGCGCATCACTTGAGGCCAGGAGTTCAAGACCAGCCTGGCTAATATGGAGAAACTCCATCTCTGGTAAAAATACAAAAAGTTTCTGGGTGTGGTGGTGCATGCCTGTAATCCCAGCTACTCAGGAGGCTGAGAATTGCTTGAACCCAGGAGTTGGAGGTTGCAGAGAGCTGAGATCACGCCACTACACTCCAGCCTGGGTGAAAAGAGAGACTCTGTCTCAAAAAAAAAAAAAAAAAAAAAAAATTGGTGTAACCAACACCTTGCTTCCAGGGATTTGAGAAGAGGAAATAAGCTAATGTATATGAAAAGGCTGGATTCCCTGTTTGGAGACAAACTGGAGAACTTCAGCTGCCATCATGTTTTACATTATCTGATAGTATTTCCAGGATTTTGGTCAAATTAGAATAATTCTCACAAAGCAAAAGGCAGCTGCATACAAATGTGGCATTGCATATTTCGATGGGGTTGAGATGAAGTTTTCTGCTTCTATTGTGTTTGTTCTCAGGACTGAATACAAAGCAGAACTCATACTGAAGGCTCTGTAGGTGTGTGTGGACTATGAATGGTGACCAAGATAAAATAAAGTGACTCCTCTTCCCTTCCGTAACTCCATCCTCATCAGCCCCTGAGCCCTCTGAGCCTTGAGATAGAGCCAGGTGTATCTGTTGAAATAAAAAATAGCTTCCACTAATAGAGTATCTTCTGTGCACAAAATGGTATACTAAGGTAGAGTGGGTACAATAATCCTGTAATGTGGGTATTATCAGCATTTACAGGTGAGGAGACAGGTTCAGAGAGGTTAAGCAACTTGCCCAAAGTCATACAGCTCGTAAGGAGCCTCTGGAATTTCAGTCTTTGATGCCAGAACCCATAGTATAAACCATAAGCCTTGCTGCCCTTAGTTCCTCTGTAATAGCAAAAGTAATGATAGGAAGAAGTTACTGAATGCTTATTATGTGCTAGGCATTGTGCTATTTCACATAATCTCAAATGCTGGTATGAAATGGATGTGATTAGCATCTCCATCTTACAGGTGATGACGCTGGGGCTTGTAGAGGTAAGGTGTAAGTCTGGCAGCTATGCCAGAGCTGGGTTCTCGAACCCAGGCCGTTTGGCTGCAGAGTGCATGCTCTGACCCACTGCACTGGGGCCTGCTTTTCTACCAAGTTCTCCTCCTTCACCCACAAAGCCATTCCTCTCTCTGAGCTTGGGTTCCCAGACACTTCCAGCTTCCAATGGTTGAGAGTTCCTTCCAGGTACCAGGAGGACAGGTGTAGGTTCTAGGAAAAGCCATCCCTTGTCCTCCTCAAGTCTCAGCCCCCCAGGCCCTGAGATTTTCTGAGGTTGGTGACCTTCAGTCCCTGTTTTCGCCTGCTGAGAAGGAGTCCACTGTGACCAGGGCAAACAATCCCGCAGCATCCTCAGCCCCACAGCTGGGAAAGTCTGGACCTGCTCATGGCCCCATTGAGTTGGTATCAATTATGCCTGGGGTGAGCCTGGGGGACTCAGAGAATCTGAGTGTCTTAGTCAAGGTACTTTGAAGCACAAGTCATAGAAATCCACTGAGACAAACAGAAGACACAAAAATAAATTTATTTTAAGGATTCAGGGGTAGCACATGCATTCAAGGGTAAGGAACACCATTGTCCTTAAGAGAAGTGGAACAGAACCTGGGAAATAGTTGGAAATCAAGGAAGGCACAGTTTCCCCCATTCTGGATGGGAGAATGGTCTCTTTTCTGTGTTCCCTTCCAAGCGTCTTTGTTCTTCTCTCTCTGAAGAGCAACTTGTCCTGGGTGCTTCCCTAGTCTTTGTGTGTCCTAGTTCAGGCACTCCAGAGGCACTCAGAAATCTCTGCCCCTGTTCCAAATTCCTGAGGGAGGGGATGGGGGTGGAGAGAGAGAGAATCTTATAGGCTCCTCTTGGGTTGGTGATTCCCACTCTGATCAGTGATATTCAGGTGGGTGGGTGGGAGGGATTCTATGGCCCACTGCCCAATCAACAGGGACTGTGAGCCCAGACTTGGAAGAATGAAGTGACTGTACCACTGCGATTCATGTCTGCTATCAGCGTGAGAGTCTAGTGCTTGGTACCTAAGATGTATTAAATAAATATTGATTTCCTTTCTTTCCCCTTCCTCCTCGCTCCCCAACGTCAGTCCTTTTCCAAGTTGCCCATCACAAATCAGCCAGAGCAACCAATTTAGAACACAGATAAGATTGTGCCACTCTGTCTTTACAGTCCTCTAATGGCACCTATAAACCTCAGGATGGTATTTAGCCTCCTTACCATGGCTAATGGGGCCCTTTGCTATTGGACTTTGCACATATGAGCAGCCTACCTCTCCCCACTGCCCAATTCTTCCTCAAGGCTTCAGCCAGCCTGAATAATTTGCAGCTCATGGACTCTTCCACCCCTTCTGTAGCTGTGCATCACCATGACCTATGCTCCTGTAGAGAAGCAGAAGCCCCAGCCTCATTGACTCTGGGTTCAGTTGTGTGACTGGCTTTGATCAATGAAATATGAGTGGATGAGCAGAAGCTTTTAGAGACATTGCAAGTTGCCACCATGACGCTTCCTTCTTTGTCCTCCATACCCCAGATAGGTGCTGCTCCAGCCTGTGTCACAGAATGAAAAAGAAGTGGTGCAGAGCTCCATCCTGAAGCAAAGTCACAGATGCCCTGCAGCCTACATTCAATATGAGCTAGGAATAATATGTATGATTGTAAACCTCTGAGGTTTGGGGGTTGTTGGTTACTATGGCAAAGCTGAGTAATGTATTTCCCTCTCTCACCTCAAATCTCCCTGGAAATGTCTCCCTCCTTTCCCAATCTCTTAATCTTTCAGGACTGAGATTAGATGTTACTTTCCCTGGAAAACTTTCCTGACATTATTCTTCCCCAGGTCAGGCCATGGCCCTACTCCAGTTCCCATATCACCTTCCTGTCCTCACCCCCAGCATTGCACTTATGTCACAGTGCTCTCACCCCTTGATTTCACACCTGATGGCACCATGACTGGGAGCTCCTTGAAGGCAGGGACTATATCCTTCTGGTTCCCCACTCCTCCCCTTTTAAGTCCTCAAAAAATATTTGTTGAAAAAGGAGTGAATTTAGTTGTGTGAGTAGTCTTCTACCTGTGTGGTAGATTTCATTTTCTAAAGGTGACTACAACATCTTCCATCCCATGTGCTTTTCTTTTCTTTTCTTTTTCTTTTTTCTTTTTTTGAGACACAGTCTAGCTCTGTCACCCAAGCTGGGGCGCAGTGGCGCAATCTCGGCTTGCTACAACCTTCACCTCCTGGGTTCAAGTGATTCTCATGCCTCAGCTTCCTGAGCAGCTGGGATTACAGGCACACACCACTACACCCATCTAATTTTTATATATTTTTAGTAGAGATGGTGTTCTGCCACGTTGGCCAGGCAGGTCTCAAACTCCTAGCCTCAAGTGATTGGCCTGCCTCGGCCTCCCAAAGTGCTGGGATTACAGGTGTGAGCCACCGCACCTGGCTCCACATGCTTTTCTTTTAATGTGACTTTGACATTGCTATAGTTGAGGGGTGTGTGTGTGTGTGTTTCCCTTAAATCTGGGTGGGCTTGTAAATATGGCAGAAGTAACACAATGTGACTTCTGAGGCTAAGTCATGAAAGGCAATACCGTGTCTGCCTAGTTCTCTTGGGACACTTGTTCTTGGAACCAGCCACCATGCTGTAAGGAAGCCCAAATAGCCTGTGAAGGGGCCCATGTGCAAAAGAATTAAGGCCCCTTAGGCCTGAACTCTCAAGCAAGCACCAGCACCAATTTGCCAGGCATGTCAGTGAACCATCTTGAAAAAGGATCCTCCACCTCCAGTCAAGGTGCCCCAGCTGATGCCACAAGGAACATAGAGAAGCCATTCCTGCTAAGCCCTGACCACATTTTATTCATAAATAAAATAAACAATTGCTCTTGTTTTGAGCCACTAGGTTTTGGAGTGATTGCTACACAGCAATACATAATCAGGACCTTTGGCTTTCCTCTTAGTAATCCAATTTTCTCGTGGATCTGAATACCTGTCCTGAACTCCAGACCCCTGCCTTGGGCCTTAAGAACTGTCTCCCCTGGGGATCAAATATTATGCCCACACCCCTAGCTACTAGTTGGGGTAACTCTCGGATGGATCTTAGCCTCTGGAACTCTGTGGCTGCCCCTTATCTGGTTTCAGGTAATACGTTCCCCAGTGTCTGTTCCCTACACTAGGGGCAGGCCCAGGGCAAAGCTATCACGGGGAAACAAGCATAGGCAGAGAACAGATTCAGACTGGGAAGGCCATGAGCCCTTCACAGGGTGAGATTTCCTCATGGGAAAGGCTTACATTAAGCCCACAAAGTTATTAAGTGATGTCGTAGCCCTAGCAAGACTATTTAGAATTCTTTTTAAACTTTTCTTTCTTTTTTTTGAGACAGGGTCTCACCCTGTTGCCCAGGCTGGAGTGCAGTAATGCGATCATAGCTCGTTGCAGCCTCAAACTCCTGGGTTCAAACAATCCTCCTGCTTCAGCCTCCTAAACAGCTGGGGCTAATTTAGAGTTCTTGCTGAAAGGATATAGAAAGGGACTCACACACATAAACACACACATAGAATCAAATACAAATGTACCTGCACACATGTAGGTAAACATACATATAGGCAAGTATCTGTCTCAACACATACATATATAAATACATTATACTTATAATTAATAGGAATGATGGATATGCATATTCATAGTCACATGCAGATATAATTTCTGAAGCCATGGGGACTGGTTTGCCTTCAATGTGCCTCATGCTTCTGGGTCACTCCCAAACCAGTTCTTTATAGGGGACTTTAGTCACAATTTCTAGTGATGGTTTTGGGGGAGGGAGACTTGAGTGGTAAGAACAGTAGAACCTGAAACTAGAAAATGTAAACAAATGGCCAGGCACTGTGGCTCACACCTGTAATCCCAGCACTTTGGGAGGTTGAGGCGGGCGGATCGCGACGTCAGGAGATCGAGACCATCCTGGCCAACACGGTGAAATCCCGTCTCTACTAAAAATACAAAAATTAGCTGGGTGTGGTGGCACATGCCTGTAATCCCAGCTACTCAAGAGGCTGAGGCACGAGAATCGCTTGAACCCAGGAGGTGGAGGTTGCAGTGAGCCGAGATCGCGCCATTGCACTCCAGCCTAGTGACAGAGCGAGACTCCTCTCAAAAAAAAAAAAAAAAAAAGTAAACTCAGTTACTGAGATTTCCCCCTTCTCAATAGCTAGTGTTCTTCATTGGGAAAATTTGTAAGCTCAATCTGTTCTAATCTTTGTAGCTACTGTAGCACATGGCTGGGGCTGTGGTCATTCACAAGGAATCTGTAATTTCTACTACCTTTTTTCTAGCCTATATTTAATCTGAGAAGTTTCTAGGAGGTCCTATGTCACCTACATCAGTACTTACAATGCCCACCAGCAATTCAATCCAATCTAATCTCATTCCATTCCAGTCAATGGACAAATATATACTTCTTTTCCCACAGTATAAATCTGAGGAGTATTTACACTGCCTTTACTCTATACCCAGTTCTGTGTTAGGCTGTCAGCGGGGGAAGTCTAGCTGGTCAACAAAACTCACCTGTGTGAAGCAGAAGAGAGCAAGACCACCCACCACTCCTCACCACCATGACTGGGACACAGGTGTGCCTAGGTGGGCAAGGAAGGCTTCTCGGATGGGGAAGGTGGTCTTGGTCTGGGGTTTGAACAAGGAGAATTAGGATAGGGGAGGTGTGCCTCTGAGGCTGAACGGGTCTGGGTGAACAGGAGGAAACCATGCTATTTCCTTTCTTGGCTCAGAGACCAGCCACATCTCGGCCTTGTGTTTGCTTCTGACTTTGGATCAAAGGAAGCAGGGAACCCCAGAGTCTCCTATTTAAGATTGTAAGCTCCATGAGGTCAGGGTGTGTGGCTGTCTTGTTCGTCATGGGGTCCCCTGGGTCTGGCTCGGCGCCTGGTATGTGGCTTCCTTGCTTCTTCTCTTTCCCACAATTCTCCACCGCAGCCCTAGTGACTTTCAATATGTGTCACATTACTTTGATGTTTAAAATTATCTGATAGTTCCCCCACTGCACCCAGCACAAACTCCCTACGGAGATCTCCAAGGGTCAAGGTGATCCAGCCCCTGCTTCTCTCTCTCACTGTCTCTGATGCTCTTTCTCTGTCTCTTTGCTCATTATGCTTCTGCTGCCCTAGCTTCCTTCCTATTCTTCAAATGTGCCAAACTTATTCCCACCTCTAGGCTTTTACCTTGAGTGTCCCCTACTCTCTCCACTATGCAATTATGTTTTATCTTCACACTTACCACCATCTGAAAGTATCATGCTTGTCTGATTATCGTTGATTGTTTCATTCTTACAGTATAAACTGCATGGCAAAAGGGACTTTGCCTGATGGACTTATGGCTATATCTCCAACATCTGGAACAGTGCATGGCACACAGTAGGTCCTCAATAAATGTTTGTTGAAGAAAGGAATGACTAGCAGTATTATGGTGCACAATGACTTGTAAATGACTGCAGGCTTCAGTTCCAGTCCCTAACTGGGTCAGGTGAGGAGGGACTGCTGCCTTCCTGACCTACGTTAGCCATACCTGAGAAAGCCTGCTAGGCTTTGTGTTTGTTGCCTATCTCCCTCCAGGTGTCCAAAGTGAGAGATTTCTGGGAAAAGCCAAAATATATAGAAATATAGAGTCGACCAATACATATTTACTCTGGCCATATCAGATGATGGTGATGGATGGCAAATACAGTCTGGTTGAAGAGAGAGGACTGGTGCTAACAATATCATCTGAGAATCATGCTGGACAGGATGAAGTTAATCCGTAGAGCAGTGGTTCTAAACCTTTTGACGTCAGGGACCCCATTGAAAACATGAAGAAAATGTGTCTTCCCAAGAAAATTCTCACATGCACATAGGCATGAAAGGCGGCCTTCAATGCAGGGACTCACGACCCCAGCATCCCTCCACTAGCCCTGAGCTCATCCCTGGATCCATAGTGGGGGCAGGCTGACAGAGCTGCTGGATCCGCCAGTAGAAGTCCTCTTGCTTCTTCCGCAGGAGTCCTAGCACCCCTTTGGGTCTAGAACAGGGCGTTTGTGTCCCTTCATAGCCACTAGTATGACAGGCATGAGAATGGGAAAGAATCTTTGCACTCACTCACCCCATCCTACTGCACCAAGGGTCTCCCGTCTCATATAGGGCAGACGCCATTCTTAGCCTTTAGTCAATGCTACCATTGACTCTTATGATTCTCATAACTGTTCAAATTTACTGGATTAAATATTTTCTCCCTCCCTTCCCTTGCCCAGCCATAATGAACACAAAAATGGTCCAACATCTAGCATGGCGGCTTGTACCCAGCAGAAGATTTTTAAAAAGTCCTTTTGTTAATTTATAAATAGTAGCTGTCTTTTATTGAGTGCTCACTATGACACTGAACAAGGGGCTTGAGAAGAAGGATTTATGACTCCCCTGACAACTTTCTAAGGTGGAGACTGCCATTAAGCCCATTTTACGTAATGGAAAGTGGGTACTTGGGGTGCAGGGAGGTTAAATTAGGGACAGAGAAGAGAGTTGAAGCAAGGCCTGCTTGCAGAGTCTGGGCATGTGGCCACTGTCCTGTATTGCTACCCTGAGCAGCAGGACTGTTGAGTTCATGTTGAATGCTCTGACCATGCTTTGGATTCAGCAGGAGTAGAAGGGAGGAAGGGGGAATCCAGGTGCTGCCTGGTGGCCAGGTGGGCTAGTGGATGCCCACGTGACCGAGCTAGGCTGCCAGGCCAGGATGCTTCTCCCCTCCTCCCGGCGTGGTCCTGGAGCCCGGGCCACCTGATCTGGGACGCAGCGACGGGTGGATGCTATGACGCTTGCTGGTATTCTATTGTCAGTGGTAGCCAGGGCAGGAGGGAAATCGCCTCACTGGCAGAGCTGGCTCCTTCTGGAATTGAGATTGATTTCCCAGTGAAGGATGAATGTTTTTGAATGTCTCACTGCAGTGTGGCCCAGGTCTCCCTCCAGCAGTCACAAGGCCTGTTTTCTTTTCTTTTTTTTTTCACTGTTTTAGGGTACATGTGCACAATGTGCAGGTTTGTTACATATGTATCCATGTGCCATGTTGATTTCCTGCACCCATTAACTCGTCATTTAGCATTAGGTGTATCTCCTAATGCTGTCCCTCCCCCCTCCCCCCACCCCACAACAGTCCCCGGAGTGTGATGTTCCCCTTCCTGTGTCCATGAGTTCTCATTGTTCAATTCCCACCTATGAGTGAGAACATGTGGTGTTTGGTTTTTTGTCCTTGCGATAGTTTACTGAGAATGATGTTTTCCAGTTTCATCCATGTCCCTACAAAGGACACGAACTCATCATTTTTTATGGCTGCATAGTATTCCATGGTGTATATGTGCCACATTTTCTTAATCCAGTCTATCGTTGTTGGACATTTGGGTTGGTTCCAAGTCTTTGCTATTGTGAATAGTGCCGCAATAAACATACGTGTGCATGTGTCTTTATAGCAGCATGATTTATAGTCCTTTGGGTATATACCCAGTAATGGGATGGCTGGGTCAAATGGTATTTCTAGTTCGAGATCCCTGAGGAATCGCCACACTGACTTCCACAATGGTTGAACTAGTTTACAGTCCCACCAACAGTGTAAAAGTGTTCCTATTTCTCCACATCCTCTCCAGCACCTGTTGTTTCCTGATTTTTAATGATGGCCATTCTAACTGGTGTGAGATGGTATCTCACTGTGGTTTTGATTTGCATTTCTCTGATGGCCAGTGATGATGAGCATTTCTTCATGTGTTTTTTGGCTGCATAAATGTCTTCTTTTGAGAAGTGTCTGTTCATGTCCTCTGCCCACTTTTTGATGGGGTTGTTTGTTTTTTTCTTGTAAATTTGTTTGAGTTCATTGTAGATTCTGGATATTAGCCCTTTGTCAGATGAGTAGGTTGCAAAAATTTTCTCCCATTCTGTAGGTTGCCTGTTCACTCTGATGGTAGTTTCTTTTGCTGTGCAGAAGCTCTTTAGTTTAATGAGATCCCATTTGTCGATTTTGGCTTTTGTTGCCATTGCTTTTGGTGTTTTAGACATGAAGTCCTTGCCCACGACAAGGCCTGTTTTCTACACCTCCCTCTGCTTCCCAACATATTCAAATGAGAAGAAGCCCCCTCTCTGAAGAGCCCTGGCTCTCAGGAACCAGCGGGATGCAAGAGTGGGAGCAGGCACGGTGGCTCCCCACCAGCAACCTGTGGTGTGGGGGCTCGAGAGAAGCTGTGTATTTAGAGATTCTTCCTTTAATACAGGGCTGCAGCTGTTTTGAGGAAGGATTAATTTTCATCTTTCACCTGCTCAGAGAGGTCCTGGGCAGACATCAGGGAGAAAGAGTGACAATTTGGAGAACCCTAAGAGGTTTTGATTGATCTGGTCTCAACTTTCTCATCTATAAAATGGGGCTGCCAAGTCCATCAACAGGAGGTGCTCTTTCTCCATCCCTGACTGGTTAGAAGGTTGGCAGAGCAGCTCACACTTCAGGTGCCCAGATTTGACATGGCTGGGCTCCGAGCCTGGCACAGTGACATCACAAAGTCAGCTGGACCCTCTGTGCTTCCTGCATGACAGAATGAAAGTGGCTTTTTTTTTTTTTTTTTCATTTGGAATCCAAGATGCTGAGTCATTCACCAGCTCAGAAGAGGAGACTTTGTTGTAAAACAATCCAAAAGGCCCCTCCCCACATCTTTGTCCAGCACTCTAGGCCTCGCCCCAATGTTAATTCTGAGAAGATGCCTCTAGGAAAGCATGACAGCAGATGGAGAGGGCGGGGCTGGATGAAGTAGATTCTGGGAGGAAAACCAGGGTTTCAGAGTTTCCTAGGGGTGAGCCCAAGCCAGGCATGTGCCCTGGGGACCATGTGTACTTACTTTCTTCAGATTCTATGTTATTCTTAAAGTCTTTATTAATCATCTAGTGTGTGCCCAGCCATGTGCTTGTCCATGGGGACCCTGAAAGGGAATACAGTTCCTAACCTAGATGACCTGACCATTTAGCTGAGGGTGGGGGAGACAAGTGTAGCTCACCAGATACAGGGCATCTCCCGAGGAGTATGTGCTCAGTGCCTGGTGTGTGTTACAGGCAGGCCCAGAGAGGGTGGAGAGAGCTGGATGAAGGGAAACGGACTTGGAGAAGAGGCAGAGGGCACAGCGGAGGGCATTCCAGGAAAAGCTGTCAGTCTGAGCAAATGAGTAGGAATGGTTTTGATTAGTAGTGGTGTTAAGGACACTGTGATGTGATTGACCAGGATTGAAGTAAATGGCAAACATTGGAGCAGTGTAGGGTATGGATTATGGAGGACTGGCTATCCACCGAAGACTTTTGAGCAGGAGAATATCTGAATAGAGTTGATTTTGGCTGCATAACAGGCATGCAGGAGGGTGCAGTTCCCCAGGTTTCCGAGTCTAAGCCCTAACTTAATCCTGAGTTATTGCTCTCCTGTCTTTCTAAATGTAGCAACCATCCATCTATCCATTCATTTATTATCGATCTATCTATCCATCTATTAATTACCCATCCATCTATTTATTCATCCACTCATTCCCTTATTTTCCTCCTCACTGGCCTCTAGTGTAAGATCCTTCTCTAGGCCAGAGACATTGTGTTCTCTGCCATATTCCTGGTTTCTAGCATTGTTCCTGGTACATAGTAGGCCCTCAATAAATATTTTTGAGCAAATTCTCTTGCTGAGCATTCACTCACACATGTACACTTTGCACAGGATATTGAGTCCATTCTGCTCTACTCTTTGGGGGAGCCATAGCTGGTTATTTGAGGGGGTTCTCAGAATGCTTCTTCAATACCCCAACAAAGTCCTAGAGAGATCCTTTCCCCACTAGTTTAGACAAGAGCCTTGAGCTTTGAGAAAGGAGAACTGGAGGCTAGTCCCAGTTTTGCAAAGACAAAGTATGTGGCCTTGAGCACTAACATTTTTCCTTTGTTTCTTTGGCAGAGAAATGAATAAGCTTGGGACAAGAGAGCTTTGAGAGTCTACAGACTCTGACAGGTTATAATTCTATAACCCTAATCCTTCTCATTATAGGGCAAATAAAACTATGTTAAAAAGCTCTTGGAAACCAGGCAAGGTGGCTCACACCTGTAATCTCAGCACTTTGGGAGGCTGAGGCAGGAGGATTGTTTGAGGCCAGGAGTTCCAGACCAGCCTCGGCAACAAAGTGAGACCCTGTCTCTACCAAAAATAAAAAATTATCTGGTGTGACGGTGCACACCCATGGTCCCAGCTACACAGGAGGTAGAAGCAGGAAGATCACTTGAGCCAGGGAGGTCGAGGCTGCAGTGAGCCATGTTCATGCCACTGCACTCCAGCCTGGGTGACAGAGCAGGACTCTGTGTCAGAAACAAGAAACAAAACAAAGCAAAAAACAGCAAACCTGCTTGGATTCAATCAAAGGAAAGTTTCCCCAAATTCAGCAATTTAATATGTTTCTCAGCAACATGGAGTCTCCACAGCTGAGTAGCTAAGCATTTTTCAGGCCTGGAATAGAATTATCTTCTGGTAGTCCCAGTATGAATGCAATACCCCACTCATAATTAGGAGAATCCAGCAGTGCCCAGAAAGCAGCTTAATTGCTCTGAGACTGAGTTCCTTTTCCTGATTAAGTCACTTAATAAATGACCACATCAAGTAGCCTGAGGCTGGACATTTCCAAGGAGGACCTAAATCCCTTTTAATTTTCAGGGCTATGTGCTTTCCTTTTGCAGCCTCGAGCTGCAGTGCCCAGCCTGCCATCTGAGAAGCATTTCTTCAAGGTGTCAAAAGGACGTGTCATGCATTTGGAACGAGGGCTAAATTAAAAGGCCGTATGACACATAGTTACATAAATTGAGGTATTTGGGCTGTTTCCTCCAGTCTAAACTCCTCTTTGGCAGTTTTTTCTGGAGCAGAAACGCAATGTGAAGTGGGACACTTGCCTGACGTTTACACCTCCCCACATGCACACGTATGCACAAGTGCACACACATACAGTCAGGAAGGGAAGTGCAGGATCCCCTGAATTGGACATATCCATTTGGCCTATGGATTTTGTTGCTCAGAAGAGGCAAAGATTGGTGACTGATAACTTGGCACTTCTAATTTTCATGCTTGCTTCTGAGAACGGCCCTGGGACTTGGTCCCCTTGCCTCTTGAGAGACTTGGGTTCTGTGATGACCTCATATAGCATGTTATATTTCTTATTTTTATTTTTATTATTTTTTGAGACTGAGTCTTGCTCTGTCACCCAGGATGGAGGGCAGTGGCGCAATCTTGGCTCACTGCAACCTCTGCTTCCTGGGTTCAAGCAACTCTCCTACCCCAGCTTCCTGAGTAGCTGGGTTTACAGGCATGCACCACCACGCCTGGCTAATTTTTGTATTTTTAGTAGAGACAGGGTTTTACCATGTTGGCCAGGCTGGTCTCGAAGTCCTGACCCCAAGTGATCCACCCTCCTTGGCCTCCCAAAGTGCTGGGATTACAGGCGTGAGCCACTGCACCTAGCCATATTTCTTAATTCAGAGGGAAGAAGAAACTTAAGTGATTTAATCCATCTGCCTCAATTTTAAGATGAAGACACCAGTGCCCACTAGTGCATAGGCCGAGAAAGCCAGAGCCACTGCCAGGCCCCAGGTTTCTCGGTTCTTTATACCGCATTCCCTACCCACCAAGGTTTAGAGGGCATCATTTGCACCAGTCAGCAAAGCGACTGTCCTTGTCACTTCAGCTTTTGCTTTGCCTGGCAACTGGGCTGATGGGCACAGCCCCAGCCACACAGCAAGGGCACTGTAGTAGCTAGTCTCCCAAAAATCTCCCACCATGGGTCAACCCTCCCAGAATTCACACCAGTCCCTCCTACACTAAATCTGGGCTGGCCCTTGTAATCATCAGAATGCAGCAAAGGTAAGTAACACTTTGTGACTTCTGAGGCTGAGTCATAGAAAGCCTTGCAGCTTCTTCTTTGCTGGAAACACGAGTTCAGGGAAAAGCCACTACTGTGTAAGAAGTCTTATACTCCAGACCACCATATTGTGTGTAAGAAGTCTGCTACTCCGGACTGCCATATTGTGAAGGAGCTCAAACTAGCCATGTGGCAAGAATGTGTGGGATGTGTGGGGGCCATCATCTAGTGTTCCCACTATCCCTGCCCAGGTGCCAGACGTGTGTGAAGAAGACTTTTGGGACACAGCCTAGTTGAGGCTTCAGATGTCTTTAGCTCCTGCTGACATCAGAAGACACCCAAAGTGAGAACTGCCCAGCTGAGCCTATTCAACCCCCAGAACCATGTGAAATTTATTTAATTTTATTTTTAAATTTAAAAATTTAAAAAAATTTTTAAGAGGCAGGGTCTCTTAAAATTCTGCTGCCCAGATTGGAGGGCAGTGGCACAATCATAGCTCACTGCATCACTCAAACTCCTGGGCTCAAGCAATCCTCTTGCCTCAGCCTCCTGAGTAGCTAGGACCAAAGGCATGTGTCATCACACCCAGCTAATTAAAAAAACAATTTTTTTTTGTAGAGACAAGATCTTGCTATGTTGCCCAGGCTGGTCTTGAACTCCTGGCCTCAAGCTATCCTCCTGCCTCAGCCTCCCAAAGTGTTGGGTTTAGAGGCATGAGCCACTGCACCAGGCTAAGAAATTTAAATAAATTGCTTTAAATCACTGTTTTGGGGGTGATTGTTAGACAGCAATAGACACTGGAACTGGCATGAACACATGCCATGGTTTCTCTGCTCTGTTCTACCTCTGGTCAGGGCCCCCTTTTCCCTTTCCTTCTGTACCCAGTCCCCCTCTCCCTCATCCTGGAGTTATCCCAGCTCAGATAAGCCACAAGACAGAAAATTGAGAGCAGACTGCCTTGGCTACTGATTTTACCCCAGGGAGAATACAAGTGCTCGTGGCCAGCTGAGAAGTCTCAGCTGCTCACAGCATGCTCTGAAACTGTGGGCTCTAGAGAGGCTGGCGGCTTTGCTTCTACTTTATGCTGGTAAGAGACTACTTCCACTACCTGCCAGGAGCTTTCAGATATTTTGCCATTTGCGTTTCTGCTCTTTATCTAGTTTTGAAGGTTGTTTTTTCTTTTCATTTAAAAAAGTCACCGTTTTCTCCAGTTAAACTCTTATTGGGTGGGAGAGCCTAGGGCCAGCCCTTCTGAGACAAATGAGGCTGAAAGAGCTTCTGAGCCAAGCTCAGCTTCCAACCCAGGAATGAATGAACCTGCAGAGAGAAAACCACCAAACCTCCTGGGCCCTTTGCCCAGACTCAGTACCATGCTCCGTCAACCTCTTCCTGGCCCTATGGGGTGGAGGGACCATCTGAGCTAAATGGAACAGGAGTTTACCTCTGAAAAGCCTGGACAGTGATAGACAACAAACAGTTTCGGGGCACCCATTACTGCCAGGTGCTGAACTGGATGCCTTCTCCTTAGGTATTTAACTGAGATCGGGGGCACCTGGCCCTGGATTGACCTCAGGCTGAACTTTGGAATGCTGCGATCACTCATTCTCCCAACAGGATCCATCACAGTCTCTCGGAGATGCCTTCCAGCCCTGCCCCTGGGGACACCAAGGCTCAGACGGGCTAGTTGTAGAGCTCCTGAGCTCTGAGGGCTGCTTCCCCTGCTCCCATTCCTTTGTCACCTATAGGAGGGTGGCAGATTTGGCAAATAAAAACACAGGTCACCCAGTTCAACTTGAATTCAGATAAACAAATATTTTTAGTATAAGTATGTCCCATGCAATGTTTGGGATATACCTATGTTCAAAAAAATTATTCATTGGTTTACTTGAAATTCAAATTGAATTGGGTATCTTCATTTTATCTGGGAAGTCTAACCTATAGCATTCTGCATAATTCTTCATTTGACTAAAGGGATCGTGCAGAGTGAGAAGACAGTTGAAAGTTACAAATCAGTAACCTAAATCAAGGTCAACCCAGTTACTCTATTATTTTCCAGGAAAACTCAAAGAAGGAAAGTGACTTTCCCAAGCTCACCCAGGGAGCCAGTGTAAGTTGGAGCTGGAAGCTGCTCTGTTTCTAGTCTTTGCTCCAAGGTCACCTTCTCAATCAGGGTACCTCTGATCTCCTCAATTTAAATTGCATATCTCCCATCCCTGAGGACCTTCCCTGTTTTATTTTCTCCATATTTTTTCTTTCTTTCTTTTTCTTTCTTTCTCTTTCTTTCTTTCTCTCTTTCATTCGTTCTTTCTTTCCTTTCTTCTTTCTTTCTTTCCTTCCTTCCTTCTCTCTCTTTCTCTTTCTTTCTTTCTTTTTCTTTCCTTCCTTCTCTCTCTTTCTCTTTCTTTCTTTCTTTCCTTCCTTCCTTCCTTCTCTTTCTTTCTTTCTCTTCTTTCTTTCTTTCTTTCTTTCTTTCTTTCTTTCTTTCTTTCTTTCTTTCTTTCTTCCTCTCTTCTCCTTCTCCATCTCTTTCTTCTCTCTCTCTCTCTCTCTCTCTCTCTCTCTGTCTCCCTCTCTAGAGTATAATCTCTATGATGGGAGTGACCTTACTTGTTTTGTTCACATCTGTGTCCATAATGCCAAGAAAAGGGCCTGGTCCTGTGTTGGCTCGAAGTACATATTTGTTGAAGGAGGAACGAAAGAATCCGGGGCTCAGCTCACCGCAGGAGCTCTTCTCCTTGCAGCCCTCGGTTTTCCCCATCATCTCTTCACTGCCCAGATCTGCCTTGGGTAGAGGGAATTGTTTGCAACAGCTTCCTTGGGGACCGTGTGAAGATGAGTTTTGGGGTGGAGTGAGGAAGGGCCGCCCTTGGAGTTTGCCCTTAAATCCCAACCCCTCCTGCCATCCTTCTTGGTGCCCCAGCTGCTCTGGGGCAGGCAGGAGAGTGAGTAGATGACTCCCAGGAGGGGAGAAAGAAGGGAGGAGTGTGTGGAGGAGGAGCTCTCTCTGTGGCAATGAGAGGTCAGCCAACTGCAGTTGCTTCTCCTCACAGCGCTGCTGTCTGCTGAGAGTAGAGGGACAAATGTGTCTTGGAAAGAGGTCTGGACTAGAGTTGGAAAGAGTTGATGGGGAATTTTCTCTTACTTCTCATGCTTGGGAGTCACTGCTGGCCTGGAAATCTCACACGGGGCGGGCTGAACCCCTTCTGCCATCCTCACCAGCCTCCAGTGGGACCGGACATAGTTCCCAGTACTGCCTTGCTGCCTACCCCGTTGAACTCACTGTGAGGTGAACCTTCATGAGAGTACATCTCACAGGGTGGGGAACCAGCGTGTGGGGCCTATTGCTTCTCAGTCCGAGGAGGTTCCCCATTCCCTTCTCTTAGCCGCCTCTCTTGGACTCAATAAAAATAACAACAACGCCTGGTGTGGTGGCTCACATCCGTAATCCCAGCGTTTTGGGAGGCCAGTGCTAGAGGATCACTTGATGCCAGGAGTTTGAGGCCAGCCTGGGCAAAATAATGAGAACTTGTCCCTGCAAAAAATTAAAAAAAAAATTAGCCAGGTATGATGGCACATGCTTGTAGTCCCAGCTACTCAGGAGGCTGAGGTGGGAGGATTGCTTGAGCCCAGGAGGTCGAGGATGCAGTGAGCCATGATCGTGCCACTGCACTGCAGGCTGGGGCAACATCCTGTCTCAAAACAAAACAAACAAACAAAACCCCAAAACCAAAACAAATGAAAAAAATCAGCATCTCCCTTTTACTGAGTCCTGGCAGACACCAGCTATAGTGCTAAGTACATTACACGTATTAGTTTCTGTATAATTCCAACAGTATTGTGAGGCTGATACTACTTCCTATTCCCACCTAATAAGGAAACAGAGGCTCAGAGAGATCAAGTCCCTTACCCAGAGTCACACAGAAAAGCCCTTGCACCTGACTCTACTCTTATGGGAGGGCCTCATCGCAGGGCAGGACAAGAATTCCACTTTTCTTTCTCTTTGCTACTGAATGACTCCGCTGTGACTTTGCAAGAGCTTTCCTAAATTCTAGCCTCATTAGCGTAACATGAAAACAGATGCCACCTGAGCTTTGCAGCCAGGGGTCCTGATTTATTCTGTTAATGATTCCATTTATCAGCAGCTTTATTAACATGTTCTCTGAACATCCAGATTACAAAATTCATGAAGACTAGAATTCTTATGGAAACATGTCAGGGGATTACAGGTGAGAGTTGGTTCATTAGCTTACCTTTCCAAATGGAAATTGACCTTAATTGTGAAATATTAATCCACTTATTTTATGCATTACATGAAACCTTCATTTTTGGCATGAGAGCAAAGAAGGCAGGACTGTGGCTACATAATTGTTTTTAATTTAAATGCATCAGTTAATTCATACCTGCAAAAAACCCAAGGTTTTTCAGGGAATGTACAATTACAATCAATTTAAATGTACAGCTACATTAATATGGTGACAAGTCCAATAATAAAACCTAAATGATTGCAGGCAAGTGCTGAACAGATGTGTGAATAGGCGTGCAGGCTTTGGGTTGGGTACAGATCATAGTGGAAAGTGGGGCAGAGACTTCCACTCCTGGGCCCCTGCCTCCAGCCCCCAGTCCTAGGCCCCAGCATCAGCTCCAGCCCCTAGCCCCTTTGTATGATTGGTTGGCTGGCCCCCTGAAATAGGCCACAGATAGACCAGCTCTCTATGTTTTGATTAATACACAACACATGTATCTGACGCTGATCTCATTTTATTTACTTCCTAGCTATCACAGAGAGTTATTTCTCAGTGTTGAGAAGGCAGGTACCTCTCAAACTATCTTTAGAGCCCCAAATGGTCAGAGAGGTCCAAGGAGCCCACCAGAGCAGAGATAACATGGACCAGGAAGGGTCCCTTCTCCTTCTCACCTCCCTCCTTCTTGGCCCTGCTGCCACCTTTCTGTAGACAGTCATCAAGGTATCACCCAGCAGTTGCCACATAGGAGAGTAAATCCTGTACAGGGAATTGGGATTACTTCTGACTTGCTGTTTTCTTGGCAACTGCATGACCTTGGGCAAGTCCACTTACCCTTCCTAAGCCTCAATTTTTCTATCTGTCCAATGGGGAATCTTGGCAATTTTAAAATATGTTGTGTAAATTCTTGGGCACTCTTGCCATTGAGAGGTGGAAGTTAATGTCCCTCATCCTTGAATGTGGGCCAACCTTAGTGACTCACTTGAAGCCAATAGAGTGCAGTTGAAAGTGACACTGCATGACCTCAGAGACTAAAATTAGAAAAGGCCACACAGCTTTTCCCTGGTTCTTCTGGGACACTCACCTTTGGAGCTTCACCAGGGAAGAAGTTCAAATACCCTGAGGCCGGCATGCTGTGGGGAAGCCCAAGCCACAGGAAGAGGCCATGTGTAGGTGCTCTGGCCAATGTGCCCAGCCAGGTTCTCAGCTGACAGTGGGCACCAACTGGTAGAGGACTCCATCTTTTAGCTGAGGACCCAGATGTCATGCAACAGACTCAGGGGTATAATACCTTCATTTCCAAATGTGCTGGGTTGCTGTGAGGTACAAATGCAACTATATACAAGAAAGCCTTTGAAAAGGTGATATAATTATTATTTTTGTGGCTATTTTTATAATCAGGTTTAGTCCTGCCTTAGGTTATATAAGGAGAATATAAAAAACAGAGAAGATAAGGTCTTTGCTCTCAAGGAATCTATTCTAGTTGGAAGAGAGAAGACCAAGAAACAGAAAATTACAGCAAATAGTACAGAATATGGCTAAAAGGACCAGGTGTGAGTGCAGATTAAGTGCTCTAGTTGTTAGTACGAGGAAAAAGGGGATGGACCAAGAAAGGCTCCTTGGAGGATGTGTGCACCTTGAAGGATGGGGAAGATTTGGGTTGCTGGAGAGGACATGGGGGAGGGGGAGAGGCCTTGGGAAACCAATTGAGCAAAGGCACAGACAAGGCAGGCTTGTCAAGGTGAAGAGAGGGCTGCAGGCTGAGGGAACCTACCTGTTAAGCCTGGATGAGGTCCCCAATGCCAGATGGGAGTCAGGGAAACTTTCCATGTGCTTTCTGAATCTGTGTGGGGAGGATTTCACGGCTTCTCTGGCTGGCCCTTCCTGATATCACTGTGGACCTTTTCTCAGAGGCAGGGAAACAGCCTCCCAGCTCAATGATCCCCTTCTCTAGAAACTTATTCCTTTGCCCCTTCTTGGTATCTTTGTCTCTGCTCCTGCCCCTGACCTGCTGGCCAAGCTCACTGACCTTGGGAGTACACCAAATCAAGCTGGGATAGTCTGATTTTTTTTTCCCCAGGAGTTTTGTAACTTTGATTCAATGAAGCCATAAGTTGGTGCCAGGTGCCCTGGAAAGTCCACAAATCCTGCTGCTCAGGCCTCACTGCCCTGCTTCCTTTTCACCTGGGGTGCAGCTTTTTATTGCATTCTGATAGTTCTTCTAGAAATCTTCTAGTAAATATAAAACATTCTCCTTGCCTTCTGGATTGTTTATTTTCTTATTTATTTAGCCAGCCGCTGTTGGTGTCCAGTACTGGTGACCACAATCACCTTAACCAATAGCAGCCACAACTGAAGCATGGCTTAGTGCTGAAGAGGCCAAGCCTGCACTTGAGTCTTGCCATCACACTCACCAGCTGTGTGACTTTGGGCACATCACTTTTTCTCTGAGTCCCAGTCTCCTTATCAAAATGAGGAAAATAAGCCCCAATGCATAGATTAATTGTGTGGATTTTCTGAGATAATCTATGCTTGGCATGCATTACATTCTGAAAAACAAAACAAAACAAAACTATTAGCTGCTGTTATATTACTATTTGAGTTTAAAGGGTTGCAAGCAGGCTGCCTGGAACTGGGAGCTCCCATTTACCATGCTTGGTGTAGCACATTGATAACAAACACAGACGACAAAGGGGGCTAGACTGATTTTTAAGTGGCCTTTTGACATGCAATAGAAGGCACTTGACCTCTGACAGCAGATTAATTTCTAGAACAGAGTCCCAGGCTTGGTGTCGATTCTGGATTATCCAGCTCTTTACATCACAAAGGGGAGTCATGTGGGCTGGCCAGCTCTGTGGATTGGAGCGGAGTCTGAACTGATGAGGTCAACGTTTGAGCATACAAGCTGAAGAAGTACTTTCCAGGCCATAGACTGCACCCCCTTTTTAGCCATCCACTATGTGCAGTGAGGATACAGTCAATGACCTGGAAAAGTATTTCTCACCTGGGGGAGAGTGTGGTTGGCTCCATGGAACCCCTTGCCACTGCTGGAAAGAGTCCAGAATGTCTGCCCCTAGCTGAGTGTTTGGCAGGGGTTGTTAGTCCACTGGGGTTTCAGGTACTGAGGTGTCTGGGGTATGAGACTTGGAGATAGTGTGAGAGAATTTTGCTGCTGGTAATAAAATAAAACTCCAAGTAGATTTAGCTCTGGAAGGGCTTTCTTGATGTGGGAAAAACAACTGGGACCAAGTGGCCCTTGTGTGTCAATGCTAGTCATTCTTGGGGCTCGCCATTACCCACCCTGCTGCCACCCCTTGGCTCCCACTACCTTCCTAGGCCCAGTAGCTGAGGTTGCTATTTTATTCTTTTTTTTCCTCTTTTTCTGGGACAGGGTCTTGCTCTGTTGCCCAGGCTGGAATGCAGTGGCACGATCATGGCTCACTACAGCTTGGAACTCTGGGCCTCAAATGATGTTCCCACGGAAGCCTCCTGAGTAGCTGGGACTACAGGTGTGTGCTACCGTGCCTGGTTTTTTTTTTTGTTTGTTTGTTTGTTTGTTTTTTTTTAGTAGAGACAGGATCTTACTATGCTGCTCAGGCTGATCTCAAACTCCTGGGCTCAAGCAATCCTCCCACCTTGGCCTCCCAATGTGCTGGGATTACAGGTGTGCCCCACTGCACCCAGCCTGTGGCTGCGCTTTCAATGCCCCAGTCCAACTGGGCACAAACCCTTTGTCTTGTCTCCCTTTAGCTCAGATGTGGCAGCCGGAATTTCTCAAAATCTGGAAATCTTAAGGGAGGACCCAGAAAATAAGAAGAAGAGTAAAAACCAGGCTGGCTTCAAGAGAATAGGGACCTCCTGCCCACCTGTTTTATTCCCAGAGGGTCCGAAGAAGAGATTTGTTTCTCCCTTCTTGTCCAAAAGGGTTGGGCCACCTCTGCAGGTGCTTGCTGGCTTTCCTTCTTAGCTTCCTCTGGGCTTTCTCCAGGGAGTGGGCACTAAATCACCATCCCTATCCAGGCAGCCTCTCCTACACAGCTTAACCCTCCTTAGTTCTCCCTTCATATGCAAGGCTGGAAGGACCCCAGGAAAAACCTCAGCTCCTCAGAGAAGGCTTTGTCTCCCACAGACCGGACGCAACGCTGGCTCCATGCAGGTCTGCTGTTGAGGCAGCAACTATCTAAGTGTTACCCACCAAGTCCAGAGGGCTGTTTTCTCACAGAGGTTTTAGGTACATGTTTCTTTCATTGGAAAACTAAAATTCAAATGCGGTTAAATGACATGCCCAAGGTCACTGATGGATGCTGAAATTATGGTTCAATTCATGTCCCCTGATGGCAAGCCTTGTTCTCTTTACCTTATACACACACCCTGAGATTGTATTGTTTCATGCCTGCCTTCCCCACTTCTCTCTCCTCTCCTCCCCCAGAATTCACTGTCCCATGACCAAAGTCCTTGGAGCTATTTTGATTTACAGATGAAGGAAACGTTTACAGAAACTCAGTGGACACTCAATAAGTCTCGGTTAATTGACATTGACAGAAAGAGTTGTTGATAATCGTAGAGATAATAATGCAACTAAATGATCCATTTTAAAGAAGGAAAAGTCTTTCTGAAAAGGAATAGACAGCAGTGATTTAAAATCTGATGACTCTGTGGGCCCAGGGTAATTTTTCGTGGTGTTACATTCTGGCTTCCGCAGTGGTTTTGGTAAGGGGACATACCTATTTCACAAGAGTGGAGGATAACATAATAATTAATATTAAACATTTTTCTTTGAAGGTTCTGCAATTGAGTATCAAAAACCAGCAAAGATTTGGTATGAGAAGCCAGGGAATCATGGCCATAGGAATAGCATTCATATTTAATTCATTTAAATGACAGCCTCAAATACAATGCGATGAAAAGAAATACAACAAACATGTGGTGGAGTTTAGAGCATCTGCATCTGTTTAAATTGCTCTTGTTTTTCAAGATCAAGGGTATTATTGATAAAAACAAAAATCTTTGTAATCACTAAATTTAATCCAACTAACGATGATGAGAAGACCGTTGTAAACATGAAACATAACTTGGGAACTAAATCTTACATATTTTCCTTTTTGGGAAAGGCATGTTTTCAGTCACTTGCACTGGAGAACGCTGCAGGACCAACAAGGCAGGGCTTACGGGCTAATCAGTTGCCAGAGAGAGAGCCCCAACCAGGCAGCACTTCAGAAGGATGGAACTGTTAGCCACAGCAATGCTGAACAGCGGCAGGGAATTACCTCTGGTCTCATAAAACCTATAGGAGGAAAAGAAGCAATTGTGCATCTTCCTTCCTTCCTTCCTTCCTTCCTTCCTTCCTTCCTTCCTTCCTTCCTTCCTCCCTCCCTCCCTCCTCCCTCCCTCCCTTCCTCCCTTCCTTCCTTCCTTCCTTCCTTCCTCCCTTTCTCCCTCCCTCCGTACTTTCTTCCTTCCTTACTCTCTCTTCTTTCTTCCTTTCCTTTGTCTTTCCTTTCCTTTCCATTTGCTGAGGTTGGGCTCACGTGCTCCTCCTGCTTCAGCCTGCTGGTAGCTGGGACTATAGGCATGCACCACCACACCCAGCTTCAACCTCGGTATTTCTTACATTTTTCCTTTGCATCCACAGCAAAGCTGACCAGTCTTTTCTGAACCTCTATCCCAACATGACAACAACTTCCCTGAAACTTCAAAGCATTGTGTTTGCTCCTCTTTGACACACACACATCTGTTCAGCTTTGTACTGAATTAGTTGTGTTTCTTACATCCTATTTAGATAATATGCTCCTTGAAGTCAAGGGCTTTCTTACTCTTTCATTACTTTTTACCTCTGCAAATCTTGCACAGGGTCTCACAGTGATAAGTGCTCAAATTGCACACTTGTTGGATTAACTTGGATACCAGACTCCAGGTGCAATTCATTGAGATGAGCTGAACTGGTCCCTGCCACTGCTTCTGGTTTGGGGGTCCCCATTAGACCTGGCTCCCAATCTCTGGAGAGGCCTGAGGAACAGGAAGATGATCCTTAGGTTCTGGTAGTTGTAAGAAACAGAGACTCACTCAGGTAACTTCAGGAGAAGGGGGGATGGCCCAGACCAGAATGTGATGTAGAACCAAGGAAGCTGGCAATAGGGTTTTCTCCCATAGGTGGCCTGGTATCTTTGTATCCCCATGTTTCTGCTGCTTTTTGTGTGTTTTTTTTTCCATTCTCCTTCTGGTAACTCTTTGAGTCTAGCTCCTGTTTACTTATAATTTCTGTTCCCATGTAACTTTGGCTTTTACTAGATTATCATGGCTTCTCTGGTTTCTTCATCCATTACAAATGTTCTGTTTTAGCCTCATTGCTGATTACATCCTTCACTTGGCATACTTTGGTTCAAATGCCTTGGAAAGAGACTAGGATGGGCACAGCTCATCTTTGGGATTGACTGCCCTTGATCTAGGTGTCTGCCCCTGGTCCAATCAGCCATTCCAGGGCTTAAGATGTGGAAAGGGCAAGTCATTCATTGCAAAACCATAGCTCCGTAAAGATTATGCATAACAAAAGTAACTTCTGTCAGAACAGCATTGAAGGTGTGGCAGGCATTCTGAGCTCGGGTCTGTCCAGTTTGGGGATATCCTCTAGGGCTGTCTTTTGCTGCTATGTTGGGAACTAGAGCACAAGTAAATGCAGGAATGGTCAAGAGAAAGAACCTTCTGGTTATCCGGAATCTCCATCGTCTCACAACATCACATCTTCCTTTCCCCAATACACGCCCTCACCAGAGTGTTTCCTGACATGAGATGTGTAAAGAGGGACAAGATGGAAGAAAATCAGCAAACCAAGCAGTCTTAATATTAATGTGAGGAAGCGCTGTGAATTTTACAAGTGAGAACATCAGTCTCCACTAGAAAGATCACAAGGAGAGAAAAAGAAGATAGACTGAGCTGTGAACTCAATACCCAGCCAGTTCAGGGGGTGAGAGAAGCCAGGCCCTCAGGATGCTGAAAGGAGAATCTAATAAAATGGCAATTGATGTAATCAAGAGTAACTGCAGCTTTAGATGTGAGAATGAATTTTAAAAGGCTGAGTACTGATTTTCCAACACTAGTACAGTGTTGACCAAGAGAAGGGACACCATCCTAGCATTTCCATTTGCAGCTTCAAGTGAATTTCATAAATTAACAATGAATTTCCCTTTTTTGCAATGCTCGAATTTTCTCTGGATATGTATATGGAGATACTTTAAAAGAAAAAAGCAAACAGTTATAGATCAACCTTTATTCTGTATTTAGAAACGACTGCAAAGTTCTTCCTTCCTTTCTTCCTTCCTTCTTCCTCTCCTCCCTTATTCTTTTTCATTTCTTCATTACTTCTTTCCTTCCTCCAGTATTTGTTAACATATTTTTGTGTAAGTCATAATATGCATAAATAGAATTTTTATTCAACAGCATAAGAAATACAAATATATACAGTAGTACAATAAATCCAACATTTATTAAAGGCTTTCTGTGTCCTAGGTGCTATTCTAAGCTCCTTACATATCTCAGTTAATCCTCTCAATGGCCCTAAATGTGGGTACTAATATTATCCTCTCTTGTAAAAAAAAAAAATAAATAAAAAGAAAAAGAAAAAAAGAAAAAGAAAAAGGAGTAAGTGGATCTCAATGACTATCTCAAGATCATTGTCTTAATCTGATAGGGCTACCATAACAAAATACCATAGACTATGTGGCTTAAACCACAGGCATTTATTTCTGACAGTTCTGGAAGCTGAGGAGTCCAAGATCAAGTGCAGCTGATTCGGTTCCTGGTGAGGGCTCCCTTCATGGTTTGCAGACGGCTGCCTTCTAATGCCATGCTTACATGAACTTTCCTCGGTGAGTAATCTGTCTCTCTCTACTTACAAGGCAACTAATCCCATTTTGACCACCCCACCCTCATGACTTAATTTAATCCTAATTACCTCCCAAAGGCCTCATCTTCAATGCTGTCACAATGGAGTTAGGACTTTAGCATATAAATTTGGGAGGGAGGACACCAACGTTAAGTCTCTAACAATCATACAGTCAGAAAAGCGGAAAAAAAGTAATCAGCTTCAATGTTAGTAGAACCATAAGCAGTAGGAGTGGACCACTCAGGCCACTGTGGGGTGTGGAAGGAGAGGAGCTTAGGGGGATGAAGAAAGAGGAGGAAGAGCCTGCATGTCTGCTCACAGCTGACCCAGAATGGCTTTCTGGAAGGAGAAGTTTCAGGAGGAGAGTATGGAAGAATAGTCTACCTGGGAGAATAGTCTACCACAAGCACAGGCCATTAAGGAATGTGGAGGCTGTTAGGTTCAAGCCCTGAACTTGAGTCCTGCCTTTAATACTTCCCACCTGAATATCCTTGGGCAAGTCTTTTATCCTCTCTTTCCACAGTTGTGTAGACCATTTGAGGAGGCATCTTGTATACTGTGAAAGGCCATTTGGATATTTCATTTGAAATAGCCATAGCCAGGTGAGACATGATTTGAGCAAAACTGATTTCTGTAGCAGTGGCCAGCCCTTGGTCTGCACTGTAAGCACAGGCCTGGACCATAGTCCTCAACCAAACTGTGTCTACTTGTGTCGACCTGTTCCCTTTGATAAAGCTGAGTCCCCATAAGTCATGGGGCCTGGACCAGCCACTAGAGGAACACTCAGGAAGAGAGAAGCCAATGGGCTTCCTCAGGAGAATTTGCTCCAGGACTGTTACCATTTTTCCCAGACTGGTGACTTCTAGACCTTCTTAAGAAATTAGTGGGGCAAGCCTGCTTGTGGCAAGATAAAAGAGAAGGGAAGACAGTCACAAAGGACCACATATTCTATAATTCTGTTTACACAAAATAGGCAAATCCGTAGAGACAGAAAACTAATTTGTGGTTACCAGAAGCTGGGAGAGAGGGAGTGATTGCTGTGGGCATGGGGTTTCTTTTTGGAGTGATGAAAATATTCTGGAATGAGATTGTGGTGATGGTTGCACAACCTTGTGAATACACTAAAAACGATTGAACAGTACTCTGTAAAAAGATGAATTTTATGGTATATAAATTAAATCACAATTTTATAAAAGTTAAGAGAGGAGGCCCCCAGCAAGGTGCCTATTGTTGTGAGAGATTTCCTTATTGTGGATGTCCCTCTGAGTGGAGGGGACACCACAGAGACCCAGAGCTTCAAAGAAGGTAACCCTCTGCAGGGTATGATGGGGGCAACTCTGAGGGGGATTTACAGACAGGTCCCTGGCACAGATGGCCCATGGGAGGAGAGGCAGACAGGCCTGAGGCCAGGTCCTCCCTGAGCAACAGTCCCCAGAAGACTAAAGTGATGTCAGTGTGGCAGAGGGCACACGGGGTGGGGGGAATTTCTGCCTCTGGAAGTCTACCCCAAGCACTTTAAGATGGTCATTGGAAGAGGAAACCATGACCCAGACTGGGCACATAGCTTGTGGTTTGGTGGGAGGAAGGGAACTGTGCTTGTGTCAACCCCAGTCTAGCGTGGAGGACTTGAAAGGCTGCCTGGATGCTTTGCAGCTTTGCTTGTGGCTTTACCTCCAGCACACGCACACTCTCTCCTCCCTTTAGTGGAGGTCTTGGGAGGAGAATTTTTGCATTTTTTTTTTAAAGAAAATATAGCAAGTATTCATCTGGATCTGCGAACTCAGGTACACACACACACACAGAAATCACTTTATATATTTTCTTTAAATCAACTTAATTCCAACTCTAAACCCTCATCTGGTGGGCTGGTGCGAAATCCATTATGGGCTCCACCTACCACCTGGCCTTGGGTAGCATCAGGATCTAGGAATTTTATGTGGTGTCTGGAGAAGAGGAAGTGCCTCCAACCGTTAGTGAATCAAACTCCAGGCATGAGTATTCCCTTGAAATCTCACGGCATGGGGAAGGGGTCTTGGATGGGGCAGGGACTCTCTCAGTTTTCCCTGCTGAGGTCTTACCACCTCCCTAGGAAGCTGCCCTGAGCTATATGGGAGACCCTGCTGCCGCAAGACACACCATGGCCTGTTTTATCCATTAGATATTAAAGCCCAAGAGCTTTGCAAGGGCTTAGAAAATGTCTGATCACTGGAAGAAAGTCCATGGGCTTCAAAATTTAAAAAGAGAACTGCAAAATGGAAATAAACACATGCTTAATTGTGTTTACAAAATCGAATACTGTCATCTTCATTAATTGTTAAACTTGATATTCTTGAAAACATCATTCTATTTGAAAACAATTTGCTGGTTTATCTCACTTTGCAAGAATTTCTGAGTATAATAATGTTGGCTAAGGGGTCATTCTTGGTCAGGAAAAAAAAAAAAGCAGCACCAGGGAACAACTTCTGGAATAATGAAGAAATGATATTCAAACTATGCCAGGTTTCTTAAAGCAGGGCTTCTCAAATACTAATACGTGCCCATGAGTCACCACCTGGGGGTCAAGTTAAAATGCAGATTCGGATTCAGTAGGTTATCAGGTGAGGCAGAGCTGATACTGGTAGTCTCCAGACCACAGTTTGTTTAGCCAAGTTCAAAAACATACTTTCATTTACTGCTTTCATTCAAGAATGTCAGTACCCTCAGCTGACCTGATGGTTAAGCGGAGTCCTCTGGCCCCATTAGATAATGGCATTTAGATACTGACCCCTCTTTCCACCGGGGTCTCACTGACCTTCTGTGTCAGCATGCTTATTCCAGCTCCCAGGCCTTTGCTCCGGCCATTTCTCTGCCTGTAATGAATGCCTCCCCCTTCTAATCTCTGCCAAGTGAGATCCCATCCACCCTTCAGTATCCAACTCTACTGCTTCCTCTATGAAATTTGCCCCAAACTGGCAGCCGGTATTGCTCCTGTCCTTCCCTGAATTCAGTGTTTGTAACCCTCAGTTTGGCTCTGATTATACACTCCGTCCTGGTTTTAGATAACATTTTTGAAGATATCTGTCTTATTTCTCCGACTAAGGTGTGAGGCCCTGGTGGACAGTGTTAATGTTTCCCACTTTTTCTGCAGTCTAGACGTGGCCCTGCCATTTATTTGCCACATGATCTTAGAAAAATCACTTCCCTTCTCTTGGGTCCTCCATTTGTAAAATAAGTCAAACTAACTTGAGACCTCTGAAGGTCTGTCTGCCTCTAAAATTCCTTGGTTCCGTATGGTTCTGACTGCTACACATTGCCTAGGACATGGTTGACATTCAAGAACACACCTAGTAGATTTAATTAAGTTGAAATTTCCAGCAAGGAAAAGCTATATGTCTCCAGAGAGGCCCTGGATGAATGGCCCTGGGCAAGGCAACACATCATGGCGCGGGAGGGGCTCCTCCTTCCCCGTGCCTCTCCCGCTTCTCCTAGGTCTGTCCTCGGCATCTGGAATTTGCCATTTCTTCTCAGTACCAGTCCTTCCCTCCTTGCGTTCTTTACCAGGAACACAAAGAAAACAAAATATGATGAGGGAAATATGGGCCCAGGGGTGTGAGAAAGGTGGGGAAAAAAGGAAAGGGGGTGGGGAAGGGGAGGACAAGAACAGAACCTGAGGTCATAATCTGGAGGAATCAGACGTTTCAGAAATCATCTGTCACAGCACCCTGGCCACCAGAAGATGTAAATAAATTAAGGTGGTAATTCCATCTCAGATTTGCGGTGATGTGAACAGCCCTTCCAAGCCCGGCTCTCACGGTGTGTGATGTCACCCACATGCCTTGATGGAATTAGAGCCCTAATTTATTTATGGTTGGGGATACGCTATTCCTTATGGCATTGCAATTGTCTTTATTTTATAGGCTGCTTGAAGCAATTTAATATGGTTTGATCCCACAGAGGATGCATACCGACAGAAACTCAACAAGTGAGAGCTGGCTTACTGGGGGCACCACAGCCCTCCCGCCTTGTAGACAGCCTGCTGCCCAGGGCCGTGGCGGGCCTGCCAGAAGCACGGGTTTTCTTCTCAACTCCCTCAGGGAGCAGGGAGCTCTCCAGTGTGATAATGAGCAGCAGTCGCAGTGGGCGGCGTTCTTCACAGAGACCTGGCCAGGGCAACTCTTACAAACCAACCCCTGGCAGAATCAAAGAGGGCCAAACTTCAAGAGGATGACTCCACATTCATGGTTGAAGCAGGTCTTTGTTCAAACTATTCCACACCTGAAAAGTGGACCCTAGAGCAAGAAGCGCTGTGGAATAGTGCAAGGATTTGGAGTCAGGAGTCCTGGGTGCAAGTCTTGATTTTGCCACTGTGTTGTCCTGTGCAACTCACCCCACTAAACCTCAGTCCTTATGGGTAAAATGAAAATAATATTATCTACTGCAGGAGGTTGTTGGGATGTCCAGATGACAATGTAGTAAAGTGTTGGTCATCTCTGAGTGCTGCATAGACAGACGGTAGCTTCAGCCTAGGGAGGCAAGTGTGAATGACCTCCTTGTAACACAATCTCACCTCTTGAAGCTCCTGAACTCCCAAGGAAACCCAAACTCAAGAAAACGAAGTCCCCTACTGCTACCCTGCATCTCTTGCCCCTGAACCCGTGGTCTTCATGGGGCCTGACTGAGTCCTGACACTGGACTTCTCCTGGCTACAATGCAGGTGGACCTTAGATTCTTTATGGGCCAGGGTTCTCTCCTCCTTTGTAACTTCTCCTTCCACCCCTCTTCCAATAAAACGTAGAAGTAGCACACGTTTTATTTATTTTGTGGTTTCATACCTTAATTTGTCTTTCTTGAGTGCACTGAAAACACTCATTATGTCTTGGAGAAACATACTTCTTTTTAGGCTCCAAGTTTCTAGAATGTTCTGAGGTCTTACTGGAGGAAGAAACAATGAAGTGCAGTAAGAACTGTACACTGAGAGTTAGAAAACCTACTACATCCTAATTACTATGGGCTGTCGCTATTTAAAGAAATAGTCAAATGAAAAATAAACAAGTAAATAAAGATTATACAACTGTCCACCTTAGCATACATGGCAATTTCTTCACCTATGAAATGAGAAGTTTTGACCAAATGACTCTGACAGGATAATATTCTATAGATCTGTAGTATATTCTATCATAGGCAAATATGTTATATAGGGTCCACTATCTGTAGCAGACACTATTAATTTTTTTTTATTGTACTTTAAGTTCTGGGATACATGTGCAGAACGTGCAGGTTTGTTACATAGGAATACATGGGCCATGGTGGTTTGCTGCATCTATCAACCCATCATCTAGGTTTTAAGCCCCCACATGCATTGGGTATTTGTCCTAATGCTCTCCCTCCCTTTGCCTCCCACCTCCCAACAGGCCCTGGACGCCACTAATTAACCACAGCACTGTTCCCCTGTGCTTCAAACAATCCCTTCCCAAATCATTTTACCACATGAGATGAAGCCCATTTGCCACCCAGGTATACTCATTCAGTCGTCAAGCTATTGTTTAATAACCTTCTTTTTTTTTTCTTCTTTAAAGAATTCATCTTTCCATCTCCCATATTTCCTTAGTTTCCCCACTGACCATTACCCTGAGGGAGTTCCATAAGAAAAATACAAAGTGCAGTGGATAAAAATATTTTTGGATGAAGAATGAGGAATGGCATTATGGAAAAGGTGGCTCTTGAAATATGATTATTTAAACAATACTAATTACCACTTCCATGTAGCAGAGGGCCTGCCCCATGCCAGGTATTGAGTCTGCCCTTGAGCTTACCAATGCTGATAACAACACTTTCAGGTACTTGTTATTTTTTCTATCTTACAGATAAAGAAGCTGAGACTCAGAGGAGTTAAATCACTTGCATAGGCCAGGCACAGTGGCTCATGCCTGTAATCCCAGCACTTTGGGAGACCAAGGCAGGAGGATCACCAGAGGTTAGGAATTCAAGACCAGCCTGACCAATATGGTGAAACTCCATCTCTACTAAAAATACAAAAATTAGTCCATGTGTGCTCAATATTTAGCTCCCACTTGTAAGTGAGAACGTGCGGCATTTGGTTTTCTGGTCCTGTGTTAATTCACTTAGGATAATGGCCTCTAGCTGTATTAATGTTCCTGCAAGGGACATGATTTTTTTTTTTTTAATCACACATACACACACACACACACACACACACACACACACAATCTTTATCCAGTACATCATCAATGGGCATCTGGGTTGATTCCATGTCTTTGCTATTGTGAATACTGTTGCAAGTGAATGTGTCTTTTGGTAGAACTAGGTAACTCTTTAAAACATACTATAATTAATATGCTGTTGGTCCATGCATAATGAGATGAGCACACAGGCTAACTGGCCCATTTGAAAGCAGATGTGTGTATCCCAGAGCAGAGAGAGCCATCTAAGGTCATTGAGTACTCACCCAGGCCATGAAGAAGCAGCAAGGAATCCACAAGGAAACTTCTGTAGACTGGAAGCCCAGTGCCTGAACTTCTGCATTCTTGCTACAGAAGGGGGCAGGCCTCAATGCAGGGCTCGTGTGCTGCCTCTGCTAGATGGGTTTGAGGACCAGCAATGTCCAGATGGACAGGTTCCAGGATAGAAAAAAGGCCCACCATTTCAGGATGCGAAGAAGGGTCCTGCCTTTTTGTGGTCAGAGTAGAGAATAGAATGCAGAGAGGTTGGTGGTGTCCTGATGGAACCAAGGATGTGCTAGCTTTAGTAATGTCATTCTCTGATTTCTCCAGGTCAGAAGCTGAGAGGGCTGTCTCATTCAATGGCCCCGTAAAGTCCAGCTACTAAGAGGTGAGTTGGTGTGACCAGGTCAGGCTGAGCCAAGTTAGTGGGAGGTGGAGCCTGTTCTGCAAAGTAATTTCCTGAGGCAGCTCTGAATATTGTGGGCAGGGGCTGGGGGATACAGGACAGTGTGAAATTCCACTGAGAAATGACTGAGCAGGATGACCCCATAGTGTTCTCTTCCAAATGCCCGAGGGGACAGGGGATGGGGGGGTGGGCAGGGCTGGCTGGTCCCATGAGCAGAGGTTAAAGAAATTGGAGGCCACTTGGAAACATGTCGCTAAGAGCATTTCAGGGCCTTCTGCATGAGGGGCAGAGTCAGAAAATGGCTCATGAATGGCTGCCCAGTGTGGATGACTGGCCAGTGGTTGTCTGAGATGATGGCTGGTACCCTCCTCTGGTAGGGGATACCAGATGAGGATAAATGGCTTATGTTCCAGTGAAAGAGATTTGGGAGGTATCCTGAGGGTGAGAAGCCTTGTTCCCTGAATACTCCCCACCCTGGCTCGAGTTCCTGAGGGGCTGCCCACCCCCGTCCCTTGAGTAGAACACAAGCATGGACTTTTTTTTTCCCAGGCAGATTTCAGGCCTCTCGAAGGACCTCAGCTCCAAGACCCTCTTAACTTGGAGATGTGGCAGACCTTGGGTCCATTTCTCTTTCCCACCCCACCCACCCATGCCCTTCCCGTTATTCCTGCGTCCAGGCCCTCCTTGCTGGCCAGCGCTCTCCAGGTAGACACGCCTGCAGGTCTAGCCACTCTGAAGGTTGCTTCGTGTTCACTCTGCATAGAATTCCTGTTCCTGTCTCTTTGCTCATTTATTTGGCATTTATTGAGCATGTCTGCTATGTTCCATCAGGCAGGCATGTCGTGTGGGCACCCTCGTGTGACACAGGGGGAAGAACAGCCAGACTGATTGCTTTAAAACTTGAGTCAGATCAAGCCATTTCACACCCCCCCACTCCCAACTTTCCCCACCCCTGCAATCATCTCATGCAGAGCAAAAGCCAGAGTCCTTAGTCACCTGCAAAGCTTTGCCCTCTGTGATCACTCCTGCCCCGGATAGCCTCCCCGACCTCCCCACAGTGTCTCCTCACTCTGCTCAGGCCACGCTGGCCTTCTCAGTGTTTCTGCAACTTGCCAGGCACTCCCCTGCCTAAGAGCCTTTGCACCTGAGCCACATCACTCACCCTTTCACCTCCTCAAGGCCTTTGCTCATATGCCGCCTTCCTAGAAGACCTTCCCAGCTGCTGTTGTCAAAAGGTCTCCCCAAAATTCCCTTTTCTTCTAACACCCCCTTCCTTCCTTCTAACCCCCCCTTCCCTGCTTTAGTTTTCTCTGTAGCACTTTTCAGCATGTGATGTGCTATATATTTTTGCTTACTTAATTTGCTGATTGCCTGCATCATGCCACTAGATGTGAGCCACATGAGGGCGGGGATTATTGCCTGTTTTCGTTCAGTACAACAGTTGTTGAGCTGTATAACTAGTTGTTGAGCTGGAGACTTCTGCTCTGATCCTGAATAAGGCATTAACTAACAATGTGTTATTGGGCCAATCAGTTCCCCTCCCTGAGCCTCATTTTAAAATGACACATGGAATAGGTAACTCCCCTGCGTTCCTTCCCACTACAGAGTTGGTCCTGTGAGAAGCCACGAAAGCCCTTGTCTTTAGGGAACCTGGAATCTGAATAAAGAAGCTCAAGACAGAACATACCAGTCTGTAAATGTGTTGCTTAGACAGTGAATGTCGGGGTGGGGTGAGTGGGGGGCGGCGGTGAGCTGGGAAGGCCAGGGAAGCTTCCGGAAGCTCTGAGCTGGGGGCTGGGCTCAGGGCTCAGGCCAAATAGCACAGAAGCCTCTGATTGGGAGCCAGGTCAGACTCTGTGCTTGTGAGCTCTTCCCCAGGCCCACAGCTACCGGTGGCTTCTCCGGCTTCTCACAGTCGGGTGAGGGGCCCAGGTTCGGAGATGGGAGAGTTGAGAGAGGGAGCTGCCTGCTCAGAGACCCCTGGTGAGTGCCAATGGCTTCCCTGCCTCTTTCGGCCACAGAGACGCTAACCTGCAGGCCCCAGTGGTGGCTCAGCCCACATCTTGAACTCATTTTCCAGCATGAGGGAGTCTGGTTTTATGTCACAGTCCAAGGCACGTGTTTACTCAGCTTCTCTGCTCCCCTGCCCAAGGAGAGATAACTGAACTTGATGGATAACCACTAATTGGATCATTACCTTCATTTCGAAATGATTGCCCGTAGCCACTGGGGGCATTAGTTCCGAGCTGGGGCCCTGCAATCCGGCATGCTCCATCAGCCCAGACTCCAGCAGGATTGTAACTCCACAAGGGCTCACAGCTGTGCTCCTGTCTAACTATAATCTCTAACCAGCCCCCTCCCTACGCTCTCCCAACTCAGTGTCCAGCTGGTCCTTGTGCACCTTGCCCCCACCCACTCCCTCCTCTGGAGTGCCCTCTCTGTTGCCAGGTCTCCCAGGAACAGCAGTTCCCACCATGCCCTCCTCTCTGGCTACCTCTCTGTTCTCTGATTGTCTGATAGGCATATAGTTTGCCTCTCCAGACAGAGAACAGGGTCCTTGAAGGCAGGGCAACCTCTCTTCTTCCAGATGCTCCTTGTATTGCTGGCACTGGGCTGGGCACACAGTGGTGGCTGTTGGTTGATTGATGTTATGAGGCAGGAGGGAAGGGCCGGAAGGGAGCGCGATTGATTCCAGCTGAAGATGGGGAGGCAGGCGCAGGCAGAGGGTAATGATGACTGGGGGTAGGGGCAGGTGGGTCAGGAGCTCCGAAGGACCCACCCCCATCCCCACCCTACCCTTGTGACTCTGACCTGGGAGCCTGAGTGAAAAAAGTTACAAAGCCGGGCGCAGTGGCTCATGCTTGTAATCCCAGCACTTTGGGAGGCCGAGGCGGGCGGATCACGAGGTCAGGAGATCGAGCCCCGTCTCTACTAAAAATACAAAAAAATTAGCCGGGCGTGGTGGCGGGTGCCTGTAGTCCCAGCTACTCGGAGAGGCTGAGGCAGGAGAATGGCGTGAACCCAGGAGGCGGAGCTTGCAGTGAGCCGAGATTGCGCCACTGCACTCCAGCCTGGGCGACAGAGCGAGACTCCGTCTCAAAAGAAAAAAAAAGAAAAAAGAAAAAAGTTACAAAAAGTAATGCACAATATGATTCCATTCAAACATGTTGCTAAACACACTTATAGAAAAATAGCAGGTGGTATTTATTGAGCTCTTACTGCATGCCCTGCATTGTGCTATGGGTGTCCTGCGTATCATCTCATGCAATCTTCATATCAATCCCAGGAGCTGGGTTCTTTCTTTATCCCCATTTTACATGTGTGGAAACTGAGGCCCAGAAGTGAGGTGATTTTCCCAAGGTCATACAGCATAATCGGTCTCCCTTAGTGCTGAAGTTTGGACAGGTTAAAGTCTTTGAGCTCTGAACTTCTTACACTGTCAGGAGGTCCCTTAGGCAAGAGGAATCAGGTCAAAACGGTGTCAAAACCACGTGGTAGGGAGAGTAGCCAGAGGGCATGTGCACCTGCTCTGCGCACTGAGGGCCCTGGAGCCCAAGACCACATTTTTCAACATTTCCCACCAATGGTTACCAGGGAGAGCTCGAGCAATGAAACAACCTCCTGGAGAAAGGGCATGCTTACCCCAAACAGTGTTATCTTGGGGTTAAACAGTGTTATTGACTGGGGGTAGGGAGATTGAGGCAGGGAGATGGAGTCTGTTCTGTGTTCTGGCCTTCCATGGCCTTCTGAGATGTTGCATAAATCTGGCCATCTTGGGACTGGGAGGTGTGACAGGGGTGGGGTGGTGAGGGTGGGGAGGTGTCATCTGAGGGAGAGGGTCAGAGAGTCCACTTACAGTTTTCCGGGCAGCTCCCTGACTTTGAAGAGGGACGTTGGGATGAAAAATAAAGCTACAGTATCCCTGCGCTCACAGTGCCTGCTGCTGCTGATGGTGGGGTTTGGTAGCACAGCGGATCCTTGAACATCAGGGTTTGAACTGCATGGGTCCAATCATGTGCAATTTCTTTAACCAAACATGAATGGAAAACACTGTATTCGAGGGATGTGAAACCTGTGTATATGAAGGGCTGACTTTCTGTACACTTGGGTTCCACAGGGCTGACTGCAGGTCTTGAGTGTGTGTGAATTTTGGTATATGTGGGAGTCCTGGAACCAATCCCCCACACATACTGAGGGACAAGTATATATGAATCAACCTGTCTTGATTGCCTACTAATTGAGTATCTGGTGTGTGTGTCTGTGTGTGTGTGTGTGTGTGTGTGTACCTGTGTGTGGGCACATGTTTCTGTGTGTGTGTTTGAGGCACGAAGAGAAGGCATGACTCCACTCTGGGAATAAGACTGATCCAGGAGGGAACTGTTCACAGTAAACTTGAAAGGCTGGATGCCACACTCTGTTACAAGCAAGGGAGACAAGAGGTGCTTGTCTGCCTAAACTCATGTTGAAATTTAATTGCTATAGTAACAGTGTTAAGAGGTGGAACACTTAAGAGGTGATTAAGTCATGAGGGATCTGACCTCTTGGGTGGGATTAATGTCTTTATAAAAGGGCAAGTTCAGCCCCCTTTTTCCTCTTTGCTCTTCTGCCTTCCACCATGCAAGGATGCAGTGTTTGAGGCACCATCTTAGAGTCAGAATTGCCAACCCTGCTGGTGGCTTGATCTTGGACTTCCCAGACTCCAGAACTGTGAGCTAATAAGTTTCTGTTCATTATAAATTACCCAGTCTTGAATTTTTTTCTTATAGCAACACAAAACAGACTAAGACACGTGCCCTCAGATGTAGAAGGATATGTTGTGAAGACTGACATAAGTTTGAATCCTGGGCAAATTGGCCAACTCCTTCCACTGAGTTACTCACCTTCCACCTCTCCCCATCTCCTCTCTTCTTTTTTATTCCCCTCTTCCCTCAACTTCAACCTATGGGGAAGCACTCCTCTTATTCTGCCCTGTACACCACGTTGTTTTTCTTTTGGGGGAGGCCTCAGGGAGGGCCTGGGGAAACTGGGAGGTGGTATTTGCTTGTATTGAACACCTACTATGGGCAGGCCTTTGTGTTAGGCACGCCTGTGGGGGACAGAAGGTGAGTAACACATGGTCCTTGTCTTCATGGAGCTTACGAGTGGCACAGCAGAGCCACAAGGCTTAAGGTGATGGAGTGTAGGCCTTGTGGGCAGGTGTGGGGAGGACTCAGAGATGGCAATAAGGCCCAATGCCTGGGGACTACGAGTGCCTGAGCAGGAGTAGGGAGTTTGATGGATGGGGGACAAGGATGAGGATAAGGTGATGATTTTGCGGAAAGTGGGTCAGGGTTTTCCTAGGCTGACTTCTGAGGGTGAGCAAGCATCACCCATGGTTAGGCAAAGCAAGATGGCAACAAAAACTTCTGTTCAAGTCCATGGAATGTTTGATGTTTCTCATCGACCCTGGTATGGTCTGGCCAGGTGAGGATGCAGTCTGACATCTATTAATAACTAATCTTCTGCTTCCCCTGCCCCATCCTTCCCTGACATCTGACCGTCTCCCCTGGACTTCTTCAGTTATTTACCATGGGGCTCTGTGGGAAGCTTCCAGAATGCCAGCACACCCAGGATGCCCACCCAGGTGGTGCTGAGAGCAGCGGGAGGCTCTGTGGACTGACCTAGCAGTGGTCCTTGCTCTTCCTCACTGAGGAGTTGCCCCCTAGGTGTGAGGAGAATGAATATGGAATGGCTCAGCCTAGACAGGTCTGATTTTGATGGCCCCTTGGGCACATTTGATGTGGCCCAGTGCTGAGCAGTGCCCACATCCTCATGTCCTCTGACATGGCCTGCCCTTCTGGATCCTGGGTTTTCTCCCCTCGTCCTGACATTGCCTTCCTCCTTTCCTCAGAAGTCTTGGGCCCAGGAAGAATTAGTTCATTTCTGGAGTAGGCCCCATGGACTTTGTATACAAACGTTGATGATACCTTCTCTGGATTCTCCAGCCTGTTTCAGCTGCAGAAAACCAGTCACTTCCAGTTTCCATACTCTCCTTCAGGCAGCATAGTCCCCGCTCTGTTAAGTGGCCCCTTACATTGCTTTACTGGGATGATTCTAATTTTTGGCCATGACTCTAATCTTGTTGACCAAGGTGGCAGTTCCCCATCACACAAAGTCTCTTTAGCCCTTTTCTCTCCCTCTCCCAGCTCTTTCTTGGACCCATCTGGAGAAAGGAGGGAAAAACACTCAATACATATTAGACAATGAGCTGGGTGTTTGACCATTTTTTTTTTTCTCATTTAAGCCTCTCAATATCTCTCCTATGTATTGTTATGCTTTTTCACATAGAGAAGGAATCTGAGTTTCAGACAGGTTATCTCAGTTTCCCAGGGTCTTAAGGGTGGTGAGACCAAGCAGGATTAGAAACGCATCTCTCCGGCTCCAGAGTTTCTGCTTGGTTTTTGTTATGGATTGAACCGTATCTCCCAAAAATAAATGTTGAAGTCTTAACCCTAGTACCTATGAAAGTGACCTTCATCAGAATTAGAGTCTTTGCAGATGTAATCAACTTACGATGCAGTCATACTGGATTAGGGGTAAGCCCTAATCCCATCACTGATGTCCTCATAAGAAGAGAAAGTTTAGACACAGAGCCAGAGGCACAGGGAGAATACCATGCGAAAATAGAGGCAGAGATTGGTGTGATGCCTCTATAAGCTGAGAAATGCCTAGGATTGCTGGCAGCCACCAGATACTGGGGGAGAGGCATGGGACGGATGCTCCTTCTGAGCACCCAGATGAAACTGCCCCAGCCAACAGCTTTATTTTGGACTTCTTGCCTCTAGAACTGTGAGATAACAAATTCCTGTTGTCATAAGCCACCCGGTTTGTGGTAATTTGTTATGGCAGCCCTGGGAAAATAATACAGCTTCCTATCCCTCACTGTATTAATCAGAGTATATATACATATACATATACATATACATATACATATACATATACCCTGACTAATACTTAATAAACTCCATATATATATATATATATAAATAACAAACTCCATATATATATATGGAGTTTATTAAGTATTAACTTACACGATCACAAGGTCCCACAATAGGCTGTCTGCAAGCTTGAGGGGCAAGGAGAGCCAGTTCAAGTCTCAAAACTGAAGAACTTGAAGTCCGATGTTTGCAGGCAGGAGGCATCCAGCATGGGAGAAAGATATAGGCTGGGCGGCTAGGCCAGTCTCGCCTTTTCACTTCTTTCTGCCTGCTTTATATTCACTGGCAGCTGATTAGATTGTGCCCACCAGATTAAGGGTGGGTCTGCCTTCCCCAGCCCACTGACTCAAATGTTAATTTCCTTAGGCATTGCCCTCACAGATACACCCAGGATCAATACTTCCCATCCTTCAATCCAATCAAGTTGACTCTCAGTATTAACCATCACACACACTTCATTGTAAGAAGAATTTTCTTTTTCCTGGCCTAAACAGGGGACTCCTTCAGAAACCCACTGGTTTCTTCTCTCTGGGACCCACCTGGATTTGGTTAAGGGGGTATTGTATGAATCCATCTGGGAGCCGCTTCATAAGGTGAGAGAGGACAGTGGATGAAGAAATGACCTATTCTTCATGAGGCCACCAGAAAAGACTTATGGAGGCAGAAGCATGGCAGAAAACAGAACTTGGAAATGTAGGATAAAGAACTAATTTGAGGAAGATGGGAGAACAGCGCATGTCAAAGCACTTGGCATTATAAAGCATGGTGCCTATCACATTGTAGATGCACAATTAATGTCAGTAACAGAACGTTAAAGAGTGCAAGATGCCTTAAAAGCAGTGTAAACCATCCTATTGCATATGAGCCACTGTACATTTGCTGGATACAAGTTTTAGGCAAGAGCATTGTTACCTAAATTGGTTTCAGTGAATTGTCAAAGATATATATCTGATGCATTGGGGGCAACCGAGGCTCTGGCCTCAGAAATCTGAGTTCTGGCTTTGACTCTGTTGGCTCCTATTTGTGTGACCTTGGGACCTCATTTGCAAAGTGGAGATAATAACTTTCTTTTTCTTTGTGGAATTGTGGAGATGAAATGGCAAAGAATTTGAAAGTTCAAAGCATAGTATGAACATTAACTGCAAAGCACAATGTGAACATAAAGGATTATTATTGTTGTTGTTATTATCCATTGGCCAGTCTCTTTACTGCTCTGTGAATGCCCCATAACCATTTGAGCCTTTGCTCATGGTCTCTTTACACACTTGGAAGTCTCTCTGTGTAAAGTTAGGATTAGGTTTAGATACAGTTAACAAAAAACTCAAAATGACAGTGGTGTGTTTCTCTCCCACATGCTAGTCTAGATGCACTCCAGGGCTGGTAAGGGTGACCCAGGATTCTTCTATCTTGACGCTCTGGTGTGCCTGGTTGCCATTTCCAAGGTCACCTTATGGCCCAAGATAGCTGCTGGGGCTGCAGCCATTACATCCGTATTTTAGCAAGGAGAAAGGAAAGACAGATGGCAGGCTTCCTGTCTTTAAGGACATTCTCTGGGAGTTACATATGCCATTTAAAAATATATCTCATTGGTCAGAACTTAATCATGTGAACACATCTAAGTTCTGGAGAAACTGGCAAAAATGGCTTTTATTCGGAGTGGTCATGTGCCCAGCTAAAAATCAGGGTTCTAATTCACAATCATACTTTGAAATCAAATTCAGTTTATCTGCAAAATAGTTTGTATTAGGCAAATAAAGAGCTTGTCCATAGTACGGTTTCATTATGCCAGGATGTGAGTGAAATGCTTTACGTGGATGATCTCATTTAACCTGCACCCCAGCCCTGTGAGCTAGGCACCATCATTGTCCCAGTGTTCTAGATGAGGACATATGGCTCAGAGTTGTAAAATGTCACTGCTTGGGTTTCTTGTGAAGCAACTCTGAGATGGAAATTAGCAATGAGTAAGCAGGATGTGTATAGAGAGTGCTTTGGGGGATTAATACCTGCAAAAAGGAGGAGGGCATGGAAGCAGGATAGGGCAGAGGGAAAAGTTGAGTTTCCATTCATTTCAAATAAGGGTCTCACCTGACTCCCCAGGGACCTCTGGAGCTAGGATTGCCTTGCAGAGTTGTTCCAAGGCACTAGGGGGGTCCCTGTGCTGATCACTCATTAGACATGAGCTGTCCTGGAAGGGAGCCTGACCCTGGGCAAATCACTCTCTCGAGCTGCGGCAATCCTTCTAGGAGGCTGAATCACTCTCTTGAGCTGCGGCAATCCTTCTAGGAGGCTGAATCACTCTCTCGAGCTGTGGCAATCCTTCTAGGAGGCTGACAGCTGAGGACTTCCTGCAGGCAGCTCTCCTGATGGCTACAAATTTAAGTCCTTCCTTCTTGAAACAAAATCCTGTAGGGATCAGACAGCCCCCCCACATGAAGCCATTTGACTAAGCTTGCACTAAGTAGCAAGTGACAGAGATGGGACCAGTACCCAGGACATCTGACCCGAGCAGTTGGGATCTTCCTGCTGTGCTGAGGCTTGCGGCAGTTGAACAGCTTGCTGAAAGTCATCGCTAGCAAGTCAAATCCATAATCCCAGCACCCTCCTGTGGGTTCTAAATCAGTTTACTGTATTGTCTCCCTAGTGTCTCTGTTGGTACTTTCTCATGGGAGATCTACTCCCTTGTTTCCTGTGTTGCATCTTCTTTCTTCTCTCTAAACAAGGTCTGGCAGTTAACAGAGCTCTGGTCTCCTAGGGGCTCAGCCCTCTACCAGGTGGAATGGAGTTCTGAGGGCACAATCCTGCCCCAGCAGGGTTGCAGGCCACTTGGCGAGCCAAAGTTATCACCCACTGCAATGTTGGTGATTGCGGCAGACAGAGGAGTACTGGGTAGTGCCTTGTGAGTCATGTCTGGATGCGCCGTGGGGTTCAGAGGAAGGAAAGGTTCACCGAGGCTGGATGAGAAGATTTGTGCTCATGCCAGCTCCACCCCGCTCCCACCACACAGACTCCAGAGGCTGGAGCCATATTTTCTCGTCTTTCAGAACCCATCAAGTGCTCAATAAGTGGGAAAGGATTTTAGAACCTTAGAACTGGAAGAAGATGGTCAAGTTTCTTAACTCAGAGATTGGAAAATAGAGGCCCAGAAAACAGTATGACTTGCCCAAGGGAACACAGCCAGGTGGCAGTAGCATGGCTGGCTTGAGAACCTGGGTTTTCCAACTCGAAGCTTCTCCACCAACATGAGCTGCCCCTGTTGGACAAGGACCATTCAGATGGGCTGGACACAGACTCCAGGCTGGTCCCTGCTTTCAGGCATTCTCAGCAAAGCACTCAGGATCATCACTGTCACAATGAAGAAAGAAACAAAACGCCGAATTGTAACTAGATGGCCTGTGGAAACACTCCACAGAACTCTGTAACTGATTTCTACCAGGTCCAGCTGCCTCCTTGTTAGTCCAAGGCAATTGCTCCAACAAAGGGGGATGGGGGAGAAGAGTAAAAAAGTTCTTTCTATTTTGGGCTTATCACCTGCGACTTCCGACCATGGTGAGTCTGCAGAGAAGATTTAGGAATGATTCTATAGGAAGCCAGAGTGTGATAATCTTTAGATCGACAGTTCAATATGCAGAAAGCTCTTGCCTACCGCCCAAGAGAGGCTTCCTAATACACTGTAACCTGCATCTTCCTCCTAAAACATCTTAGCTCCATGAAGCAATAAAACAGTCTGGCCTAAGTTACTGAGCTTCTTTGAAGTCCCAGAGAGGCCCATAAATAAGGTAGGTACTTTGGAAGGGGGGCACTCATTCTGAGGGGTCCCTACACAACTCTTTCAGAGCCACATTGATTTGTAGCTGCCTCTAAGTCAATTTCCTGGGGCTCATAAATCTTGATTCGAGCAAAACTAAAACGTCATCAATATTTATTTGATGCGTTTCTTGCCACTCCATAGAAAAGGAAAATTAAAAAAGTCAGCATTCTCATCTGCCACCCTGGAGAAGGTATGGAACATAGCCATCCCTGGCTCCTCACAGACCATTTCGTTGTGAACCATAAACCCCACCCGGGTAACAAATGTACCATTTCATGGTCAGCAAGAGCGGTAACTGTCACTGGAGAAATAAAACTGAGTTATTGTTTCCACTTTCAAAAGAACAGCAACAAGTATAAAAAAAACCTGTATGTGATCCCTGTCCTCTTCCCCTCAGACACCTGCAGCCGTCTAATGTTTCACCGAATCCTGCCACATAAATGCATAGCTTCACTCACTAATCCATATGGCTCCAGAGACCACTGTTACATGAGAACTTAAACTGATGGGGCCAGGCAGCCCAGGGCAGCTTAATCTTTTTTAATTCAAATCGACTGAGTCCCATGTGGCCCGGAGATGATACCCTATATGCTGCAATCAGACTGACCTAGACTTCTTGTGCTCTAAATGATTAATGAAACTGCCTCGAGTTTGTTTCTATGGTGATTGGAAACCCAACCCGGACAGAGGAATCTGCCACTCAGGGTGAATGGAACGGAAAGTGGGGGAAAGGGGGACCCTGGCTGCTGGTGCTGGTCTTGAAGAGAAGGTGCCCAAATGCCTCAACTCCTCCCCCAGGCCTGCTGCTGTGGGTTCAGAAATTGCAGTGAGGGGAGAGGAAGAAAATGGCCCTCCTAGGGAAGTTTTAACTCAACCAAACTGCAGAAGTATTTTATTCTCCCAAAGTATTCCTAAAGCAAATGACCAAAGAAGAATTGAGGGAAGCTATCATTTAATTCACATTTGGTTTCCTAAAATAAATACATGAGTAACTTAAATAAAACAAAACCATAAAATCTTTGATTCCTTCTTTAGAATAAGTGGTTTTGTCTACTATGAACATGACAAGAGCTGCTGAGTATTTCGCATGACCTGTTCACTCTCTGGTTCTATGTAGTTTTATTTGTTTCCCCTCCTTATTTAAAATAGGCTGAATTTGGGCTTCATGCAGCAAAACTTTGCCGTCAGATCTGTCAGAGGCCAGCTGAGCGGAACTTGGGGGAATTACATGCAGCTGGTGGAGAAGCAATGGACATGAAGAGTTTGTGCCAAGGGTCACCTGCTGCCATCCACCTGGCAGGACAGTTGGGTACTGCTTCAGGATGGAGTTGATCCTAGCTTTCTCGGCAGAGCCTCCAAACCCTGCCAAGTGCCCAAGTGCCACAAAATGTGGAACCTTTAGAGAGGTCTCATACAGGGACCACCAAAGGACATATGTGAACATTTGAAATCTGAGGCCTTGTCCAATTGCTATTGACCGAGGGATGGTGACTGTGGGAGTTCATGGGGACATCCTTTCTTGCTTTCTTCCCTCCTGCTCACCCACCTTTCTTCGTTTGATCTCTAGCTACTTCCTTCAACACTAGTTCCCCTGCACATCAACCTGTGATGCCTTGTATTTCCCACAGAAGAAATTCCAGACTTTTGTAAGACACACGCAGGTAACTACAAGGTTCTGCCCACCTTCCATCCCAGCTGCGTCTCCCACTCATCTCTGCTGACTGACTGTTCACTGCCTGACCTATGTCCATGGCTTGCCAGTTCTCTGCCTTGCTTGCACTGTTCCCTTTGTCTGCAATGCCTTCCCCATCTCCATCTGTTGGAATGCTCCTTTTCCCTAAGTTCCAGCTCTGATGCCGTCTCCACAACAGGCATCTCAGCTCCTCAGGCACAGGGTCTCTTCCCTGCCTCTCTTCCCCAGCGTGGTATCTTTTATAATAAACAATACCCCCGACTCTGCCTTGCATGATGGGAAATCTTGTTCTTGGTCACAGAGCTCGGCACATAGCGCATGCTCAATCAGCGTTTGCCAACTTGAATTTCTATTTCCAACCTTACTTCTAGGTGGTAGGGTCATCTGGCCACACTATCTGTTATCCCCATGATGGTCACTGCTTGCTGTCCCTGGGTGAGCAAAGGCTTCAGGACTTTGTGGCTCAGAAAACAGTGAGGGATGCTTCTGGGAAGGCAACCAGGAACCGCTCCACTCAGCTCTAAGCCTCTCTTCCGACCAAGCTGGAGCTCATCTGGCCTAAGTTTCTGCAAATTGAAACCTTCCCTGTTGAAGGCCTGAGTGGTCTCAACCAGGGCTCAGTGGTGTTCAGCGGGTCTGGCCAAGCCCTGCCTCCCATCCTGGCCCCTCTATGGTGGCATGGTTGGCTGCTGGCAGCTGGGGCTGGGCCACACCTGTCGGGCAGGGCCCTCCCTCTGCCTTTGGCAGGAGGAGAACCTGAGTGGGAACAGGCCTCAGCCAGTCTCTCACCCATCCACTTAGACGTTTTTGCAAGCCACCTCCTGGTGAGGGATCCATTTGCCTTATCTGACTCCCCTGTGGAAGTGGATATCATGTGTGCCTGCTCTGCTGCCTGAAGACACAGGTGGTAAAACTTGGGTGTGGGGCCCTGGCAGGGAAGGAGTGGTGCTGACATGCCTAGGAACAGATATTTGGGTGAGCAGAGTAGAAGGAAAGAGTATGTTAACACAGGGTGACTGTCTGTCCTGGCAGGTAAACCTGGTGGGGGGTTACGTCCCCAGCATAGGGTCCACTTTGCCAAATTACAGACCCAGCACCATCCTGCTCATCTGGAGTCACCCCATGCTGCAGCACAGAGCTCAGAGAAGGCCCCTTACTCACTGTCCTGGCCACTGCTTCTTCATCTGTCCGAAGGACAAGCTTGTAGCCCCTGCATCTGTAACACTTTGTGAGTGGTAAAGAATCTCTCTCCCCTGTTCCCCCTCATCTCCCCTTGTCAACCCCCTTTCTGCCCTAAATGCAACTTGTCATGGCTATTCATTTTTTCGGATTGCATTTTATTCTGAAGGGCTCAGAAAAGCCCCTATCTTCCATCCAGAAGGCTCTTTCAGGGACGCCAAGAGCGCCCTGCCCAGGCCTGGCCTGGCGAGTGGACTGGTGGATGACCCCAGACAACATGGGGACTGAGTCAGCCACTGCGGGGAGGAAAGTGAGACTCGCAGGAGACACCCGGAGAGGGAAGTGAAGCCATGAATATTTAGACAGAGGGAGAGTGGAATTCAACCTGACACTGATACACAGGAGGATTGGACTGATAGCAATAGCCTAAAATTAGAAGCGGTCTACGGGGGAGTTCAGAGTCAGGCTCTAGAGACAGACTGGGTGGAAAACTCTGAATTAGCCACTTACTAGCCCAGTAACCTTGGGCAAATTACTCAACCTGTCTGTGCCTCAGCTCCCTCATATGTAAAGTAATCTCTACTTTACTTTAATGGGCTTCCTCTACGGGACTGTTGTGAGGATTAAGTGACTTCTTGCAACAGTGCTTGGCACATGGTAAGCACATACTTGTTGCATTATCACAGAATAAAGATCCTGTCTTAGATCTGTTGGGATCTTTCATCTAGAGTTCCTTTTGCTGCTTTCCAAATCCCCCCTCCACCCTTTTATTTGTTTTGGAGGAAAGAAGTGTGCTATGGGCTGTGGATTGAAAGTTCGTGTCCCCCACAAAATTCATACATTGAAATCCTAACCCCCAAAGTGACAGTATTAGGAGGTGGAGCATTTGGGAGGTGATTGGGTCATGAGGGTGGAGCCTTCATGCACGAGATTTGTGCCCTTATCAAATGGACCCCAGAGAGCTCTGTAGCTCTCCGTCTGCCATATGAGGACACAGAGAAGTTGGCAGTCTGCAACCTGGAAGAGGGCCCTTGCCAAAACCCGGCCATGCTGGCGTCCTGATCTTGAAAGTCCAATCTCCAGAACTGTGAGAAATAAGTATTTGTCTTTTAAGCCACCCAGCCCATGGTAATTCGTTACAGCAGCCCAAGAGGACTGAGATAGATGGTCTAGATCAGCACTGTCCAATAGAAATATGCAAAACACATATGAAATTAAAAATTCCTAGAAGCCACATTAAAAAATAAAGAGAAACAGGTAACATTAATTTTAATTACATATTCCACTTAATATTTCTAAAATATTATCCTTTCAATATGTAATCAATACAAAGATTTGTGAAAGAGATACTTTGCTTTATTTTTACTAATCTTTGAAATCCTGTCTATATTTTACTTATAGCACATTTCAATTCAGGCACTAGATCATCATCTGAAATACTTGATTATATTTAGATTTCATCAAATTGACAATTCAAAAAGTAGATCCACATACCCAAGCTGTTCCATACAACTTCCCAGTAACTGAAACCAGTATCAGTTTTTAAAGTAAAATCGGTTAAAATTAAATGAAATTCCAGTTCTTCAGGTGCACCAGCCACATTTCAAATGCTCAAGGGCTACATGTGGCTACTGTATTGAACAGTGCAGGTCTAGAGGTTGCTATGGGGAGGACTTAGCATGGAGAATGGTGTCTGGCTGTAGGAATCTCAGGCACAAGGAACTTAGAAGAACGGAGACTCTGGCAACATTCTCAGCTTGTTTCTATTGTGGTGGGAGGCAGGTAGGGTGGTGTGGGGACAGGTGTGTAAAGAGAATTGCTTGTTCCTTCAAGAACAAATGCATACCAGTACTGTCTACCAGCTGCTGCCCTGGGTGCCAGGGATGCAGTGTCAGTTAGCAGGGAGAAAAGGGACCAGATAAATCCAAGTATTTACTGGAGATATTGATGGAAAGACAATAATACCAGCCCTTGGCATTTGTCTATTATGAGAAGCCTTCCTGGCCACCATCACTTTTGGATCTTCACAGCAGCTGAGACGAAGGGAGGGCTCGGGACATTAAGTGACTTGCCCATAGCATGCGTGGGGAGGAACAAAGGGCAAAGTGCAGGGCTTCTGAACCCAGGTGCAGGCTCTGTGACTTGCTCTCTTCACTCTGGACAAAGGGCTGAAAGGAAGTCATGTGTGGGGCCTCCTGTTGTATGATTTGTAACCATGGTGGTGGGAGGGGTCTCTGGGGAGGCAAACAACTTCAGCCGGGCAGTGGAGGCCTCCCATCCATGACGTCCGCTTCATCTAGGGCCTTTTGGTATACACAAGGTCTGGTTCCTGCCTCAATTTGTTCCTATGGTGAAAGAGTTATAACTGGAGACACAGAGAATAAAAACTGAAGGAAAAATGAACAAGTAGGGCTCCTCCAGGTGCCCCTGCAGAAGTGCTTCTGGTCTCCCTTCCTCATCTCCCTTGCCCTCCCTGCTGCCTCCAGGTGCATTCTGGAGAGCTGTACCTTTTGGGCATGGCTGTTTAGGGGGCAGCCTTTGCTTACTCAGTGTTGTGCTGGGGCTGGGATAAGAGGCATTTGGCACAAGGTGGTAATCATATCTCCACCACAGGACCTCATCAGCACAGCACAGGGTATTTGCAGAATAAGTGGGTGAAGGAAACAGAGGATCGCCCCAAGCTCTTCATCTAATGAACCTAAGCAGATCACTGAAGTTCTCTAATTGGTGACCCTCCACACATCCCACTGGCTGGGCAGTGGTCTCCAAGCCGGGAAAGACCACTGTCCCTCTGCTTTCAAGATGTTTGGCTCTGATTTCCCTACTCATATTAGGCCTTTCCTTTCCTCCTAACAGAGTCTAGACAACAAAGGTTTCTCTTGTTCCCTCTTTGACCTGGGACTTAATTCGAGAAGAGGCCACGGAGCCCATGTGCTGACTTGGTGAACACAGCATCCCAAAGAGACTATGGGACTCTAGGCAAGTCAACCTACCTTTATGAGCCTCTGTTTATTTATCCATCAAAAGAGAATGATGGTATTTATAGCAGACATTGCAAAAGCCTGTTATGATGAGCCAGTGAGATACAAAAAGCACCACAAAAAGTTATGCACGTGCAATATTATTTTAATATCTTATTAGTAAACACATACCCTGCTCTGCCAGGTTGCTTCAAAGTGGGCAAATGTGTTGCTCAGGCACAATGAGGTATTAGTTTATATCTTATTAATAAATTAAAGCATCTCTGTTATTTCGTTTGATGCTCTTGAGGGATTTTTTTTATTAGGGAAAAACTGACAAATTTGATAGACTAAACCAAAGATGGGGTTTGGGGAACAAGAAAGATCTGTTTTGTTCAGGAACTGAGCGTTGTGGAAGGAGGGAACATGAGAACCGTGCAGAGTGTGAAAGGGGTGTTAGAGCATGAAAGGATGGGCCACTCATGGATATGAGGTCAGCAGTGGCTGCAGGAATGGGATGGGGTTGAGCTGCAGCATGGAGACATTTAGGGTAAAGATCTGGGGAAACGTCTCTGAGCAGTTTGAGGAGATGAAGTTCAAACCCCAAGGACACTCCTCGCTGCCAGGTTCTCCAAACCCAGCTCTGGTCAGCTCACCCAGGCCTGCAGTGAGCTCAGAGGAGGTGGAAAGTGACCTGGAAGTAGAGGCTGAGAAGAGGGGGAGAAGGAGAAGACCACCCTCAAGCGCAGGGGGAGGGGAAGCCCCTTCCTCTCAGGTCCTGGGGGGCCCTCTGCCACCTGAGGAGGGCTGGAGCCTGCCAGAGTATGGACCAGGGACCCAGTCATGTCAGATTTCTAGGAATGGAGCCTGCTCAGGTAGGTTCCCAGAATTTCCACTTCAGGCTAGCCCCAAATTCAAAGTTTCCCCAGAAAGAACGGAGCCCACAAGATTGGGAAGCGAAGCCCTGCTCCATCTTTGCCCGACCAGCATGGAGGGGGTCAGGGAGGGAGTTCCAGCCCTGTTGTCTGCTCATTTGGAGGAAAACTCAGAGCCCAGCCCTGCCCTGAGGGCATTTCTAGGTTAAGAGGTGCCAGTTCACAAGAGGCAACAAATGGTATGGACTAGGGAAAAGGATATTTGCCTTTTGGGGTTTGGCATATAGACTAAGGAGCCAAATTGCCCAGGTCTAAATCCTGCTTTGCCATTTAAGTTATTTGACTTTGTCCCTCAGTTGTTCCATCTGGAAAATGGGGGTAATAATAGTACCGATTTCAAAGGGCCGTAAATGAGGCTAAAATAAGTGAATCTTGAAGAGTATTTAGTATGGTGCTTGTCACATATGTTTGTTAAATAAATAAAATTTTTCAAAGGGGCTACTGACTATTTGATTCACTGCAGTATCCCCAGCCCCTGGCAAGCGATCAATAAATATTTGTGTAATGAAGGAAGTGCTCTAAAGGAGGGCTTTGTAAGCAGTTAGAAGGAATAGTTTGATAAGCCACAAAAGGCACGTGCTTCAGTTGCAGCTGGTGGTTGCTAACCTGTCTCTGAGTGGTGGTGGTGGTGGCTACGAACAGTGGTGACAGCGTCTGTTCACTGCAGATCTGTTGTTTTGCTGAATGGTGGGGGGTGAGACTGAGCAGTGTTCCCTGCCCTTCACCCACTGCTCTTGCTGTTTCCTCCAGATGTTTAATGGATATTTAAGCCACCGGTTTCAAGGAATGCCCAATGTGAGCCTGCCCAGGACACCTTGTCTGTCTGAGCCTGCCTGTTGGCTTTGTCTGCTTCTGGGTAAACCTCCGGGAGTGGCAAAGACTAACTGGGTGATGAAGGAGACTAGAGCAAGGAGTTTGGCCAAACTTCACCACATCAGGTAAAAGCTCCTTCTAGATGGTTAGACTAAGGAGAGCAATTCAGAAACACAGATCATTCCCCCAAGGTCACGGGAATTGAAGCCACATTGAACATCATCCACCACGATGTTTGAGGGGATGTTGGGCCATGGTGGAGGGTGGGGTTGAATAGAGAGAGCAAGGATAAAATGGATCTGCCAGCTAGGCCCCAGGGCTGGTGGTTGGTTTGGAGGTGCATGCATGGCAGGTGGCATTTAAAATCTCACGCCTGTGTGTTGTCTGGAGTGCTTCTGAGAGCTGGCCCGTCTATCATTCACGCTTCTGTGAGGCTTACGATAGCACCCATGCCACCCTCCTCTCCCTTCTCCCTGCAGCATGGACACATAGGAGGGTCTCAAGAAATACCTGCGTTTGGGTGGACTGATGACCTATGCAGGAGGTCAGCTTGCTTTATAAAGTTCCAGGTTGATCCCATTCCACCCAGGTCATAAAGTATCCACCAAGGTTCTGCTGTGTCCACTTTTTTGCCTTAGACAGTACAGGCCACTATGGAAACATTTGTGGAGAAATAATTGCCTTGGACCCAACCTTGACTGAGCTCTCTGACACTGGGCTGCTCTTTCTTCTGCTCTGACTGGGTAAGACAAAAGGCTTTACTCCCTCAATTAAATCTTTGTCAATCTATCTTTATCCAAATAGATGGTGAAACTATTTCACCACTAAGCAAATTAATAGCAATAATAGTATTGAGCACTGTGAATATGTATGGATCACTTACCACGTGCTGAACATGTTGTCCAAGTGATTCATATGTGTCATCTCGTCTAACTCCTACTACAGGCTGTTGAGGTAGATTCTACTGGAAAGACTGGGGTGTGTGGAGGGTTAAGTACCTGCCCTCTGGTACTGGGCAGCTTGGGTTCACCATTCCCAGCTGTGCGATTTTCATTGCGTGCCTTCACAGAGCTGTAGAATAGGGATGCTAAGTCACAGGATATTTTTGAGAATTGAAGAGACGATGATGCATGAGCTTAAAAATGTGCATACTACATTTTAACAACATTTTAGCTGTTATAATGAGTCCCCATTTGACAGCTGAGGAAGCTCAATTAGAATAATTCAGTAGCTTGCACGAAGTCACAGTAAGTGATACACTAAGATTTGAACCCCGCCTGGCCTCCAAATCCTTGTGTGTAATCCCTATACTACACTACAGTGAATACAAGTTTATTCTTCTTTGCCTCAGGTGCTGTGCTGGTCAGTTTGCAACCAATTATCTCACTTAATCTTCCAAATAATTCTATGAAATGAGCTAATCTCCTGGCCAGGGCAGGGCATAGATGGGGCTGCCAGCTGGGCCAGTATGTGGACGGAAGGTCCCTCCACGATGTGAAAGGGTCACCCCATTAGATCCACCCAGGGAGTCCTGTCCCATAGGCAGATGCAGAAGTACAGGGCCACAGCAGTTACAGAGGAGGGGCATCCACACCGCTCAGGAGGTCAAGTTTTTCTGAAACAGACTTTTCACCTAAAACCACTATAAACTCAATGAGAACAGGTGTTATTGTCTGTTTTGTTCACCAGTATATACCATTTCTCACACAGTACCTGACATATAGTAGGTGCTTAATAAATATCTATTGAATCAATGGAGAGGGAGCTCTACATTGTGGTTCTAGGGCAAGACGGCCATGTGTGCAAAGGCACAAGGTGGAGGGAGACAGCATGGCCCACTGGAGGTATAAGTTGGTTGAGCCTATTCTAAACCATGAAAACGATGCTCTAATACAGGTGAATGCTCCTGCTGGGACAGGGCAGGAACTGAAGGCTAAAGGCTAAGCAGGGCCCAGTTCACCTAAGGGCCTGGGATGGACACCCAAGGGAGAGATGAAGACTGTCCCTGGGGCCCTCAGGCACAGGCAGGGTGGTGAAAGGAGGCAGATGGACAGCCAGCCATGGTGAGGTGGTGAAGGAGCCAAGCCCCAGCTCCACAGACAGGATGTTCATTAAAAATTCAGGGAAATAGCAGAAGTGCATATTCTAGAGGGTGGTAACTGTCAAAGGAATGTGAAAGACACAAGCGTTTCTTCTTTTGGGGTGGCATTGATTGACAGGAAGTTCATCCAAATAAGTACTTCTTGATTGCCTACTGGAAAAAGACATATAGTGAGGCCTTCTTCACCGCCTACCTCCAACTTTAATCTCTCTTCATTTAATTTTTTAATTTGTGCCCATCTCCTCAAAAACAACAGAACAAAACAGGTAGCCACTGTTATTAGTTTCTTCTATATACTTCTAGAAATTTAAAAATATATATAAATCCAAGTAATTTCTAAAAAATACGAATTATATCATTCCGTATCCATTGTTCTTCATTTTGCTTTTCCCCCCCACCACCCACAATATATCCTTGGACTCTTTCTATATTAGTACATAAAGAGCTTTTTCATTTTATTTATTTATTTATTTATTTTTTCTTTTCTTTTTTTTTTATTATACTTTAGGGTTTTAGGGTACATGTGCACAATGTGCAGGTTTGTTACATATGTATCCATGTGCCACGTTGATTTCCTGCACCCATTAACTCGTCATTTAGCATTAGGTGTATCTCCTAATGCTGTCCCT